>NC_071391.1:166226084-166539013 GCF_022682495.2 Desmodus rotundus | reverse complement strand
TTGGTGATGGAGGCCGGCGCTCGTCTGTGACGACAGAGCCTTCGCAGGATGAGCCCTGCTCCAACCTCCCTCAGGAGGCAGCGTCCTCTTCTCCCCTCGCCCTCCCCTGCCCGGGCTCCAGGTCTGAGGCCACAAGGAGGGGAGGGCGCAAGTGGAAGGAGGCATGTCAGAGCCCAGTGCCACCTGGAGCAGACGGGGGCTAGTCAGCCGCACAAGCCATCGTCTCTGCCGCTCTGGTGGCTGCCATGCTGCCTAGGGAGACGCCCCAGGGGCCAGGATGGTGGCAGGCCCTCTCGGTGTCCGGTCCGAGCTGTCCCCAGGAGGCCTCAGGGAGACGGGGCAGAGAGCCCAGGTGAAGGAGAGGATCCCGGGTGCTCGTTCATGAGTGCGTCTCAAGTTCATGGCACAGGGTTCTGACTAAAACATGGCAGCCTCTGTGGAGGGCGGGTGACCCGCAGGCGCGGTGGCAGCACAGACAGGGGGCCCAGCCGGCACTAGGGCGGTGGCAGCCTGTGGCGGCATGGTCCGTGTCGAGGCTGGGGTCTTGCTGAAGTCGAGGGAGCTGTGGGGAGACAGAGTCCACTCGGCCTGCCCGTCCTGGGGAGGAGCCGCAGGAAGTCCAGGAGGCCCCGTCATCCTTGGTGTGGTGGGAGGGGGAAGCCAGGTGGGTCCACATCTGTCCTGGGCGGGCGTAGGCTTCAGAGCAGGTCTGCAGATGTGGCCACGTGCGTTTCGTGCACCAACCAGTGGCGGACTAAGAGACTGCCAAACGGCCTTGACCTTTGAGATGGGATGACAGAGAGCAAGAGTAGGTTAACATAGAGGACAGGCAGAGCACAGACGGGGACTGAGTTTATGGCGGACTCTGCTAGATCTCGGGCTGCTCCGAGTCTGAGACTGTGCAGATGCCGTGCACACCAGTTTGGGCAGAACAGGAAAAGCCCTGACTGTAGAGGCCTGGCTCGCGCAGCAACAGGACCGAGCGGCCCCCTGGGGCGGCGGCTGAGGCAAAGCACGCCTCTCCCTGGATGTGGTTAGTCCAGGGAGCAGGGCCTGTGCCGTTGGCTGCCACGCGTGAATCTACGAACACAGCCGTTTGAGACCAGAAGTGGGATTGATTTCCTGCTTATCACAACTTCTGTTCAACATCCTGCTAGGAATTCTAGCCAAGATACGTCAAGAACAAGAAGTAGAAGATAGGCTATTTGTAGGACAGAAACAATATTATTTACTGTCGCTGTGACTGTGCGCACAGAAAATCCCAAAGACTCTCCTCAAAATCTGTGGCAATTAAAACGTTAGGCTAGTGAGTTGCCGAAATAAAATTCCATATAAAATTAATAAAATTTTAGCCAGCAATATAAATAAAGTGAAAAGATATCTTCTAAAATAGCAACAAAAATATTAAACATGTTTATTAAAATAAATCTAACTTGAGATGTAGAAAAATTCTATAGATAAGATTATAAAATTTATTGGTAGGCAATTAAAAGGAGGCAATTATGAGGGAGGACCCCAAAAGAACCAGAATTCTCTTCTGGAGGGTGGACCCCTTGTAGTCCAAGCTTCCCCTTCCACTAGGTGAGAGTTCTAGCAGCCCATCTGGATCAGTGGACCAGCTGGCGTTGTTGTGAGAGGCTGCATTCAGCCTCAGTGAATTTTTTTGAAGATTCTTTCAATGCGCATTTGCCCATTTCGGGATGGGGGATTTACAGGTGCACCTGCCCACACCAAGCTCAGTGGTCAGCAGTTTTGACCAAAACCGGCGTGACCCCCGTGCCCCACACTCTCTATTCACCGGATGTCGCCCCGAGCACCTTTTTTTGTTTGTTTGTTTCCTGGATTAAAAAAAAAGTCCTCAAAGGGAAATATTTTTGCTGATGTGGAAGAGGTGAAACAAAAACCAGCAGAAGCACGTGAAAGGCGTCAAAATTGACACGTTCAAAGGCTGTTCTGAGCAGCAGAAACAGTTTTGATGGGTCAGCGCCCCGGGGGGAGCGCTTCAAAGGTGACTGAAGTTCAAACTAATGTAAGAATAAACACACAACTTTTTGTCCCTCCCCCCGCCCCATGTAGGAAGATACTTTGTGTCCATGAACGGAAAGCTTCTATGTAGCTGAGATTAAATTAATCTTCTCCAAATTTACTAGATATTTAATGTCGTCTCAAAACAACTGTGTGTGTGTGTGTGTCTTCAGAAGCCTGTCACGACCCTGAGGGGCTGCATAAGGTCAAGACGAGACAGTGCACTTTGAGGACGATTAGGAGGGGGACTAGCTGTGTAAGCAGCAGGGCCGATTCTGAAGCCGTAATAGCCACAAAAGGGTGAAACTGGTACAGACACAGACAAATATAGCGGAGAACAGAATGGAAAGTTTAGAAGCAAATGTATGCAAATATGGGCATTTGATTTATGACAGACTATGCTTCGATTCAGTGTAGAAAGAACAGCATTTCTAAAAATGTTTGTAGGGCAATTTGAAAATACATAAAAATTAACCTTTCTCCTAATACCCCCCCCCCCCACTCATACACATCATTGCTACAGGTGAAAGGAAAACCGAAACGCTATGTGGGAGAATATTCATGTCTTCTGGGTAAGTCGGGCTACTGATACAAGTCAGCAGATGCACCAGCCCGAAGGGAAACTTGGACCCATTCAAGTGCATTAAAACAAGAAACTCCTACTCCTCAGAGACACCATTCACCGCGTGAAAGTAAACCACAGAATCGGAGAAGACACTTCCAATACCTATAACTAACGAGCAGTATCACCCAGAAGACAAACAAACAAAATCTGCAAACCAGTAAGAAAAAAGAAATGGGAAAAATATTTAAATGGGAACGTCAGAGAAGAAAGCTAATCCGTGATCAATAAATCCATGAAACAGAGCTTCTCCTTGGGTCCCCGTCACCCACCCTGGAGCTGCCATGGAGAAGGGGCACGGGGCCTCGGTCAGGGTCGCTTTGCCCCGCCCTCTGACCTGATTTCATTTCTGTCTGCATGTTATGCTCACATGCATGTTTAGAAGCAGGTAGGATGGGCCAGAGGAAGGAGGCCCCGAAGGGAAATACGGCCCTGGAAGGACTGCCCTTGAAGGCGCTGGGGTCTGAGGTTAAAGACGAGAGAAGCAGAACGCCAGAGACAGGACGTCCATCAGGGTGAGGATGTCTCAGACAGAAAATGTGGGAGGGATGTTTGCAGAACTTAATATGATAGATTTTCTAAAATAAAAATGATACCAAACAAAAAAAGATGCAGGATGTCAAACTGAAAGACCCCGACGTGTGTCCAGCTTGGTAGGTCAGGAAACACCCAGGACCTCCCTAGACATAAGTAAGTGAGAGGAAAGCATCCGATTTAACATGAGGCGACCTGCAAAGCCTCTAGAGAGGAAAGAAGGGATACAAAGTCGCAAAAGTCAGGTTGGCATCAGATTCTCAATTCTTTAACACTGTAACGAGTAGTATTTCTTTGGAAGAGGGAGGGCTGCTGCTCTATGAGCCCGGAATGGTTGGAGATGGTCTACATCGGGGGTCAGTCCCCAACCCTGCTGCAACCCCCACAACTTCCCAGGTCACTTGTTTCCAACGCCAGTGGCCTCTGCCCCCACCCCAGCGCACTTCCCTCTCTGTGAAGGGGTGTCACTTCGGCCCTCTGCACCACCAAGTCCCGATGCTGGTTCTGTCCCCGGCTGGTAGGTTGGGCTCCAGTTGGGATGTGTGAGGGCTCTAGTGACATGGCCGGGCAGGGCCATGAGAGTGGAGGTGGGCAGGCCAAGCTGGTGGGTCCGGAGGGGAAGGGGATGCAGCCCAGGCCCTGCAAGCAACCAGTGCTGAGGCAGCTGAGCAAGTGAGGGGTTCAGGGGGCTGATCGGGCAGGGAAACGGTGGAGCACACGGTGGCCCAGGGGGTCCCAGTCCGATGGCAGTGACTTCCCAGGGTGCACCAGCCTAGCCAAGGTCACTCAGCTTCATCATATGGTGTCTTCGAGTGACGCTGCACCGATCTGCATGGGCTGCTACACCTAACCCGTCACACAGGGAGACCGGTCCTCTCGGCCTCCCCTGCCCCTCCCTCCCTTCCCCAGGCGCCAGGCCCACACCCGCCCAGGCGACGTATGCAGAACCTCCGGACGGGGTCTGTGTGTCATGCCGGGTACGACCATCGTGGTCTCTTCGGGTCCAGAGAGCTGGGCTGTCCTCTGAACTCAGGGTCACCCCCCCTCTTTCTGGTGCCACATTCACTCCCCAGGTTTAATGTTCCCCTTCCTGCCTGTGTTCTGTGCCCAGGTCCCACCCAGCTGTGCCCACGGCCCCTCGGCCCCTCTGCCTCATTCTTGTGGTGGGCTCTGCCTGTCTCAGCACGCACAGCCAGCGGGGCCACTGTTACTGGTCACTGCTGGCCCAAATTCCCAAGGCTGAAAACATGCGTCTACATGAAAGCCTTGTGAGTTTCCTCTAAAAATATGGAAAACAGTACTTTCAATGAAATGCACTGTATTTTCATTTTACAGAAGTGGGCGGCAATGTGTTCGCTCTGTGAACCGGGCCACCCAGCACTTGGAACTGAAGCCAGGGCGACGTGCCCTCGGTGAGCCTGCGTCGGTGAGCGTGGCTGGAGACACGGGGACCGCCGGGCTTCCGACAGAGCAAGACACACGGCTCCGAGGCGCCCTGAGCCCACCCGTATGTCCCGGATTGCCTGGGACAGGGCCGATCTCGAACATGCTGTCCTATTTTCAGAACATGTGTCAGGCCATATGTCCACATTCGTGTTGAGGAAATATGGTCCTCATTGCTTTAACAAGAACGCAGGCCCGATCATGGGGAGTGCTCCCCTCCCTACTCCCCGCTGGAGAGCTCGTGCAAATGCTCCCTGTTCCCTCGGTCGGGGCGGGGGGGGGGGGGGGGCGGTGTGTGCAGGACAGGGACAGACGGGGGCTGGCGTCGCCCACAGCGCGCGCTGGCCAAGCCGGGAGCCCAAACAGCTCTCTCGTCGGCTCCATTTCCTGGTGTATGTTTCACATGATCCACGTCAGCAACATGGACTGAAATTTTGCTCAACTAACAGCAGAGCAAACAGATTCAATCTCTCTTTAAGCAGAATTATCTGAATATCTCGTGTAAAGGGGTGCCGTTCTCCTGCCTCTTGAGCTGGTTTATAATCTCACGAACACACAACTGAAGACGAACAGAAATCAAGGACAAAAGCAATGCGTTGCTTCTCCTGCCAGGTGGTTGAGTGCATCTCCTTTCATGCTGCCTTCCGCAGGGAGTCAGAGGAAGAGCCCTCTCCCACGGTGATCAGCCAGCAAACCGGGGTCCTGTCTGCTAAATTTCCCTGTGAATGCCGAACGCTAGAATGTAATGCCAGGAGGAATTTCTGTCACTTCACAAAGCCCCCCCCCCACCCCGGTACCACTGGGGCGCGTGGACAAGCTGGAAAAGATGTGCTCCCCGAAAAACAAAAACACCACGCCACCATGAGGTTATTGTTCAATTATTTCAAAACGCGATTTATAACCTAGTTCAAACGATGTGTTATAATTTGATGAATGTATATCTTTATTTATTGAGCATTTTCTTATTAAAGGAAAGTTAAAAGTCTGATGGAGATAATCTAATTATAATGTCTAATTACAGAATGAAATAAATCATTAAAACCAGCTTCATGAGTCTTAAATACGAATTAATACTCAGACAAGAAGCTGGGGCTGTGACAGCCCAGCCACAGAGCGGAGCCGCGGGAGCTCCTGGGTGTGCGGCACGCTCGCCTCCTGCGTCTGAAATCCCTCAGCCTTCTGCACCTGCCAGGCAGGGCTGCGTTCTCAGCGGCTTTCATCCCAGTCTAGATTCTTCAGGAACACACTATCCCCACCCCTCGCCCTGCAGAGATGCTTTGAAACAGCTTCCTTTGCTGTCATCGGTTGAAGTGGAGGGGGCGACAGGGGAGTTCCGTGAGCCGTGTTGTCACGAGGCGTGCGTTTGTATCGGGAAGGTAGAGATGAGGGGCCTCCGGAGAGCCAGCCACCTGCTCGCAGGCACACGAGGTCCCGGGCTGCCTGCACGTTGACCCTCTCCCTGGTCCTAAGCCGTGGGCTGGGGCCAAGGCTCAGAGGCTAGGCGGCCCCGTGAATCCAGCCACCCCCCAACAGGAGCGTGAGCCTCGTCCCCTCGCCTGGCCCCACGTGCCCTGTGTAAACCCAGGCAGGGGCGCCGAACGTGGTGAGTCGGAGGGAGAGACGCCTCGGTCTCACTAAAGCACGCAGCTCGGGGCCTGCACTGTGTTTGCAAACGTCCCCAGAGGCCCACCTGGTAGCTGCATCCTCAGCTTCCTGTGGTGTCCCTGGTATTTTCCGCACATTCGGAGTGCAGACGGTCCAACCTCACAGCAGGGTCATGGGGGAGCGGGGCACGGGGCTGAGTGGAGGGGCACGGAGACCCCTGCCTCGTCCACAGCGGGGCCCAGGCTGAGTGGGAACAGAAGGCAGCTCGGTCGGCGCTGTGTCTTCAGGCCGCTGACATGAGTGCTGCCAAAGGGACCGTCACGGTGACAATGACCCAGGAGGAGAGGGCTGTGGGGACTTTGGGAGCTTGTCAAGGATGTTAGAAGAGCGGCTTCGTTCTAAACTCTCTCGAGCTGGATCTAGGTCACGCCTGTCAGCCGCTGGGGAGGTGACTCCTGCCCCGTCACTCCGGTGCTCCTGGCGGCTGCAGCACGCCGCCTCTCCCAGCAGCAGGGGGAGGGCAGTGTCCCTGCCTGGCCACCAGCCCCAGGGCCCGGTGTCCCAGCCGTGCGGCAGATCCAAGAGACAGAGCGGGGTCCTGCAGAAAAGGCCTGGTGCCGGCCGGCCTTTCCAATGACACTGGATTACTCTAAACTCAGTACGGTCTGTTCATAAAACACGATCGAAGCAAGTGGTCAGGGGGGTTCTGGGAGGCAGCAATTTATTCTCCAAATCCCAACCTGTGGGGCCACCCAGCGGCAGGGGGCTGACAGGGCACGGAGCAGTCTGAGCACGTGGTCCTACACCAGACCCGCCACACCTCTGAGACGTGTCTTCTTCAGTAACCGTCTGTGTTTCACAGGACCTGGCCGAACACCTTCCGGGCAGACCTTGACCGTGAGCACATTACAACGTTAACCTTTCCTTTCCTGATCTGCCCCCGTCGCCCTCCGCAGCCTGTTTTCTAGGTGCAAGGCCACCACGTCCTGGCAGCTCAGCTGTGTGTGTCCACGAAACACTCCTGCTCGCTGTCCTCACAGCCTGGCCTTCGCTTGTCCCTGTCCTTCCTCACCTTGACCACAGCGACCCCGCACAGGTGGCCTCCTGTCTCCAGCCTGCCTCCTTTCCACTTCCTCCTCCACACACGTCAGCAGCCTTTGAAAATGCACCGGAGGTTGTGTGACTTCGGTGTCTCCCCAGCCCGGCTCCCTGGAAGAAGAACCCTCCCTGGGGCAGCTTCCTGCACTCCGGCCCATGCGGCACCTGGAACGTTCCTTCCCCTCCTAGACGTACCGCGAGCACTGGCCACGCCAACTCATTCCCAGTCAGCACCTCAGTGACCACTGATTGAGTAAGGGGGTGATATGAAGAATAGTGTGTTGGGGTTTTTTTATTCTCACCCAAGGATTTTCTCCCATTGATTTTAGGGACAGAGAGGAAAAGGAGAGAGAGAGAGAGAGAGAGAGAGAGAGAGAGAGAGAGAGACATTGACGTGAGAGAGAAACATAAATCGGTTGCCTCCTGTATGTGCCCTGACTGGGGATCGAACCTGTGACCTGGGTATGTGCCCTGACGGGGAATCAAACCCGTGACCTGTGGTCTAGACACTGTGCCCGGCTGAGCCACGGCAACAGCGAGAACACCATGCGCTTCTCCCAAAAAGCAGTGTCAGGCTCCAGGGGGGTGTCGGACACTGTTCCACATGCTCAGGGGTGTCCGTGGTTGAAACAAAGACTCCTGTCTTCACGGAGGTCACATTCCCATGCAGATGGGACGATGGAAAAAGTAGGAATGATAAAAATGTAAATTATATAATATGTTTGGAAGTGATGCCTGCTATAGGAACGAAACGAAAAGGTCTGGCAGGGTAAAGAGGATCAAAGGTGCGTACAGAGGCTCTTCGAGTGGTGAGCACACCCCTGCCTCGGGAAGCACTGCTTGAGGACAGCGCGGGCTCGCCTGCAGCGGTGTGCCTCCTCCCGGCTGAAGGCCACACAGCGGGCGACCAGTGTGGACAGCCGCTTCCGAGAGGCTGGCAGGCATCCTAGAAGGCGCCGGACCTGAGCCGATGCGTCTGTGGCATAGGACACGCAGGGCAATCACGGAAGAGTCCAACAAGAAAACCAACAACTTGTTCAGTAAGCAGAGACAGAAAGAATGAGTCCCCAAGCCACCCAAGAGATGCAGATGACAAGGAAGCATCAGTTCGGAACCAGAATTAGACAACTTAAAATTTACACAGTACCCAGAGTTAACAAACCACTTAGAGAAACAATGCGTGGCATCTCTGTAAGATAAAACAGTCTTAAGAAATTAGAAGTTGCAAAAAATGGTTAATGCAGGGAGAAAGCAATCACTATGTAATGCCAAGTGACTAAGAAGTTTGCTCGATGACACACGCAGCAATTTCCAGTGTCGTGCCGGGATCGTGCGAGGGTGCCTTGTGTTTGGAAAACAAACATGGAGGAGGAAGCGGGTGGTTTCATATTCTTTGCTGAAATTTTCCATATTTTGTGACCTTTCTAAAGCGAGTAGCTATAGCTTTAATCTTGAGAAACAAAACAATGATATTAAAAATAGAGGAAACTCTGAAGCTGAACCCAACGTATGTGAAAACATACAAAAAATTTAAGGGAAGCCTCACGTATGGCCAGCAAAGGAAACCGCAGCTGCTGGTAACAGGACGGCTGCCCGAGACACAGCGAGCTGCCAGCCTGACGGATAGAACATGGGGTCTGTCCTCACGCCAGAACGGAAGTGCACACCAGTCGCATTAAAAATGTATATTTTTAAAAACTACAAATTATACCCTGTAGTTGAGTCTTATGGCGAATGATAGTGAGTTAGCCACATGTATTTAAATGTTCTTGTTCCTCTTCCATAAAGGTAGGAAATTATAAAAATATCTCTAAATCCATAGCAACATAAAGGACAAATGAAAAAGGAAAAAATGTGGATGGAGACATCATAATTTATTTAGCAGGAAAGAGGAAACTACAAATAAAATATCAGCACGGCTGATATCAGAGAGCAGGGCGCTAATTTGCCGGGGAAACACCTGCACCTGGGAGCTGCCGGCACCTGGCAGCACAGAGGGGCTGAGACGGGCCACGGGCTGCACACCTGTGCCCGCAGCAGCTGCGGCCCTCTTCACCCTGCCGACCCCATGTACTCAGGATAAACCTCACAGCCTCCTCCCACCCACACGCACCTCTGGAGCACAGAACGTGAGTTCACTTCACAGTACAAGGAAGGGGAGGGAGGGCCCGAGAGCAGGGCGGTCTTTTAAACACAATATTCGAGACAGACCCCCAGACACCTCGCTACTCATTTACAAGAACACGTACCCTGGCCACACAGACCCAGCAGGAGGCTGGAGGGTTGTTTTCTGGAGAAACCGCACAGACCTGATCCTGCTGATGCGCATTCAGAGCCCTGCAGTGAGTGGCTGCCCTCGGCCCTCCGCCCTCTGCCCTCTGCCCTCTGCCCTCCGCCCACCCCCAGCTGGGCCCTCACAACGATGTCGGCCAGTCCCCAGGTCTTATCTGTGCATCCTGAACTTCTAACCAGCTCGTCCGTATATTCTGTTTTGAAAAGATTGCATTTATTTATTTATTTTTAGAGAGAGGAAGAGAGGGAGAGAAACATCGATCACTTGCCTGTCCCACGCCCCCCAGCAGGTCCAAACCCACAACCCAGGCACGTGCCCTGATCGGGAATCGATCCGGCGACCTTTTGACTTGTGGGACTCCGTGCGACAGCACACTGAGCCACACCTGTCGGGGCGTGTTACGTGTTCTCCACAGACATAAAGTCAGGCCCCTCTTAACATTTGCAAATGGTTTTCAGTAAGAAAGGAAAAAATGTGACTGACACCACATACACGAGCACAGAGGAGAGGTAATGCAGGGTGGAAAGTGGGTTTAATTCTAAACCTGAGAGTGATGAGAAAGGACGCTGCATCCATGAGACCAGAGCAGCGCACTGCGAACAGCAAACAACGGATGAGAAACCCACCGAAACCAGGAACATGAAAAGCCGAATTAAACGTATATTCTACACGTTGGTCAGTCAGAGGAAAAGGTAGAAAATGATTTGCGAAAGACTCCACAGGTGGAGGGATGAAAAACTCACGTTGACGAGGTGGCCAAGAGTCGGAGAGCTGCCGGCCTTGTGAAGAAAGCCACTCTGCGCTGCATAACAGCACGGCCTCCCTCCAAAGTGTGAAGGGAACACGTCTGCCCAGGTGGGATTTTATTCCTGGCCAGGGTATCAAATGGCTATGAAATAGAATCAAAGAGTTTTCAGAAATTCCAGCGTTTAGGAAATCTGACCGTCGGGCGTTCTGCCCAAAGAAGACGGTGAAGGTCATGGGAAGGTGGGAGCACAGGCGGGAAGGTCAGGGGTGGACGCAGGCAGCACCGACTCCAGCCAAGGAGGGACGCAACCATGGCAGGGCGGGGAGTGTCTGACAAGAGCCACACAACCTGGAAAAGGGTGGAAAGCTCTGGAAAGGAAGCGCGAGGAAAACGAAGGGAGTGATTATTGGCTGGAGCAGGTCACAGGGCACAGAGTGACTGCGAGGGCGGCACAACTGTCGGCTCGCCGGGGAATCAAGGACGATACAGAGGAAACCACGTAGGCAGCAACGTCTGCCGGAGTTGTCGTGGGACAGTCACATAACTGTGTGCAGGTCGACACGTGCCCCCCACGGGCCTGACCCCGGTACGTGAGACGGTGGCCTCATTGGAAGTAGAATGTTTGGAGAAGCCCTCAAATTAAAAGAGGACATTAGGGAGAGTCCAATATGACCAGCGTCCCTATAAGAGAAGACGGAGACAGAGAGAGCACCTGGAGAGCTGAGGCTTTGGCTGGTGCAAGCTGGGGACAGCCAGGATGGGCCCACGGCCACCCGAACCCATGCACAGGGCCTCTGGGGCTGCCGGCGCCGGGACTCAGGACGCCAGCCCCAGCACACACAACGGTAGGAGTAGCTGCTCCCAGCATCCCTCTCCGTGGCGGGCTCCCACAGTAGCCCTTGGAATCCAGAGCACCGTGCGGTCAACACAGGGTGTGACCAATCTTTCCTAATTTAATAACGGAACAAAGGGACAGCAATGCAAGTCAGCTACACCCTCATCAATTACAAAATGCATTTCGTAGACAATGACCACCTTTTTAAAAAGATTTTATTTATTTATTTTTAGAGAGGGGGAAGGGAGGGAGAAAGAGAGGGAGAGAAACATCCGTGTGTAGTTGCCTCTCACACACCCCCTCCTGGGGACTTGGCCCACAACCCAGGCATGTGCCCTGACTGGGAATCGAACCAGCGACCCTTTGGTTGGTTCACAGGCCGGTGCTCAATCCACTGAGCCACCCCAGCCAGGGATAATGACTACCCCTGATAAATTAAGAAACAGCATTGTAATTACATTAAGCCCACATTTATTGAGCATTTGCTATGTAATATCCACAATATTTATATGGAGATAATGAGAGAAGAGAACAGAAAATTTACTTTTATCCTGCATGTAAAATTTATTACACGCGAGCTAGTGTTGCGGGGGGTGCGCACACTGATGCATTTGCCGCTGCAGTGGCTCCGTGAGCGCTCACTGCCACCGTTCCCACTGTCCTTTTCGTACGGAGGGATTGAGAGGCACTCAAGTCTAGACCGTGAGACTCCGATCCAGCCCAGTGACTCTGGGGTCAGAGTCTGCGCTGGGAGCAGCTGCAATGGGGCGCCTCTCAGACGGCCGCCAGCAAACGGGGTGGGAGTGGGAATCCGCTGTCCCAAGGCTGCAGGTCAGGACGCGGACCCACGGGAAACCCTCGTGCCGACGGCGGCGCTGTGGGCACCCCGGCTAATCCGTGATGCAGCACCTGCTGTCCACACACACGTGCACACAGAGGGTGCAAACAGTCACCCACGGGCGCCGGCGCCAGGAGAGGCAGGAGGAGCAACCACGTCGTGGCATCTCACGTCGTGAACAACCAGACAGCGAATAAAACAGCCACAGCCTCGCTGGTGTGGTTTGGAAACACTTTGGAACACGAGCAGAATCGGCCTCACGTCACACACACGCCACCAAAGCCCCCGCCCCACCGAACGGGGACAGATGCCCAACAGAAACGGAAAGTGGTGAGGAGGCTCACAGACTGGGTGTGTCGGCCCCACGCTGAACCCTCCCAAACGTCCTGCCCGAGCAGAGCAGGCACATAACCGGGGGTGTGCCCACCAGCAGAGCAGCAGGTGGAGGGGGCGCAGACGGCCCCGTGGGGCACCGGGAAGGGCACACGTCAGTGGTCCGTCTGCGTCCGTTTTTCTGAACTTGTCACTAAGAGAGGGTCCGTGTGCCAGTCGAGTCCCTTCCCTCCCTGCCCACCCCGGGGGACCAACGGGAAGGGTGTCACTGGGTCTTGTTCACGGAATTGTGTCCTTAGGCTTGGTGTACTTTTTATACGTGTATGTTCAGCTGAAAGTTTTAAAAAATGAGCTTAATAAATGCATCTTCCCAGCCCTCAAAGGAGTAGAGTTCACGCAGCACAGAAATACGGGTACATTTGGAAACAGAGAAGCTTCCTGAGATGAGTGGGTGTGGTCAGGGGTGGAGATGGGCGGAGACTGGCGCCCAGGCTGTCACTTGACATTTGCATCCTCTCAGCCACATGCTTGATGTCACCCGTTTCCTCACCTGGGACGTGGGGCCTGGCACCCCAGAGGGGTTCTGGAGGAAGTAAACGAGCCCCTGACGGTGCCCCCAGCCCGGGGCAACCTGTGCGCTCTCCAGGAGGTGGGGACTGGTGCCCCCTACGGGAGGCTGCGCCTCCTCCTGTGACCTTTCCGTTCAAACGTTCGCTGTCGTGCGATGGTCTACATTTTGTTTGACTTTAAAAATTTTCTTCTTAAACTTTCCATTGGCTTTTTCCAACTGAATTAGCAGTTAAGCTTCTGGAGGCTGGAAATTGTTTTCTACCCTCATGGGTGTAACTTTCTTCCTTCCGAAACAAGATTAATACCAGTAGTTTAAACCACATTATACGTTGGAAGAGCAAAGGATCCCCGCAGAATAACAGAATATGAACAAAAGCGTCCGATATTTCTGCATCGCCGAACGAGGGACCACGTGTTTTCGCCCTGTGGCGGCTTTGAGCCCCGCCCACCGCTGGGCCCCAGGCTCCACCCACAGCCCAGACTCCTCACTTCCCCTCTGTGCCTCTTCTCTCTGCCTCCTCCACAGTGACCGACAGGCACCTGTCGCTTGAGCTTAGCATTCAAGACGGGTAAGCAAGGGGCACAGTTCATATTTTTAAAGGACTTACACCTGCATCTTTCTGGTTTACTCCATCTGGTCAATGCTTCCGTCCGTCCCAAGGTGTGGGACTCTGTACCTGTTGCTTAACGTCTGATGTTCCTACTCCGGCCCCTGGTTCTTGGGGTCCGAATGCACCGTCCCTCTGGTGGGGATGCTGCGCTTTTGTCTCATCTTGATTTCCACCTGACTGTCCGTGTGAGAGCCAGAAACAAGCCCCGTCCGTGACCATCTGAGAACAATGGGCTGTGGCAGGAATGTTGTGCTTTGCGTCTGCGGCCACAGCACCCTGAACACGCCCGATCTCGTCTGATCTGGGAAGCTAAGCAGGGTGGGGCCTGGTCAGTGCTTGGGCGGGAGGAAGGTTGTGTTCTGCTCGGAGGGCGTGAGAGACCGGAGTGTGTCAGGGCTGTGTCAGCGGTGGGTCCGGAAACCCAAGGGAAAGTTCGAATTCCTACACAGTGGGTCTTCATCCAACATGGCCAGTCGTGTCCACCGGGGCATCGGGCGATGTTCGCACCCACTTCTGGTGGGTGGGGGCCAACAAACCCCCCGCCCCCGTGCCCAGGCTTCTCTCAGACCATGATGAGTTTCCTGGCCCCGAACGCTGAGGTTTCCAGCGGGAGAAGGCAGGCGGAGGAGAGGGACAGCACAGAGGCTGTGAGCTTTCAGCAAAAACGCAGCAGGCGCTCTGGCAGGGCTTTCCAGGCCTGAGTGACCAGGGGAGAGGCCTGAGTGGCTGCGGAGTGGAGTGGAACAAAGCAGAGGTGTCGAAAGAGGATCTTAAGTTTCACACGCGGTTCAGTGTTATGTTCTCCGCCAATCCTTCCCTAGTTAAGACGTGTTACATGCCATATTTCATGTGTTTGGAGTCAAATCCAAGTTTCTTTTGGGTGTGACACCTGATTGAGATAAGCCTAAAAGACAAAGAGGGTGTCACTTAGGGGGCACCCACACCCCCTCCACTCCTCACTCTGTCTTCACCCCGGAGCCACCGAGGGGCCCAGTGTCAGCGATGGGCCCAGCTTCCGCCGGCCTTGTCCGGAGCCCTCTGAGGGACACCTGGGCCTTTCTCTCGCATCTGTTTCATACCTGACAACGATTCTCTGGTGATGTCACTCCCTTCAGTGGCCTCTGGATTTTAGAGGATCCTGCCCTGTGACGGGGACTCACCCACGTCCCAGGACTGTTTGTGCCGCTGACCCTGACAGCTTCAGCTTAGCTGCTGGCGACCTTGCAGGGGAGGGAAGGCTCCTTTCTGGCAGCAGAGGTCCGGTGTTTCATGCAGGCTCCACATGAAGACCAGTGGGCGCCTCCAGAAAAGGCCTCGGGGAGACACGGGAGGGAGGGGCTAGGAAGCACTCAGACGGGGCCCCGGAGGGCCTGCTCGGTTATGAAGCTCCAGTTTGTTCGTTCCGACACTTGCGTTATTTTCCCTAAAAGCTTAAAGGTCAGATAAATCATCCATCCAGCTCAAACTTCTAAGCAAGAGAAAAGAAATTAAACTATTACCTCCGTAGTTCTTGGCGGGAGGAGACACGGGACCATCCTCTATCAGGCTTCACGCCTTTCGGGGGAGCTGTGGCCGGTGGGGGGCACCCAGCATCCTGCCCCACGTCTCTCCCACTGGGGGGACCCTGGTGCTGCCGGGTGCCCCACAACCTGCCTCTTCCCGCCAAGCCAGCTGTGGTGTCCTCCTTCCCCTGCTGGGGGCTTGGGGGGTACAGTTTAGGCAGAAGCATGTGGCACCTGCTGGCCAATCATACCTGAGGAGAAAGCAGTGGTCTCGCTCTGCTGAAGACTCAAGGAAGAGCTGGCTTTCTCCTCCAGAGGACACTGTCCTGTCTGGATGCAATGCCTGTGATGACAGCCGTCCAACACAGCGACCCCAGGAAGGCGGGGCTAAGCTAGCTGCAGAGGAAAGCGAGCGCTAGGGTGCAGGTGAGCTGCTTCCCAGTGACGTGGCAGGAGCGTCGAGTTCCCCGTGGTGAAGCCATCCTGCTCCGCCTTCCCGTCTGGGACGATAACACTGCCATGGATTTGAGTGGGGATTTCCACGCACTGACCTTCCAAAAACTCTAAGGAAATAACTCTATTTGCCGCAGAAGGTGCACTCTCTTCTTTGCCAAAAGCACCCGCACATCCCCGAGTCAGTGGAATTGGGGAGCCCTCCTGTGTGTGCACCAGAAGGAGCAGGGGAACCTGGGGGGGCCAGCTGGCCGGGTCTGCCGGTTCCCTCGTTGTGGGTGTGTTCTCCACAACGTGACCTTGACCTCAGCGGGTCCGGTCTGTGGGCCGCAGTAGCGTTATTCCTTCTATCTAACAAGAGTGTTATTTGTTCCTTTAACAGCTCATTTCAAAGTTGTTCTGCACAGGCCCCCAGAAGTGTCCATTTTTACCTTCAGAACAAGTGCGTCAAGTATCTCATTGTCAATAGTGGCCTTTATCGGCCAGAATAGTCTATACAATTTTACACGCATTTTTACACAGAATCTGGTACTTCTAAGTCAATAAGCAACTTAAGGTCCTCTTTAAAATTCATCATCTTCTTCGATAAATAATTAAAAACCCAGTTGTATGGTCTGTTGTGTGCACAGCGTGGGACTGAGGTGGTTGGAGTTGGCAAAACTAAAAGAGAATTATAATCCAAGTCATTAAATTCAATACATATTTGCTGAAGCCCCTACTATTGTTTTCATCATTACTGACATGTATTTGTACAGTGTTTGGGAAATTATAAAGTAATTTTATATCTGCTCTTCATTTTAATCAGATTAACATATACTCAGAACTGCGCCAGATGCTGAAGGAATTCAGGAAAAACGCAAATCTGGCTTGACTAACTGAAATAATGCAAACAAATGCTTTTTTGAAAAGTTTTATTTAAAGCAAAATATTAACGGATTTGAAAAGAGTTAGTGGATCTAGGACTTTGCAAAAAATCGTAGGAATTCCCTTCCAGCATTGTTTCGACGGCCCGACTGTATCTGGAGAAAAGGGGGGGTGACATTAAATGCCAAAAAGAAAAAATGAAAACAAAGATACTGTTTTGATTAGTGACTTCATGACACAGTTCGTAGCTCAGAAGCGACAGGTATATTAAATTCAAGAAGCCATTTTATGTAGACATATCTATTTTATTTGTGACTTAAATATCTATCTCATTACTAAATATCACCTATCATTTATCTATGTACCTGTCTTAATTAAAGTGTTATTCTTATATAACTTACACATCTTAAAATCTGATTTTCCATTTGAACCTGAAATTAAACCTGCAAAATTCTAAAAGGCTTCTCTACAATGCGACGTAATGTATTCCTCTGCAGTGTAGAAATTATTTGATGTTTTTCTTACACAGCTTTTGTATTTTTTATTTATGGGAAGCTGGTCAGAGAGCTTGATTGATATTTTTGTCATGTTACACTTTTTTTCCCAAACAACCTTACATTCATTTTCCTAAAGAAAGTGATAGAGAAAATGGTCCTCTTCAGAGGTAAAATAAACCCTCCTGAGGTCATAATGATATAGAATGTAACTGTTCTGATTTGCAGTTTTAGAAGTTAAGAATGTCATGTTCTCCTTAAAACCATGGTGGTGAAAAGCAAATAACAAACAAACAAACAAACACGACTTCGCAATCTGGCAGCAATCCAGGCTTCAGCCCCCCTTCCACTCCCTCCCCGCGAGGCCCTGGAGTAGGTGCTGAACTTCAACGGGTCTCATCGCGCTCGTTTGCAAAACTAAAACAAATACTATCCACGTGCTGGATGTGAAAGTTCTCAACAGAACAGGAGTAACCAAATCCGCTGATGGACAGAAGGACTGTACACAACAACCGAGCAGAATGCGAGGCTGGTTTTAGCTTCTGAAAGTCATACTGACTGAATGACACGCAGAAATCAGAGTGTCTCCACAGGTGTGAAAAAATGACAAACCCACCCCCCTAGGAGTTGAAGGGAGCTTGGTCACCTTCGAGGGCACCTGTGGGGACCCCCGCCCCCGCTGGCTGACCGGGAGAAACTGAGCAGGTCCCCACCGGTGCTGCAGAGCCTGCTGCCCCGGGCTGCTCAGCCTCGCGCTGGAAGCCTGACCCGGGCCCTTAGGCAAGCCGTGGAAGCGAAAAGAAAGAAGTAAAATGGCCTCTTTGTAGATGACGTGACCTTGTGGGTACATAATACCCTAAAAAATTCATTATGAAATGTTAGGACTAATAAACACATTCAACGATGTCAGTACACAAAATCAATTGTATTTCTATATGCTGGTAATGAAAAGTCCAAAAATAAAATCAAGCAAACAGTCCCATTTACAATAGCATCAAAAAGGGATAAAATGATTATAATTAAATTTAGCAAAAAAGTTTATACTCTAAAAATTATAAAGTGTTGTTGAAAGAAACTAAAGGAGATCTCAATAAATGAGAAGACATCCCATGACCACAGACCAGTGACTCACTGTTCTTAAGGGGGCAACACTCCCCAAGTCAACCTTCAGGTCCAATTAAGTACGTGTGACCATCCCAGCTGCCGCTGCTCAGAGATTGACGAGCTGGCCCTAACGTTCACGTGGGAACCCAGGAAACCCGGAATGGCAGAAACGATCTCCCAGCAGAGGGTGGAGTTGGAGGACTCAAGCCTCCCGGTTTCTGGCCCTACTGGCGGCTACAGCATCGCTGTCAAGAGGTGCTGGCACGAAGCCCGGGCATAAGGACAAACAGACACACAGACCAATGAGCCAGGACTCGGTGTCCGAGAGAAACCCCCACACTTATGGTCAATTGATTTGGACAGGGCGGGCAAAACCATTAAAAGGTGTATGCAGTGTATCTCAGTAATTGTATTTTACATGGAACTGTATGTTTCTATGTATGTACATACACATGTACACACACATAGTGCCAAAATAGAGAAATAAACACCAGTAGAAATGAGAGAGAAAAATAGGCAAACTTACACGTGCTGGTCACACAGGGAAAACAGATTAGGTGGCATATGCGAAGAGCTTCCGTTATCAAATCACATAACTGTTTATACACGTAC
This sequence comes from Desmodus rotundus, assembly GCF_022682495.2. NCBI lineage: Eukaryota > Metazoa > Chordata > Mammalia > Chiroptera > Phyllostomidae > Desmodus > Desmodus rotundus. Next base: position 166,520,429 of record NC_071391.1, on the reverse strand, counting down.
ACACGTACAATTTATGATTTGCGTCCTGACAGAAAACTCGTATCCTGTGCAGCACACAAACATTCCCAACATCGATACATAAATAAAGAAGCAAAAGCAAATAACTCAACCAGAAAAATGGACAAAAGACGCGACGGCACACGTTAGAAGGTCTTCAGTGCCCTTTTCCACCAGGGAAACTCCCGTCCAACCCCACGCCGACGCCACACGCGCCTCCCCCAGCGGGTGGGAGCCGCACGCTCCACGCTGCCGGTGGGAGAGATTGCCGCAGCACACCGAAACATCCCCCAACAAGCCCCGAATTCCTCTGCCAGGCACACGCACAGGGGAAGTTTGCACCCGCCCGCCCACTACAGACACGCAAATGTGCTCAGAGCAGGGCCACCGCGAACTGACCCAACCGGAGGTCTGTTCCCCACAACGAGGACGTGGGAGCTGCGACTGCCCGTGCCCCACGGACGAGCTCCACGAGCGCAGGGCGAGGGGCATCGCTGAGGCGCGAAGCGTCCACACCGCGAGATCTCCCTCACGGATCGTGCGTATTTTGTACGGCAACAAACCGCTTCCTTTCCATTGTCCCTTCATTTGTTCCCTGCAATTTTATCTAAGGAGGTTGAATTTGGCTAAATTTACCATTCAGATGTTAAAACAGAGTACTCAGGAGGGATTTGGGGGTTTTGGTTTTTGTAAAACCACTTTATAGAGGTCTGATTGGCGTACAAAATCTGTACACAGTTAGTGTATCACCTCAGGGCATTTGGAGATGAGTACACACCTGTGAGACCACCCCCCACCCCGGACCCATGCCACAAGCGTCATGTGTCATTGTTATTATCACCATCACTATATTCATGACATCCAGAGATGTGAGTGGTGACAGGTATCTGTGCCTGCCATTCGGGGCGCACATGAGGGCATCCGAGAGCAGCTTGGCAGAAGCAGAGGTTGCCCCCCGGGAGCACATCCACGGGAGTTCGTGGAGGGTGACCAGCCATTGTAGGCACTGGGCCCATCCTCCGCTGCTGCCCGTGGCCCCTTTCCCACACTCCCAGGTCCTGAGCGAGAGGTCCCGGGTGAAGAGCAGGCAGCAGGGGAACTGAGAGCCCTTCCTTCCCCTCGGGGTGCGGGCTGTTTGGCAGCCAGGGCAGCAGATGGCTGGGCTCCAACGTGACTGATGGTCGGCTCCAGCAGAACCAACGATGTTTTCCGGAAAGGCAGGGGAGCGTGGGCTCTGCAGTGTCCCCCATACACAATAGGGCAGCCAAGGGGACTGGGTGTCCCAGGAAGTTGGGGCTGTAGGCTCCACCCCAGGGTGGCAGCAGCTCCTCACCTGCACCTCTCCCTGCACGCCTCCTTTCTCTCTTCCAGCCCCGCCCACAGCTTTCATCTCTGTGCTCTTGACTCTGCAGTGATTGGCTGTGTTCCCACCGACTTGCTCCTTCCAGAACACCTGCCCTGTCCCGGCCTGACTGGCAAAACGCCCCCTGAGACTTTACCGTTAGCACCTGCTGGGAAGGGTGTGGGCAGCGCTTATTCACCTTTAAATCCGATCATTTTACACCTCTGACCATGGTCCACAGTCAGGAGCCCAACCTGTAGTTACTGCTCAGCAAATGCTGAACGAATGACCTCACTTATTAACACGGCTTCAGCCACGCCCACCAGGAAGTGGCTCCCACATCCAAGCCCCATGGGGGCACCGCCCTCACAGCCCTGTCCACCTCCCCAGGAGTCCCAGCCTGCATCTCCCGCCTGGAACACAGAGAACAACAATTTTCTGGTCTTCTTCCTCCCATCTCCAGTATGTTTCCCACACTGATGGCAGAAGGGTCCTTTTCATGCGCAAATATTAATGTCACTTAATCTAATCCATTTAACCAAAATAAAGTGAAAATTCCTCGCAGAACTGTCTCTCACATTTTGTGTGTACTGAATTAATTGTCACCAAATTTCAACCTCGTCTTTTTCATTTATTATCCTTTTTAATTATTATTTACTATCAGGACTCATCGCTGATGTGTGGGGGCTGTCCCAAAGCAGGTGGTGCTTTGGGGTAAGGGATGGGATACTTGGGAACAAACCCAGGAATCTGCATTTTTCGGGTAGATTTCCTTTCAGTTTCACATCAAGAGAACTGACCACTGAGCCATGAGTACATGATGTCCTGACGGTTCACATATCTGTCCCTCTGCAGCGGGGGGCCCAGGCCTGGGGGAATGGCTCACGGTGTTGCAGGCAGCCGAGCCCCATCAAGTCCTTCCCCATGTCAGCACGCTGCTCTCCTGCTCTGCACAGACACCTGCTGCCCTTCGGGAAGCACCTGCCCAGTCCAGGCAGAAAGCAGGAAGTGACACAGGATGACAGCGAATCTGCATCCCCCACCCCACACGCAGAGAGACACACAGACGCACCCACAACTCTCAGACAGCTCCCGGCAGGCGTTGTGGGCCAGCACAGTGTCACGGGCCCCTGCAGCTAGAGGGGCTGAAGCGGGGGCGCAGAGGGTGCTGTTCACGAGCCCCCACCCCCGGCCCTGTGAGCCGAGGGTGAGCAGCTGTGGTGCTTCCTCACACCGGGAACCCACTTTCATGTCTAGGAAGTTTGCTTAGGGCAATTTCAGAATAAAACCTTCTATGTTCCCAAGAAAACCAATCAAAATGTAATACCTGTGACTTCCTTATTTCCATTTAAAAAAGGCAAAACCAGAAATCCTTGATGCAAACTGTAACAAGGAAATAAATGAAAGAATTTCAATTCACGGGGCATGTTTATACCCCAAGCATGGCGCGAGTCGTAGGGTGTGACACAGACCTGATGAGCGGTGGCCTCTGTTCCGGGGGCCCCACAGTCGAGTGGGGAGACAGTTGTCGCCGGGACACCCCGACCCTTCACATGTACGTAAAATTGCCTCAGATCTCAATTCCACTTCGTTGAGTAAAATCTAAGGTCTGCCTTTATTTCTACAAATTTCATGATGGGGAAGAAAAGGAGGGATTTATATTTACACGTTCACCTCTGGTTACAGGAAGTTACCAGCCTCCACTGGGCTCTTGATCATGGCTGGTGGACACAGCAGGTGGAGCCCGTGTCCTGCTCCCCAGCCCTGTGTACATGCACACTCACATGTGCACACACATGTACACATGCGTGCACCCAGGCCTTTCCCTGCTAGCACACTTTAGTAAGAGTTCAGAAAGACAGAGTGAGCTTACATTCAAAATGCAAATAGGTCAACAGTCCAGATTTGAAAAGGCCCTTCTGGCCAACAGCTGCCCAGCTCCCTCTCTCTTCATTGCTCCCGCCTGCCCAGCTCTTGGCCACTTCAAAAATCCCTCACATTTTTATAAAAGCAGTTCAGGTTTCTCTAAACCCCACAAAAAATTACGTTCCAGATTTCTCTTTGAATACATAGCCACTTATTCACTTGTTCATTCCATAAGCGAACGCTTATTGAGTCCCTGCTGTGTGCCAGAGCCTCTCCCGGGTGTGGCAGGCAGAAGGGTGAGTGAGAAGGGGCGTGTGGTCTGCCCCCACGGCACAGAGAACAGACAAGGACACAGTGCAGGCAACATGCGTTGGCTGAGAATTACTCAGTGAGCATAAAATTCTGGTGCAGCAAGTTCTACACGTGAAAGATACGTGGATTGATGGCAGGGTAAGACAGGAGCCTTCGACTTATTCAGGGAGCTCGGGGAAGAAGTTCCTGAGCGCATCACGATGAGGCAGGCTCACCCCCGCAGGCTGCAGAAGGGCGGAGGGAGGGCTGGGGAGAGCAAAGCATCAGACAGAGGCAGATCATAGGAACCTGGGGACTGGAGGGGACCTTCTGGGGAAGAGGAGACCCGCACAGCTGGGCTGCACGAAAAGCAGGGGTTGGAAAGAGCTGGGTGCAGCTGGAGCAGAGAACGGGCCCACACAGGACCCACTGTGAGGTTAGTCTTCACGCGCTTGGAGAGTTTGACAGAGAGGCTAGCTGTGATCGGGGTCTGGTGTGAACAGACGATTTATACTACATGTTCAAGAATGTACCAGCAGGCAGAAAAGAGACGGAAAGATGCCAGTTAGGAAGCTAGTGAAGGGCCCAGACTGGAGATAGCTGTCATTTCATCCAGGGGAAGTAGGCGTGTAAACCACCACCGAGCCTGTACAATCCCCTATGACCAAGGTCAAGGAAGGTGCACACACATCACTGCAATTGCCCAGAGGAGGGTTAGGGTTAGCCCTGGGCAGCAGGGTGAGCAGAGCCAGGTCACAGACCCTGAGATCTCAAATAATGGTCACCGCTGCCTTGCCAGGACCTGAGAGAAGCCACCACGGCACCTTCAGGAAGCCAGAACATGAAGGGATCAAGGCTTCTGATTAGAAACAAAAGCTACCAGGACTTCTGGCCAAGAGAGAGGCGTAAGAGACACACAGTGCCTCCTTGCACAACCAAAAGGGCAACAACAAATTTAAAAACAAAGAGCAACCAAAACTACCGGAAAATCAAACTGTATGGAAGTCTGACAACCAAAGAGTTAAAGAAGAAACACTCACCCAGACAGGTAGAAGCGGTGGAGATAGCAGCTGGGGCGGAGAGGACGTGCAGAAAGGGGGCAGCTGGAGTAGCAGGTGGTCTCACATTCCCATGCGGATAAACCAAGAGGAACAACTGGGGAGTGAGACAGACCTCACAACCCAGGGTTCCAGAGTGAGGAAATAAAGCCTCGAACCTCTGACTGGAAAAACCTGTGGGGGTTGAGGCAGCAGGAGAAACTCCCAGCCTCACAGAGGAGTTCATTGGAGAGACTCATGGGGGCCTAGAATGTACACAAACCCACCCACCCTGGAAGCAGCACCAGAAGGGCCCAGTTTGCTGGGGGTAGCAGCAGAGGGGACAGAAAGCCAGACGAGAGCTGAGCAAGTGGCACTGTTCCCTCTCTGACCCCTCCCCCACGTACAGCATCACAACGCAGCAACGTGGGTGGCCCCGCCCCAGTGAATATCTAAGGTTCTGCCCCTTGCTACAGAACAGCTGTACAAGACAAAAAAATATGGCCCAAACGAAAGAACAGATCAAAGCTCCAGAAAAAATACAACTAAGTGATGAAGAGATAGCCAACCTATCAGATGCAGAGTTCAAGACACTGGTAATCAGGAAGCTCCCAGAAGTGGTTGAGTATAGTGGAAAAATAGAGGAAAAAGTAAAGGCTATGAAAAGTAAAATAAAGGAAAATGTACAGGGAACCAACAGTGACGGGAAGGAAACCGGGACTCAAGTCAATGGTTTGGACCAGAAGGAAGAAAGAAACATTCAACCAGAACAGAATGAAGAAACAAGAATTCAAAACTAATGAGGAGAGGCTGAGGAACCTCCAGGACATCTTTAAACATTCCAACATCCGAATCATAAGGGTGCCAGAAGGAGAAGAGGAAGAGCAAGAAATGGAAAACTTATCTGAAAACATAATGAAGGAGAACTTCCCTAATCTGGCAAAGGAAATAGACTTCCAGGAAGTCCAGGAAGCTCAGAGAGTCCCAAAGAAGCTGGACCCAAGGAGGAACACACCAAGGCACATCATAATTACATTACCCAAGATTAAAGATATGGAGAGAATCTAAAAGCAGCAAGAGAAAAGGAGACAGTTACCTACAAAGGAGTTCCCATTAGACCATCAGCTGATTTCTCAAAAGAAACCTTGCAGGCAAGAAGGGGCTGGAAAGAAGTATTCCAAGTCATGAAAGGCAAGGACCTACATCCAAGATTGCTCTATCCAGCAAAGCTATCATTTAGAATGGAAGGGAAGATCAAGTGCTTCCCAGACAAGGTCAAGTTAAAGGAGTTCATAACACCAAGCCCTTATTATATGAAATGTTAAATGGACTTACTTAAGAAAAAGAAGAAGATCAAAAATACAAACAGTAAAATGACAACAAACTCACAACTATCAACAAACAAACCTAAAAAAACAAAAATGAACTAAGCAAACAATTAGAAGAGGAACAGAATCACAGAAATGGAGATCACACGGAGGGTTATCAGTGGGAGAGGGGGAGGAGGGATAATGAGGGAAAAGGTACAGGGAATAAGTAGCGTAAATGGTAGGTAGAAAATATATGGGGGGAGGTTAAGAACAATATAGGAAATGGAGAATCCAAAGAACTTACACGTACGACCCATGGACACGAACTAAGGCAGGTAGGGGATGCGGGTGAGAGGGGGTGTGCAGGGCGGAGGGGAATAAATGGGGGGAAATGGGACAACTGTAATAGCATAATCAATAAAATATATTTAAAAATAAAGATAAAAACTTACCAAAAAAAAAGAAACAAAAGCTACTGTGTTAAAGGCTGTACCCCAACGATGTCCATGTATGTTACTAAATTTTGGTCGTCTTTTCAGCCATTTCCCATTTTCTTGGATTAAGTAGCAATCTAAAGACTAAAACCTAAAACCAGTTCTCAAAAAGAAACTCAATATAACACTGAATTTCTATGTTTCTCTTTCCTGATACCTCATGTGCTCCTAATGGTTCTTTGCAGAAACAACTTTGTTGTATGGAAATGTGCATATTCTACTTGCTTCTTTCGTCATTTGGTTAATTCTGGGAGCGCAAAGACCAAGCCTTTAATAGTGCATTACCAATAGTTATAACAATAGGTACTTATTGAATAGTAATTAATGAATAGGTATTAATGAATAGTATATTCATTTTGTAACTTTCAAAACACGCTCACTTACATTGTCTCTACATCAGAGACAGGTGTGGGAGGTTGAAAGCTACTCAGACTTTCTTACAGATGAAGAGGGGTGTTAGTTACGCCCCAGCCTGTCCACAGGAGCAGGGGCTGAGAGACCCTGAATGCCAGCGGGCCCCTCTCTCCTGCTCCCCCGGACTCCGTAGCAGCACCACCCATGGTGGAGTTCAGTAAGTTCACGGTGGAGTTCAGTACGTGTGAAACCCGGCCTTGGCTTGGCGGAGCTGCCTGGAAACGCTGAGCCCGACGTTCTCCAGGGAAAGCCCTGCATTTCTCTGAGTGTGGACTTGGTGGTTCTTGGGAAGCCAGTCAAAGGGAGACAGATCACTAACATAGCACCTAAAACGGCAAGCCTGGTGCTCCTGCACTTGCCTCTCCAGTGCCAGGGCACAGGAACGCTGGCCAATGGCCACTGCCCCTCACCCAGCCCCCTGTGGCCACACACCCTCCAGTCACTGCGCCACATCACTGCGTGACGTCCCTGCGCCATGGTCTGGACCCGCAGAGCGCCCAGCTGGCCCCTGTCCTTCGTCCACACTGGCTCTGTGGATGTGCAGACAGCGAGGCAGAAGATGCTGAAGCTGCAGTTTCAGGACCATTCCCATAACTTTCGGGAGAACTGGCAGGTTGGAAACGAGTCGATAGTTCAGATAGATTGTCAGGTAATAAGGCAAGTCGTTAGGACAGGGGAGTCGTGGCAGCTGCTTTCAACAGAGCAGGCAGTCAGCCAGATGTCAGGGTGGGAGCGACGTGCCGCCCCGTGCCGGCCACCCTGGCTTCTCTCCGCCCCGGACAGCCTCGTGGGCCAGGGGTTCGGACAACAGGCTGCCAGCTGCAGCCCCCGAAGTGCCTCCATCTCTTGTGCCAGGCAAACCACAGCGAAGTCGAGAGAGACAGATTGATCCCGTGTTCAGAGTCTTAGCGTTCAGAAAGATGCCAGGACTGGGCTCCACAGCCTCAATTATGTGCACAGAGCAAACTGGAAAATTCCGGCAAGTCAAGAAATTAAGAGAAACAGAAGCTGGTTGACATGTCCTGTGCTGTGAAGGGGTCACAGGGGCCACACGCTGCCATGCCATGCAGCTGAGTCACACAGTGGTGGGCTTTCAGGTCCCCCACGCTGGGGGCAGCAAAATGTCTGGAGGACGAAAGGATGAGCCCTCCTGGGGGGACCCAGGCTCCCACCGTCCTCCCACCTCCTAACACGCTTCACGTTCGCCTGCAGGAGAAACCGGGACAGGCCTGTCTCAGTGACGCGTGACGTGGGTGCCTGCACACTGCTCACTCTAGGGATGTGGGGCCAACCCCGTGGGCACGTGGGAGGGTCATGTGACACGGTGGCTGTCTCGGTCTCAGAAATGACCACAGAGCACCGACCCACGGCGCAGACTCACAGCCCGAAGGGTGCGAGGCTTCTGCAAAATCCAGCCACAGGCATTCGTGCCTGAGGGAGGGGACGTCCCTCGTTCCCGCTTCCGCCTCTCCACGCGCGAGTGGGCTCCCACCGCCCTGCAATCCTCGACGTCAGTCTCGCTCACGCTTTGAGGCCCAGATCAGACTTCACCTCCCCTGGGAAGCCTTCCCTTCCCATCATCCACCCTCTCGGAGTGATTTATTGATCCGAGCCTCTGTTCCGTCTCTGTTATTGATCGTGCCTCTCTTAGCGGGCTCGTCCCGCATTTCTGCACTGGCTTTCTGCCGCAGTGCCCTCCCCCCTCCCCACATTGCAGCCACGGGCCATGACTTACTCAGGCTGTGTCCCCAGTGCCTCGCACAGTGTTGGAAATCACAGCATGGCCTTTCACGTGCTGGCCTCCGCGTTCCCAGTTCAAAGATGCCCCGAGGCAAACGGCCAGCGGGGGTAGCAGCCACGCCCTGGGAAGGACAGAAGGTTACATGGAGGGCTTTCCCCCGGGGCTTTCAGATGCACAGGGGAGCCCCCGCAGCACGACCACCGTCCACACTGCGGCATCGGTGGGAGAGCTAAACTCTGAACGTGGGGGGCAGGGGCAGTGTGAACACAGGGCGGAGACCAGCTCCGCACACTGGGTACTGCCTCCTGTGGGCGTCAAGGAGCTGGGTGGGCATCTCCTTTCACTGGGCGTCTGCTCGGCCACCTCAGCCACACTCAGGTTTTCAGCACGATGTCCGCATCAATACCTCCAGAGAGTAATTTGCCATCTTTTCCTGGAAGTTCCGCACAACCGTATGTCATTTGCTACCACGGTTTCCTGTTGGATATTTCACTACCACCCTCTGCCTCCAAATCGCTGACCCCTGGCGCTCCCCGGGGTCACTCTCCTGAGCTGCTCTGCTGTTTTCCGCTTTGCCTCAGGCTCTGTCATCCCCTGGGCACCTGACTCAGGCCCAGTCACAGAACCCACAGCCCCTCCTTCCGTCCTCCCCCCTTCATCCTCCAACTCTGCCTGCCCCCAGGACTGATTCATTGTTTAAAAAGAAAAATGAATCTTTATACCTCTCTTCTCTGGCCCTATTTTCCAATTTCTACCACTTTTTTCTGCTCCTGGCTGGCTTAGGGCCCGAATCCTTCCTCTACGTCGTGTTTGTCTGATGCTGTACCCACAGTATTTGCAGAATCCTATTCCCAACCATTGCTTTCCACATCGAACATCCACAGGTTCTCTTAGGGCAAAGTCTCAGTTCTGCGCGGTCTGCGCGTTCTCCTGCTTTCTGTCCACTTTTCTAGAACGTTCCTGCCCCACCCCGTCCTCAAGTTCAACCTCTTCCTGGGGCATCCCCACCTCTGGACCCGGATTCAGGCCGCCACCTCAAACTGGAACCCTGGCCTCTTGAAGTAAATTTTATCTCCCTTTATTTAATCCTCACCCAAGCACATGCTTATTGATTTAGAGAGAGAGGAGAGGGGAGAGCAAGACACATCAATCAGCTGCCTCCCTTACGCGCCCTGATTGGGGGTGGAACCCGCAGCCCTTTGGTGCCCAGGACATTGCTCTCACACACCGAGCCACACGGCCAGGGTTCTAAAGGATGCATCTTAAAAAGCAGCCAGTCTGCCGGCCTCTCCAGGTTTTCCACTGGGCTCCTCAGCCCTTCCTCAGCACTCACAGCTCTGACAGTGCCCTTCCTGTTTCCAGATTCTCTGCCGCCAGACCAAGCCCACCGCCCACCCCAGGCTGGTGCCTTGTCTTTGTTCCCCGGGAAAAGGGGGCAGAAAAAATGCCTCAAGGACAGAGGGTCACAGGCCTGTCACTCTAACCCACAGTGATAACAAAGCTTTGCAGGTTGTTCTATCAGCGTGAACACGACACGTGCAGAGGACGTGTGGCCTCCCCATGCTGTGGAAGGCCACGGGGCGCTGAAGCTGGTTTGGTGCACGTGCCCCACGCGCCCCCCCCCCACGCTCCCCCAGGGCGCACACGCCTGCAAACACTCACGTCCCACCGCGGGACCGCCCGTTCCCTTGGTCTGTTCAGATGTGGGGTGGTTGGTAAGCAATACTACGTTCTCTCAAGTGCCTTCAGGCTCCCTCTTTAAATAAATTAACACTGTAACTACATTCAACCATCCCATAAGATTAAAACGCTTTCCATAAGAATATTCAAAACATACAAAATCTTAAAAACATGCTCATTCTCCCAGCAGTGGAAGTGCCGGGTCAAAAGGAGTTCCATTTTTAGTTTTCTGAGGAAATTCCATACTGTTTTCCACCATGGCCGCCCCCCTCTGCATTCCCACCACCAGTGCACTGGGGTCCCCTTTTCTCCGCATCCTCTCCAGCACTTGTTTGCTGCTTTGTTTATGATGGCCGTTCTCACTGGTATGAAGAGGTATCTCATTGTGGTTTTAATTTGCATCTCTCTGATGGCAAGTGATGCTGAGCATCCTTTCATATGTCCCTGGTTCCTCTGTCTGTCCTCCTTGGAGAAGTGTCTGTTCAAGTCCTTTGCCCATTTTTTAATTGGGTTGTTTGTCTTCCTGGAGTGAACTCCTGTGAGTTCTTTATATATTTTGGAGATCAAGCCCTTGTCTGAGGTATCATTGGCAAATATGTTTTCCCATATAGTTCATTCTCTTTTCATTTTAATGCTGTTTTCTTTAGCTGTGCAAAAGCTTTTTATTTTGATGAGGTCCCATTTGTTTATTCTTTCTTTTATATCCCTTGCTCTAGGGGACATGTCTGTGGAAAAGGGGGAAGGAAGGGCTTTCAGGAACCACTATAAAGGACACATGGACAAAACCTAGGTGGGGGTGGAATCAGGGGAGGGAGGTGGGATGGCTGGGGTGGGGGGAGCGGTGGTGGGTAAATGCAGACAAGTGTACTTGAACAACAATAAAATAATTTTAAAAATAAAGTGTAAATTAAAAAAAGAAAACATTCGCAGGTGCTCATGGCAGGAAACGGTCATAGAAGACAGAAAAAGACAAGTGTCCTAGGGAAGAAGAGGGGGAATTGGTGCCAGGCTGAACATCAGAGCTCTAGTGTACAGTGCAGTTAGGGACGTTGTATCTAATATTAAATACTTCTGCCTGTAAAAAAAACCTTATTCCCGGTGTTGTGTGACCCTGAACTTCTGCAATGCGACATCGAGAAGGGTCTTCTGGCACCAGCTGAGACTAGGCGAGACTCTGCTCCTTGCGGCCCTTCTCGGGCTCACTTCCAACCCTGCGTTTGACAGCCGGAGCGTCTGCATCGGCGTCCCCGCCCTGGGGCTTGACACGCAGGCGCCCCGGCCTGCCCCGGCCCTCGGTCCAGACAGCTCTGCGCAAACCAGGGGACCCGCCGTCTCAGGCCAGTTTCCAGGGCGGATGACGTGGATTTGAAGTTTGCCAGTGAAGGTCTTAAAATCAAGGTACTTACTTAATAATTATATTATTAGGTGTGACCTGTACTTGTTATTTAAACTATAATTCTTATACACTTATTTTAAGGAAATAATTAAAATGAATCAAAATGCTGTGACACCTGAATCTGGCCTCGGTGACACTGGTTAAACGTGAGGATGGCGGCAGTTCTGCGGAAGCGGAACTGGGATCCAGCACGGACGTTACCATTTTGCTCGTCGAACGGGAGATGCACACAGCAACGTAGAGATAACGAAGCAAAAAAATCGTGTGTGAGCCATTATTAAGTCTGCATAAAAACATGTTACAATAGAGTTAAAATTAGGGGAAAAACACAGAAAGAAACCCAACTATGTTGAGGTGAAGAATTTATAATTAAGCAATGTTCTTTGTTAATGCTTTGATATTGCAATGATACTTTAAAAAGGGAAATTCAAGGAAACCTAGTAGTACTGAAGTCAGATGACATCAATTTTTGAAGAGCATCCAGCTCACGCCTTCGCTTCTCAGGGACTCTGCACGAAGCGCCCTTGCTCTCCCGGTGAGCTCCGGCAGCACTGAGGAAACACGCCGCTCGCAGGGCCGGGGCAGACGGCAGAGGTCGGAGAGCGGCCTTCTGGGACGGGAGGGGTGTGTGCGGGGTCACCGAGCCGGAGGTCAGAGGGACGGAGCAGATCTCAGGGGTCCGCGGGTTTGCAGACAGAAGCCAGGTTGGAACCAACAGAGAAGGGTCCTCTGTCTCCACGCTAAGGAGTCCGGGTTTTCCCTTTGAGGCTGCAAGTCATGCATGATGTCTGAGTAGGTAAGTATTCGAGCCTGTCTGAAGGAGCAGGAGAAAGCAGTCGAGGGGCAGCGGCCGAGACACAGGACAAGGAGGGACTTGACCGCAACGTGGAATCCGTCACTCACGCCGGCCCCGCAGAGTACTCGGGACGCCACTTCCTAAAGGGGCGCTTGTGCCCCGAAAGTCGCGGCCTCTGTGCCAGCCCACACCTCCTTCCAGGTTAGAAATTGGGGGAGCAGACGCCATGTTGGAAAGGAAGACTTCGCTACTAAAAAGAAGTAAGAAAGCAAAGGGGGTGTTTGGTCCGGAAGAGGCACTTCCTGCAGCTGCAGGCGAAGGAGATTGACCGCCTCCCCGGTTCCCGGACCTAGACCTGGCAGGTGCACGTCTGGGGGCGATTCTGAAGTGTCCCCTGAGAAAACCCTTTGCGTATTTCGTGCACTTCCCGTCCTCTCTAACTGTGTGCCCACATGGTCCCAGCCCTGAACGTATGGACCACCGACAGCTAATCAGCATCAGAACCTCAAATGTACTTCCGGCCCCTTTTGGGCTCAAGGAGAGAACCCTGCATTCTGGCCTCAGACGGTCTGTACATGCGTATTGAGCACCTACTGCGTGCCAAGAACTGCGTGCTGTGAGGGACACAAACAAGACGCTGTGGTTCTAGGAGTCACAGGCCCCAGCTGCGGGCACCGAGTCACTCTGATGTCCTGTACAAGTCATTGGCAAGGGAAGTGGTGCGGCCCCAGGTGGGCACGTCCTGTGAAGGGCCGAGTCCTCCCACCTCCCAGAGAAATCGGCTGGGCAGCCTCAGTTGGACTGGGCCCCACGCTACACGGCTGCAGGGCAGAGCCGCACATCCTCCGCCTTCCCTTGTCTGTGCCCGCCGCTTCTGTCGCCTTGTTTTCTCCTCCTGAAGCCCCACGGTGCCTTCCTCCTGTGCACTGCCTTCCTCACACCTGACCGCGGGTCTCTCTTCTCCTCCTATGGAGTCTGAGCCCCTCCTGGCTCCACCCCGCACATGGGCACCGCACTCCGGGCCAGTCCTTGCTGCACGCGGGGCGCCGTGCTCCAGACAAGGCCAGCACTGTGTCACTTAGCGTGTGAAATCGAAGTCCCCTTCTGGGGGCTGACTCAAGGTCTTGGTTAGCAAGGTTTAATCTGTCGGTCTGCAGGCCGCATTGACGAGCAAAGTAGGAACGTAGCAGCTACATAGTACTGGTCGCCGTCCTCAGGATGGTGCAGGAGCTAGCAGCCGGGTTCCAGAGGCCTGCCACCCCGGGGCCTGACCGTGGCTCATCTCCACCACGCCAAGGGCACGTTGAGCCCCCATGCTCCCCGTTGTGTGGGCTCACCCAAGGAGGTGGCCTCACTGTTAATAGCAAAATGATACCACTGAATATTTGCCCTTTTAAGCATCTTTTAAAATCGAAATTACTCTTTAATCCCAATTATGGTTATTAACTAATTAGTTCCTCTACATCTCACCTAAATAATTTATAGCGGAACACACTCAAGGACGATTCTCAAGCCCAAGTTCAGCTTCAAGTTCATGTAATCACATGGCCTTATAAGGACAACACTGCAAGACTGAGAGGCCGGCCAGGCTCACCTCCCCCGAGCACACTGCGTGGCCCGGAGACGGCCGCACCCAGCAGGCAGGGCAGCTGGCCAGCCTGTGAGGGACAGCCAGGGTGAGTCTCTGGAAAACTCAGGGACAGCACGTTTGTGAAACGACTTGGGTGGGAACCGAGTGAGCGCATGTGTGTGTGAGTGTGTGTGGGTGGGACAGGGAGACGGGTGAAGAGATCTCGTGTTGAACTCAGGACGAACAGAACAGAGCAACTGCAGAGGCGGAGTGTGGCCTCTGCAGAAGCCAGGGCCCCGTCTCTCTCGTGCCCTGGGTTTGCGGCAGAGGCAGGACAAGGTGCTCGCAGAGGCAGCCGTTCTAGACCAGGGCTGTCTAACAGTGTACAGACTGGGGACTGAGGGGTTTTTATCATTTAACTGGTCTTGAAATAACTGGTTTAGAGAGAGTCAGAGCCAGAGAGAGGCTGGGGAAGGAAGACTTCGGAGAAATTGGTCAAAAGCTACTCCCTGTACCTTTGTGCCGACTGAAAATGCAGCGCTTGCCTGGAGCAGAGGGAGCCCCACAGCTGGGCCCAGAGCTCTGCGAGCACAGGGCGGGCTGCACCCCGAGCCTCGCTTGTCCCCGGGGCCAGGTGTCCTTGCTCAGGGACCACTGACAGATGCCACCAAGGAGAGGCGGGAAGGTATGACACCTGGCCCATGACACCCTCCTATGACAGTGGAGAGACAGACAGACAGGTGGGGACAGCAAGTCAGGTGTGGGCGTGCACCAAGAAGTAGGAAAAGTTTCTTATTTGCACCATTTTCAGACTTCCTCTCGTTTTCCGACACGGCATTGGTGACTTCACCTGGCATTCTCAGCAGTGGTCCCCCCGGCCCATGAATGACCAAACGTGCACAGAGACAGCCCGTGATGCGCAGGCCACTCTAAGCGGCGATCCCAACCAGAAGTTTCCGGGAAAACACTCTTATGTCGGGCGAAGGTGTGCCACAGCTCCCCGAGACCTCCTGGAACACAGAGCGGAGAGCAGAGCTTTTGTGAGCGTTACACTGAGGACGCTCGAGGAACCTGAATTAACGTGCTGAGTGAGCTGGGCCGCTGTGCGAAGCCAAGGGTGCCGGCCTCCGCTCAGCCACAAAGATCAGGTTCAGAAGTTAAAGATCAGGAAAGCCCATCCATTTTATCAAGTTACAGCGGTTTCTCTGAAGAGCCCTGAACAGTGGTATGTCGTTGAAGTGTGAAACCACAGTCACGAAGCACGCAGTGCCGTTTCCCAGAAACAGGACACACCTGTGTTTACAAGAACCTTCATCAAGCACCTGGGCACACCCAGCGTCCCCAAAGCCACCCCTAAGTCCCTTCACAATTACACCCTGGCCCCAAGGGCGGCCACTGTCCGGCCCACACGTCGTAGTTCAGCTGGTTTCTACAATGTAATGGAGTCAGCCAGCCCGTCATCTCTCGTGTCCGCATCTCTTGTCTACACCGAGCTCATGAGGGTCACCGTGCCGAGGGTGTGGGTCTGGCCCAGTCACACCCAGCAGCTCAGAATCCCACGGGGGGACTGTCACCATCGGTGGGTCTGAGGGACGACACTGGGCGTGCGCTTGGCTTCCCACGTTGTGCTTTCACGAGGCGCTGCCAACAGCATTCTGCGCGACTGCCCGATTGCTTCCCAAAGTTGTGCCAACGACGGCGCCCTCCGGAAGGGTCTGAACCTCCGTCACCCCACGTCTTCCATGGGAAGCCTCGTTCAGACCGGCCCTTCTGACAGTCACCAGCTGTAAATTTCGTTTTCGAGGTCCGCTCTGAGGGAAGCCGAGCGACTTTTCCGTGGTCACAGCGGGTCTGCTGGGCTTCGGGGAGGTGCCTGGTTAAGCTGCTCGTCCCCTTTCCCGGTGGCTGTTCTGTTGATTTCTTACGGATTTGCTCAAGCTCCTCACATGTTCTGGGTGCGACTCCCTTGGTGGAGGGACCCGCCCTAGGCACCTCCTCCTCCCCCGGCAACTTGCCCTGTCCCGGGGGTAACGGCGCATTCGCATTCGGACAAACGGAAGGACTGGGTCTTATCGCAGTAACTATCCACCATTCTGTTGGCAGGCTTTTGTCCTGTTTAAAAAATCTTTGCCTGCCTCAGGTCATAAAGACAGCCTACTATGTTCCTCTAAAGATGTTTTTTAATGTTTCACTTTCGATCTGCAGTGTATGAGAATTACATCGTGAATTGGTGAGGTTGGGGTCGAGATTAACTTCCCGTGTCTCTATCGAGTGACCGCCAGAGTTCATGGGAAAGACTCTCAGGGCGTGAGCCACCCTCCTCTCGTGCTGCCTGTCTGTCTCTGCTGTGCCGTTCCGGGTGGTTCTGACCTGCCCACCAGAGCCGGGTCTGGCCGCCGCAGTCGTCCAGTTATCGTCTTGTGGCTTTAAGGTCTCCCTGGCCCCTTGCATTTCCCTTTGAATTCGAGGGACACTTTCTAATACACCCCCCAAAAAAACTCCGCCTATTCATGCAATTGCATTACATCTGCAGGTCACTGGGAGAAAACTTGAGGTGATGCAGGACCGATCTTTCCAAGCCCTGAACGTAGGACATCGCTCCGTGCGTTTAGGGCTCTGATTTCCCTCAGTAACGCTGCATGGTTCCCGGTGCTTACGTCTTTCATGCCTTTGTCCGACTTATTTTTTATATGTTTGATGTATCCTGATGCTGCGTTACACTTTCTTTTCTACTGTTTTTGTTGCCATATAGGAATTTGATCAGTTGGCGCATGGAAGACCTTGTGACTAGTAACCTCGCTGAGGTGACCTTTCAGTTCTCCTGGTTCACCTGCAGGAAGGTTCCGAGTTTCCGACGAGCCACAGTATCTGCAGAGCAGTGTCCTCTAAACACACTACACCAGGGGCGTCACATTCACTGTCACCGGGCCACATCAGCCTCGAGGCTGCCTTCAAAGGGCCGAATGCAATGTCAGGGCTGTGTAGATGTAACTGCTCCTTAACCAGGGGCAAGGAGCTCGGCACTGCCGCCGGGTGGAAACAAGGTGTTTGCCTTGTGTTTGCCACCTGTGTGCTAAATGCACCAGCTCGGTTCGAGACAGAGACTTCAAATGTGTCCGATGCCAACAGTTCGCTCTTCTCCTCTGCCTTATACTTCCCGTGAGAGTCTCTCCTCCCTGCGGAACATGCAAAGGACAGACAGGCGGACACACAGACACCCAGCAGGCACCGGAACCGTCTGTGTGCGTGGGGCCGGAGATGACCGCAGTGGATGAAGAACACAGGCACGCATCAGGCGGAAACGGGGCTCGGGCCTTTCCACGGACAACCTCTCGCGGCGGGGCTCCCTAGAAAAGCAGGTGCATCTATCAGGTGAGATAAACGGCCTGCGGGGAGACTGAGACCCGCGCGGCCTCCGTTTGTGTGTTTGTACGTTGCTTTCAGTGGCCATAAAAATGATTATTTAAGGAACCATCTACACGCCACAAGTATTCCGTTTCTCATAAGTGAACCAAGTAGCTAATAACTTTATAGCCGTTTTTCTTTTTCTTATTATTCCTACATTATTATTAATTAAATGTCTTCTTGGTCTTTTCATAGTAAAGCAATCTGAAGAAAAACATATGAGAATAACATTTCATTTACATTTAAAGGGAACATTCACTTGCATTTCCTCGGAAGATGGTTGAATATAAGTTACGTTTGGACCTCAGCAGCGTGTTGTGGGGCCACAGCCACGGTGGAGGCGAAGCAATGAAGGGGAGTGAAGACCAGCATTTCCGAGAAGCTGCAACCGTGTTTCTGTCACAAACTGAGGGTATTGACGGGCTGACGTCTCTGTGCCACTCTGGCTAATGACAGGCACTAAAATCATTATGTCGACTAGCGTCTTAGCCATGTGACGCACCGGGACCCTCAGTGCAGGGAGTCAGCCCCCCGACTGCTCGGCCAGGAGCCCCGTGTGGGTTCAGGGACGGGGAGGCTTTGGCCTGTGCTTCTGCCCATGGCCCTGACCTTCCTTTCCAAGGGAGGTTGTCAGCTGGTTCAAAGACAGGAGAGGAAATGTAAAGAAGGCAGGAGGCGGAACACGGGGAGAAGAAGGGAAAGGTAGGAAATAAACCTTCCTCGAAGGAGGTGAATGTAACTACAGTGACTTCCAAAGACTGAGGTTTTTAATCTTTCACAGCTTACCCAACCTCACGCTCAAATACACCCAGCGCCACAGCCGCCGAGGAGGGGGCAAATGTTGGGAAACGGGGGGAAGTGAAAACAAAGAAAGCGATGATTTGATGAAATATAAGTTCTTTAAAATGCTCGTATGTAAGCTCTATGTAAATTTCTTATCATAAAAAGTAGTCAAATTTGTGGCAACGCTAAGCCACCACCAGACTACACCACCTGACTTGTAAATTTTTCGCTCTAACATTTTCCAACAAATACCCCCGGAGGCTTGTCATGGAAAACTGTTAACCTTAAGTAATAAAATCTATTGTGAACAAATAGAAAATGTTATACTTTTGTCCATAAAAATAACTGGACATTTGAGGCATAGGGGAAATTTTATGGGTTAAAGATACCATGTGAAAATAATATTTTTATTGGCTATGAGCCTTCAGTATGATATAAGTGCCAAATAACTTACTGTCTTTTTAGAGTTTTTAAGGGAGGTGTTGAGGTAGGAACGGGGGCGTGGTGCCCCCCAGTCCTTCGGGCTGCAGGGGCTCGTGTCCAGCACTGGCCTTCACCTGGCTCAACGTGGGTGGGACACAGAAGGCACGGAGGCCCAGGGCAGGAACGGGAGGGTGAGGGCTTAGAGGGGGACAGACACGGTGCGGGCGGGTCCTGAGCGAGACACACGCTAGACGACTGGACCCAGGCGGAGGGAGGACAGGGACGGAGAGTCACGGGCTCCGTGTCAGTCGGGGCTCCCTAGAGAGACAGAGTCCGTCAGGAGGATGGGCACGCAGACCAACGCCGGACAGCGGACACATGGCTGACAGATGCTATAGACAGACAGGTGACGGATGGATGTAGGCAGACAGAGGACAGAATGCCTATAGACGAGAGATTGATAGACTGATGATAGACAATAAATGGGTCATGGACTTGTCACAGGAACTGGCTCATGTGACATGGAGGTGGACCCGGCCCTGCCACCCTGCGGGACATCCCCGGAGAGGCCCTGTGGTCTCGCCCAGGGCCCACTGCTTCTCCCGCATGGGCCTGGTCACCCCCACAACTGGCTCAGGCTGTCACCTGCTCTGGAAGTCCTCTCAGGCCCCTGGACCGGCCCTGCTCCCGGTGCCTGAACACACAGTCACTGCCTTGGTTTGCAAGCCGACCACTTCCCAGGACCGCTGGGCCGTGGCCGGCTGCCAGCCCAGTGCTCAGACCCTGCTGGGTGCCCGCACGTCGGGCTGCCCAAGCTGGGGTGGACAGCTCCTTGGGTGTGAGGGTCGCGCCTGGCTGGCCTGTGCGTGGTTGTCTTTCTGGCAAGAGCACGACTTGGCACTGAGCTCAGTGCCGCCGCGCAGAACTGTCTGCCCTACAGAACGGAGTGACTCACTCAGCCGCCACCGAAGGTCTCGACTCCGTGAGAGGCGCACCACGACTTCCCCGGGTGCTGAGGGGTTGAGGCTGGCAGTCTGGGAGCTCCCTGCAGTGGTTTGGATGAGTCAATATAATTACTTAATGTCAACAAATCCAATCATTTCTAAGTCCCTGCCAGGCTCAGAGGCCTCCTAATTCCCAGTGTTTAAAAAACATTAAGCTCGCAGTCCTCCTAGGGAGATCAGCGCACTCTGAGGTGCCTCTCGCCCTCGCAGCCCACGGAATGCGGCAGCTTTCCCTCCCCAGCGTTTCCCTCGCCCCGGGGCTGCGAGTGCGCGCAGGAGAGGGACTGACGGGGTGATGCCAGGTGCTGGGGCGCAGACGCCTTATCTGTGGATTTCCTTCCTCGTTCCCAGAACCGGAGAAACAAGGACTTTCCCCCGCAGTGCAGGCCTTGTCATTGGGCTGGAGGACAGAAGGCAAAGGAAGGGTCAGTTCCAGTCTGGTCCGGCTCAGAGACGGTGAAGGTGCGGATTCTGGATGATAGGAGCTGCTCGGCGTGTGACGGTGCCAGTGACAGCAGACACAGGGCCAGCGGGGCCACTCTGGCTCCTGTTTTATTGCTGAGGCAGCACCCAGAGCCACCTGACACCCTGGGGCCCGCTGATGCACACAGCACCCTGCCCATGTGGAAAGAGCCATTTTTTAACTGCAAAGAAGAACCCCTGGGAAGAAGCTTTCCCCAGATCTGCCTCCAAATGAAGGAAAATACGAGTATTCTCCATCTGTCCCCGTGAACCAAAAGAGAAGCATTTCCTAATGCCATCTTGCTGTTCTGGTTGGTGCTCAGGGAGCCTTGTAGAAAGTCCAGTGGAAACCTCAGAGGACTGCTCCCAGGGTCCTGCCCGTTGTCCAGCCACCCGAAAGGACCTCTCTGGAGTCCAGTGGCATGAAGCCCCAGGGCCGTGATGCTGTGCCCTGGCCCCGGACATCCCAGGAGCTCTGCTGTGTGGGTGGAAGCCCCAGGCTCGCCCTCAGGGAAAAGCCAACTGCAGAGGGAGCGGGAACAGAAATGTGGAGCAGACAGTCGTGCCTGCGCTCAGTCCTGTCCAGCTCTCGGTCAAGGCGACAAGGACACTCGGGATGGGTCTCTGTGCCTGAACGCAGAGCGGCTATCGGAGCTTCGCTGCTGGGCTTCCGCAGACTCTCGGCGTCATTAGATGTCAGCCTCCTGCCTGCTTGTGACAATGACCATGACGAGACCGAGTGGTGAGGGGGAAGCAGAGTCTCTCCCCAGTCACACCCTGCCCTCGGACACGGAGAATTGTCCAGCATGGCCGTCGAAGTGCCTGTCACACGCCCGGCACACAGGAGAGGGTCACAGTGGGTTAGAGCCTAGTTTCTAGCGATTCCCACTGCGGGACCGTTCCAGGCGTCCGCGGGCCTGTTCGCGCGTTTGCTGAGAGACCCGCTGCGCGTCCCTCCCGCGGGCCAGATGCGGTCGTGGGAGCCGGGGCCACTGTGGCCCTGAGACGTGGTCCCTGCTGTGGGGGCACACAGGGAACACGGGCGTGTGAGCAGACACGCCAGACCACGCGCCCGGGCAGAAGAGAATGCAGGCGGAATGAGAGTGCGGGGGCAGCGGGGGCAGCGGGGGCAGCGGGCCCGGGGTCGGGGGGCCGGGGGGCAGCGCCTCCCACCACGTGGGAAGAGACGTTGCTCCGAGCAGAGTGGGCAGCATCACAGAGGCTGAGCATGTAGCCGTCCTTCCCTGGACACTTCCTACAATTTCAGAAGGCTCTCTGGATGCGCTGTAGGAACGGGTCTACCCTTGTTGGATGAAATTGAATAACTCGATTGGGACAACTTTTTACACACGAGAGTACATGTCAGACAAGTAGATACAACACTTAGTGTTCCGGGCAAACAGTTTCTGGTGTGCTGTCAGCAAAGTCACGTGTTACCTTCTGAAATAACCTAAGTCCCCAGAAGACCGTTTACGGCCAGCTAACTTGTGGGTCGTTGGGATTCTTCCATCAGCCCCGGTGTAGGACAGCCCGCCCGACAGGTTTTCAGTTAATTCTCAGCTGTGGATTCTGTACGGATAACTGAGCCATGGGAAGCGGAGGTTTGGAACTCCTGCTGATCCAAACGTCCTCCATGGGACAGAGCGTGTCTGCACTCTGGACGACGGAAGGAGGACGGCCAGTTAGCTTCGGAAAGCACTGCCACCAAGGGCAGTGACCGGCCCACACGGCCAGGCCAGGCTGGGAAGCACGGACACGCCGTGGGACTTCTCGACACTAAAGATAAGAACGAGAGCCTCTTTGCCAGCTGCGCGAATTCTGTTTGATAAACCTTGTCCTTGACCGACAAGCTCCCGTGTCTCAGGATGACGCAGGTTCCCAGACTAAGCATGGCCCCCAAACCACACACCGCCTGGTCAGTATGAACATCCGGCTGAAGCGGGTTTTCCTTTAAGATACTTTTATTGATTTTAAATAGCACCCCAATGCTGCAGAAATCCCCAGACCTAAACACAGGACCGGAAACAGTAAATCACAAAGGAGAAAACACAGGCACCGAGCCCACGACCTTGGCCAGAGAGGACATCTTATGAATTTGACCCCAAAGCGGGGGAAGTAAAGGCAAAGGTAGATGAATGGGGCGATATCAAACCGAAAAGCTTCCACACCGCAAGCAAAACTGACAACAAAACGAAAAGGCAACTGACGAAACGGGACACGCCCCCACGCCAGCTGCGGTATGTGCTTCCCAAGAAGAAGGGGCACAGACGCTTCTTGAGATTCTCTGCATCGCTGAATAGTGTTCCAGCCTCGCTCCAGACACTCAATAAATATTTGCTAAGTCAATTAAGGAGCGAGTGACAACCGCGCGCATGGCCAGTGGGCTTCACAGAACATGTCCCGCAGAGGGAACGGGTGACGTTACCAGACCCCACAAGGCGACTGGGTGCGACCACCCTCCCTCCTCAAAGTGAGAAGCAAATCTGCTCCACGAGGAAGAGAAGGGTGCATGGAAGCAACCTCATTAAACAGAGAGAACTGGAAAACAGTGCCGTCACCTCAGCGCCTCAGAGGGGCCCACGGAGGTGACCCTGGGGACGTGAACCCCACATTCTCTCCCAGGGCACAGGAGTGTGTAGCATTTTATGACTTTGTTAGGAGTAGGTCGTGGTTATGACAGGGCACCATCAAAATGGGTGTCCGGCCTGAGTCCGAACGAGCAGGCTATCCAGGAACCAGGGGCAGCGGAGAGGCAGCCTGGGCCCCTGAGGCCACCAGCTCTGTGCACAGGGAATGCTTCCTTGCACCCAGTTGTCGGCTGTGCATGAGTCTGAGCAAGGACAGTCGGTAGGACAATCCTCTGTGAAGGTGGCAGCTGTCACTGGCCCGGATTGTGGGTGTGTATTCGCTCCCCGGAGCAGCTGCAGCAGAGCACACTAACATAACAGGCCTTCATTCTTCCAGGCTGGGGGTCAAGGGTCCCCAGTTGAGGCGTCTGCAGGGCTGGTCCCTTCTGGGGGCTCTGCGGGGGAGCCTGTTTCATGCCTCTCACCCGGCTTCTGGTGATAGGCAGCAGCCCGGGTGTTCTTTGGCGTGTAGGTGCATCGTCCCAACGTCCGTCTCCCTGTGTCTCCTATGAGGACGCCAGTCGCATTGAAATTAAGTCACCCTAGTGACCTCATTGTAGCCTGATTTGCCTGCAAACCTGTCTCCACACAGTCCCACTGACGAGCACTGGGGCCTTGGAGCTCAGCATAACCGTTGGGGGTGCGGTTCACCCCACAGCCCGGTGCCAGGCTGGGGCGCTGTGAGGAGCATGGAGTCCTGATGGGTCTCCTGCTCTCCAGGCCCAGGTGTGCCGGAGAGCTCCTTCACAGGGCAGCCCACGACCACTGGAAACCCTGCCCTGGAGCTCTGTCTCTTAGGCAGGAGCCCGAGGCAAGCTCTTCTCCTTGGTTGGGGGGGGGAGGGGTGCTCTGCTCTGTCTCTCAGTGGGGGGCGGCTGCAGGGGCAGGCACACCTGTAAAAATCCATCACACTGCACACGGGTTTGCCGTCTCCCTGCAATGACACTTGAAAGAGACTCCAGGGGGGTTCTGGGCCGAGTCCAGCCCTGGTTCCCGGGGCAGGCGCCTGATTGGAGTCGGCGAGGGCCTGGCCTGACACCGAGCCGCCGCCTCTCTGCCTTCCCGTGATCGGTGCCAGCGTGCGGCGGGGACTTCTCTTCGCTAATTGCGCACATGCCCTTGACTTGCCGTTTACCAGCACTGCTTTACTCCCATCTATTATTTATGGAGCCACCTTATTAACTCCCTTCGTTCATTAGTCTCCTCGCTGTACGAGTCTCCTGCGCCCAGACGCCGCAGTGGCTGCTGCAGACGCCACACCGCCTCAGAGCGGGCCCTGCCGTGACCCGACACGCAGGCCGGGGCGGGCGAGGGGCCCGCAGACACGCCCAGTGCCTCCTAGCCCTGCGCATGGCATCACATGGACATGGTAGCACACGCTGAGGGGCCACCAGGGGGGCCTCACCGTCAGGCAGACGCTGACCAGCGCAGGGCAGGGGACGGTGTCTGAGTGGGACGGACATGCAGGAGGTCACTGACAGCCGCAGACGTCAGGCCCGTGGACGAAAGACAGAGGGGTGACGATGTGACAAGGAGATACACACACAATACATGTGTGCACACACACACACCACCATGTGCTCATATGCACGCACAACACATGCACACACATGCACATGTACTTGTATGCATGCACAAGGCACGTGTGTGCGTGCTCTGGTAGTAACCCCTCCCCTCAGGCTTCGGAGGCGTGGGCTCCGTTGCGTGCCTGGTCAGCGTCCGAGCTGGCTGTGCTGAGGAGGGACAACAAGGAGAAGGGCAGAGAAGGAGACCCTGCCGCCACTCTCCGAGGCTGGGCAGGAGAGGGGTAAGGGAGGAGCAGGGGACTCTGACGAGGGTGGAGGCCAGCAGGAGCGGCTGCTGTGGGACAGAGAGGGGCTGCCGGACAGGGCGCCGGGGTCTCCTGGAAGCCCTGCACCAGGACCCATGCTCTCCATCGCCCCCTGCAGGCGGCGGGGGGAAGGTTTCTGTCCTCACCAGCCCCCCATCCCCAGGGCGCTGCCTCGCTGAGCCAGGCCCCACGGCTGGAGCAGAGACTCAGACTCTCCTGGTTACAGAGATAATAGGTGATTTTTCTGTCTCATGCTTCGCAGGAGCCGGCTCCTGCCCACTCTCTCCACCATGCAGGGCAGGCCCGTGAGGCTGGCACTGAACACGCACAGGTACAGAGGCTGAAACCAAGGCACAGACACGCCGACTTGCCTTAGTGCCACCAGTCCGAGCAACACCACAGCCCCAGTGCTTTGGCCACTATTTCATACTGCCTGTCCAAACACGAGCCTGCCTGAGGAGTCTCACATCGGAGCCACACCCGGGGTTGGCGTCGCCGTGCGGACGGCCCGGTGGAAGTGCTGGACCTGCCCGCAGACAGTCTGCAGGTGTCAGGTCCACAGGACCACGCCCGCCCCGTGCCGCCACGGGAGTGAGGGGCGCCTGCTCCCGGACCCCAGCGTGGGCACGAGGGCCCCTCCAGGCAGGAGCCGCAGTGCTCTGCTGCGTGTAAGACGCCGTCGCTGCTGGGAGAGCCACCCCACCTGCCAGGAGTCGGACCCACGCCTGCCCGCCCGAGGACCCACGTCAGCCCCCACACCTCAGTCATACCGCTCGCCGCCCAGCTGCCCAGAGACCCGGGAGCTTTCTTCGTGGCCTGAAAGGGGGTGTTTAGAGTCTTACCATTCCGGTCCTGGAAGGTGCGGGCTCATCTGCACGGACACTCACCACCCAGCAGCCCCGCCGGCTTGCCGTCCTCTCGGAAGAGTCTGTGACAGGTGAGGAAACTGAGGCCCGGAAGGGCCGCGGGTCCTGCCCTCCTCCCTCAGCGAGCAGCGGTGGTGCTGGGAGTCGGCAGGCTCTCTGACGTCATGGGCACCCTGCCGTGGGCTCCTCTCCAGGAAGAGCCCCGCGGTGCTCGGCTCGGCTCCGGTTCCATCCACATCCTGCTGACTCCTGAGGGACGCAGCCCACTGTGGGAGCCCACAGCGCCTTTCAGAGAACACGGACCCAGAGCCGGGGCTGGGAACCCCGCCTGCACAGGGAGATGCTGGGCCTGTGGCCGGGCCCCGCCTCCCCTCCCTCGTCTCCACAGTCAGTCGGGATCCAGGGAAAGTCAGTATGTCAGGGAGAAAATGGGGTCCGACCCTCGGGGAGCTGAACGGCTCCCAGGAGGCCCCAGAACCCCCCACATGGAACTGGAGACAGAGACCTCAGAGCTCCTCCGAAGCTCAGGTCGTGGCCTCCAGGAGCCTCTGGGCGGGGTTTTGGGGGGTTCTGGCTGCACGGTCCTGCCTGCCAGGGGGACCCTGCCCACAGATTCTGAGCCCTGCAGGTGAATTGCACATGAACTTGGAAACACCGGTTTTGTCCTGTTTAGAGCAAATGTTCAGCGTGCTGCCAACATCGGCGCACTCACGGCCGGACAACGCCAGGGTCCACTAGGTGCTAACTTAACATTGGGGGGAGGGGCATGTCTACCTGGCACTGAGCACAGGACACTGGCCGGTGCCTGGGGCCTGGCTCCGCATCCCGCTCACGGCGAGATCTCCCGGGTTTGCCTTCCCAACGACGGCCCCTTATTTCCTTGTGAGAGTGTGCCTCACGGTCTCCCTCGGACGTTCTGGGAAGGGGTGTGTGATGGGCTCGGGGGCGTCCCCACAGAGGGTGGGTGAGGACACACCAGGAGGGATGCGTGCTGCCCCAGCGGCTCCGGAAGCAGCTTTCCAAAGGGCGAGGTGGCCGTGCTGCGGGCGGGGTGAGCCCGCTGCCCAGGTGGGGCAGGTGGGGCCCAGAAGGCAGAGACCCGGTGAGGACCCAGCCACCGACAAGGGCCCTACCTGCTCAGCGAGATGCCACCCAGAGGGGAGGGGACAGAGGAGAGAGACTGTCTCTGAGAGCCAGGGGCGGGGCTCACCAAACGAAGCACTTGGCACCCGCCTTCCATGGCCTCTTTCCCCGGAGAGCCTCCACAATGGCTGGTTCCATCCTGCTGACCCTCCCCCCGCCTGCAAGCCCCTAGCTGCCCACAGGAGACTGTTCTGCGACCACACTGAGTGGACAGGGACCCCCAGGGTCCCAGCGCTGCCCCCACCTCAGGAGAACTCTATTCAGTCCTCGCTGCCCTCGCTGCTCATTCTCCCCCGTCCTGCTGTGGAGCGGTAAAGCGAGTTAACACAGAGGTGACAGAAAGGGGGTCTCCCCCACAGCAGCAGGCCATCTGGGCGGGGTTGAGGGGACGGGGAGCCCAGCTGTGCACCTGGGAGGGGCCAGGAGACAGCAGTGAGGGCTCCAGGACCTGCTCCCAGGAAAGCAGAAGCCTGTGCCAGGGAGCCTCCTGCCTCTTCCTCTTTTGTTCCACTTCATGGAGGTTACAGAGAGCGGGAGGTGGCAGGGGCCCAGGGTGCACACTGTTGCCATGGAAATGGCAGCTGGCCCCCAGCCGTGCTGACCTGCCTGTGCCCCTGGAAGCCCAGCCGTGAAGGGGTGCCTGTGGAGACCCATGGGAAGAGCTTTGCCAGGCAGAGGCCTGTAGCTGCCGCCTCCGCCCTCTGGGGACTGGGAAGAATCTGCAGAATCGCTGAGTCAGGTGCTTCCTGCCTGAGCAGAGAGCAGGTCTGCTGCTTCCCTCTCTTCTGGTGACATCTTCAGAGGACAGAGGGCAAGGGTCGCCATCTGAGGGGCAGCGGGGCCCCTTCCCTGGCAGGTGGGCCAGACAGGTCAGAGGCTCTGGGCCCTGCAGCGTCAGCAGCCCCTGGGACCTGACGCCAGGTTGCTTTTCTGACTCGATCTTCACCTTGGCCCTTGTGAGAAATGCAGACCCGAGGAGTCAGAAACAGCCCCCGGTGGGCATAGCGCCCCGGGCTCACTGTGTACAGGATCACGGCGGGCGCTCGAGTTCAGCAGCACAGCCGATCTTCCCAGAGGAGCAGGGGTCCTGCTCTGAGCCAGGGGCGGGGGGGGGGGGGGTCAAGGACAGTGCAGAGCTTCCTGGAGAAAGCCTCTGTCCCCGTGCCCACGCCCCTCTCCCCCCAGAAAACCCTTTCCCCAGAACCACAGGGCTGGAAAGGAAGGGGGTGCTTTCCTTTACTGCAATGGCTGTTACTCATGGTCTCAGCCAGAGAGTCCCCGTTACATGGAATTTTACACTCAACCCCCACAGGCATGGGAGCAGATGGCAGCGGGGGTCCCCTCACGGGGGGCAAGGCAGCAGGCGGGGCGGGAGCATGTGGAGCCTCTCTTCCAAGAGCTTTGTGTGTTTGGAGGATGAAATGACCAGCTCCCCTCGACCTCCTGCTGTTCAAAGAAACCTCTACTCTTGGTCTACACAGTCATCGCGCATTTTAGGCAAAAACACCATCGGAGATGGGGAGCTCACTACCAGCCAGGCTATGCCCTTCTATGTTCAGATCAGGTTCTGAGGCTGCAGCTGGAGGACGTGGCTTCCCGTCTGTGAATTGTAATCTTCCTAATCTGAAAACAGTGATGGTCCCGACCTCGTGGGTCACTGAGAGACTTAAGTGGGTCGGTGAATGGAAAGGCGCCTTCATGACCTGGTGCGTGAAGGACATGCACGAAAGATACTGTCAGCATCGTACGCTGTGGCTCTCCCTCTTGAGCTGAACGCCGCATTGCCGGCCCGTCCCCATCTTAGCTGTGCCTCTGGGAGCCTCTGGAACCTCCAGCTATGAGCCTCTGTCCCCTGCTGCTGACCCCTGGGGCCCTGTCCTGGACTCTGCTGCTGGTGGTCTGTCCCCTCCATGGCCTTGGCCACCCTGGGTCCAAGCAGCCGCTGGGTGCAGCTCCTGGGTCCCTAAAAGCACTTTACATCAATGCTGCCAACACGAAAGTGAACATTTCCCCCCCGAAGTTCCCATCCGCCCTGCACTCCGCGTCACAGTGGATTCGCACAGGCATCGACCTACCACCCGTCTGCCCACCCGAAGCCCTGGACACACACGGTGTCTGAACTCCTGTCACACTCCAGGCGCAGAGGGACAGCGTCAGGCACCCGCGAAAAACCGCACCTGCGAGAAGCGTTGGGGAGGACAGAGACTCTGCCAGGGCGGTGCGGCCCGCTCGTGTGGGCGGGGGGCATGTGAGAGTGTGGTGTGGATTTTATCACCCAGTGCTAGCGAGAGGGAGGGCCCGGAGGAGGAACGAGGTGGAGTGGAACTGGCCCAGAGGAAAGGACCACACTGCTTGCTGGGCAGACGAGAGCAGGCAGGGCCTCGTGGGGCGGGGCTACAGGGGCCTTGGGGAGGCAGCTTCGTTCTTGTGAAAAGCAGTAGGAACCCACGGAAGGGCTTTAAGTCATGCATGGCCACATTCGATTCTCCTGTCGAATAACAGATGCTGTGTCTGCATGCGGTGAATGCACCGGAGGGTCGCACAGGACAGAACCACGTCATGGCTGCCCACAATCCTGGTGGGCAGCAGCCAGCCTCGGCCCAAGGAGCACAGGGCAGCCGTGCGTCGGCTACATCTGAGAAGGCAGAGGCAGGACCCCCATGGGTCTCAGGTTCTGGTGGTACAGTTGGGTGGCTCCCTGCAAGGAGCAGAGGTCCCCGGAAGGGGGTTGTGTGGGAAGTGCCCACTGGGCACTTCAGACACCCTGGAGCCGCCAGGCAGAGTCTTGGCCCCAGTAGGGTCTGGCTTGGAGACCCACGCTGTGAGGAAGTGCTGGGGGGCCGCTTTCAGTAGCGTGTGAGTGCGTGGTCTGGGAGCGGGCGCAGAGGCAGGCGAGGCACGGGTGCTGACTACAGCCCAGAAACACCACCACCCACGGGCCCCAAGGAGACAGAAGGCCCATGTTGTGGGGGTGAAGCAGCAATGGCCATCCTGGAGGACAAGAGAACGTCATACACTCTGCTGAGGAAAGCTCCCCACTGTCCTCAGCAACCAGCAGGTCTTGTTTACATCGGCACAGGCGGTTACTGAGTCGCAGTGGGCGGCAGCCACCAGGAACCTAGTGAGGATGATGCAACGCAGGGTGTGTGGTGACTTTGAAGCAGGACCGAGGAACTGGGGGAAAACTGGGTCGAGGGAGCAGATCCTGGGCTTTCCAGGTACCTGCTGGGAGGAATGAAGATGTCGGATGGACATGTAAGAACCCCCCAGGCCCCCCACCCTACCCCTTCAGGAGCTAAATCCCGTCACCCCTCCTGCTGGGAGTGTGGGCGGTGACCAGTTCTCGCCAAGCCCCTCCCAGGAAGCACCCTGGCTAAGGAGAAGTGTCTTGTCCAAACTCAGCCCTCCTGTGGGGCGTCCCCACCAACACCTGGCCGCCGCAGACCAGTGCAGGCTGGGGCCTCACCCCAGCGAGGATGCTCAGAGGCCGCCTCAGCTCCAGTGCTCCTGGGGTCGGCAGCCAGCCTCTCCCACCTCTGCACCCCGGCCCCAGGCGGCCCAGCAGGGACCCTCGCCGAGCCGGCAGGAACACTGTGGCCTTCACTCTCTGTGACCCCCAGCACGACCCTCACCCTTGAAGGCCACTGACCTAGAGGAGGGCTCAGTAGGGCGCCTTTCCTGCAGCTTCCCCAGCCTGGGGTGTCCCTGTCTCAGCCATCACATCGCCCCCATCAGACACTCACCGCTGCACCGCAGCCACCACACAGCTCCTCTCGGTGAAACACAAGCAGTTGCGGTGGTGTGCACACACTCCCTTCACGCTCAGCGGCGTCACCGATGAGCGTGCCCTGTGACCTCACCATGTTCTCTGCCCCGACATTGTTCTGTGTCAGAACAAGCAGGTTTGAGCCACGGCGGCTGGAAAACATGCTGTGCCAGCGATTTCCTGGACATGCCAACAGGAAATGGAAAATCATAGCCTGTGTGACAAACTTCGAGCTTTGCCGTGTGAGATGCCTTTACAGAAACGGTCCTAGAGTGAAAGATGGAGCGATGAGGAAGCAGTTAGGAGGTGGTGACATTGCTCTCGTCACATGGAGGGCACCGTGGACATCTCTCTGCCTGGGAGTACTGACCACCAATTACATACATTAGAGCGAGATGAATGAAGCTACGCACTCGGAAATTTTTATATTATTGACAACTTGAAGGAGAGAAAAAGCTACTGCCAATGTTAGGGTGGGTTACTGGCACTACTATTTCTGGGAAACTTACTTCCTTGCTAACAGAGCCTATGTGTATTCTCACCGTTCTTTCACATTGTCTGTCTACTCAACTAAAACGTGAGTTTTGCAGGGCCAAGGCTATCCCTACCTTGTGCACGCCGTGTCCTGCAGTCCCTGGTGTGTAACTTAGCATATGTAGGTTCTCTGTGAGCACGATATGGGGGTGTGCATGGATTAGTGATAACTGGATGATGAATGCATGAGTGGGTGGGTGGGTGGGTGGATGAATGAGTGGATGGATGGATGGATGGGTGGGTGGGTGGATGGATGGATGGATAGATAGATGGGTGGGTGGGTGGATGGATGAATGGATGGATGTATGGATGGGTGGATGGATGGATGGATGGATAGATGGGTGGGTGGGTGGATGGATGGGTGGGTGGATGGATGAATGGATGGATGTATGGATGGGTGGATGGATGGATGAATGGATGGATGTATGGATGGGTGGATGGATGGGTGGATAGATGGGTGGGTGGGTGGATGGGTGGGTGGTTGGATGGATGAATGGATGGATGGATGGATGGGTGGATGGATGGATGGATGGATAGATGGGTGGGTGGGTGGATGGATGGGTAGATGGATGGATGGATGGATAGATGGGTGGGTGGGTGGATGGATGGGTGGATGGATGGATGGATGGATAGATGGGTGGGTGGGTGGATGGATGGGTGGGTGGATGGATGAATGGATAGATGGGTGGGTGGGTGGATGGGTGGGTGGTTGGATGGATGAATGGATGGATGGGTGGATGGATGGATGGATGGAAAAATGGGTGGGTGGGTGGATGGATGGATGGATAGATGGGTGGGTGGGTGGATGGGTGGGTGGTTGGATGAATGGATAGATGGGTGGGTGGGTGGATGGGTGGGTGGTTGGATGGATGAATGGATGGATGGATGGATGGATGGATGGATGGATGGATGGGTGGATGGATGGATGGATGGATAGATGGGTGGGTGGGTGGATGGGTAGGTGGGTGGATGAATGGATAGATGGGTGGGTGGGTGGATGGGTGGGTGGTTGGATGGATGAATGGATGGATGGATGGATGGATGGATGGATGGATGGGTGGATGGATGGATGGATGGATAGATGGGTGGGTGGGTGGATGGATGGATGGGTGGGTGGATGGATGAATGGATAGATGGGTGGGTGGGTGGATGGGTGGGTGGTTGGATGGATGAATGGATGGATGGATGGATGGGTGGATGGATGGATGCATGGAAAAATGGGTGGGTGGGTGGATGGATGGATGGATAGATGGGTGGGTGGGTGGATGGGTGGGTGGTTGGATGGATGAATGGATGGATGGATGGATGGGTGGATGGATGGATGAATGGATAGATGGGTGGGTGGGTGGATGGGTGGGTGGTTGGATGGATGAATGGATGGATGGATGGATGGGTGGATGGATGGATGGATGGATAGATGGGTGGGTGGGTGGATGGGTGGGTGGGTGGATGGATGAATGGATGGATGGATGGATGGATGGGTGGATGGATGGATGGATGGATAGATGGTGGATGGATGGATGGATGGATGGATGGGTGGGTGAATGGATGGATGGACGGATGGATGGATGGATGGATGGGTGGATGGATGGATGGGTGGATGGGTGGTGGATGGTTTGATGAATAAATGGATAGATGGGTGGGTGGGTGTATAAAATTCTGCACACACATGTACCCCTCAAATTTTGGAGAGTGGCTAACGAGATGTGTTGTCAACACCCAGCACACACACTCAGGTGAGGAATTGGGTGGAGATGAATAAAATACGGGCTTTCAGTTTGTCCCAGAATTCCCCAGCCTAACAAGCCTGGTTCTAATAAACAAACTAGGTTTGCTGGGCCCCAAGTAGCCACGTGCTTCCTGTGTGGACACCAGATGGTCAGTCTCTCTGGGGCTGCCCTGGCCCATGTCGCTGGGTCTGGTCAGATCTGTGGCCCAGACCTCTCAGTCAGCTTATTCCTCTGCCTTCCCCCAGCTTGGCCTCCCCATGTGAGGCCAAAGTCCACTCTCTGCCTCTGTCCTCAGAGTTGAGAGTTGAGGACATTTAATCAGGAGCGGCCCTGAGCTCTGTGGGCCTGGCTTCCTCACCCCTCCTCCCACACAGCCTCTTCCTCCACCACAGTCAAAATAGGTCATGTCTTGTGCTGCTTCACCCTCTTTTCCTGAAGCCGCTTTCTCTTGCCTCAAGACTTCGTCTTCACTATTCTGCCTCTGCCCACCAGCCCTTGCTTGGCCCCTGAAATCAGCATCTCCCGGACAGGTTAACCCCTCACATTCAAACTTCCGTCTGAGCCCTGCGGGGACACAAACAAAATCCCAACTGGGGCAACTCTTCATTGGTCCCCTCGCACTGGAGGGTGAAGAGGGTGTGGTTTGTGGCTTGAAAAGGCAAAACTTCCCTTCTGGCCTCTGACCACGCGTGTTCTCTTTCCCACGTCATTTTAAAGCAGTTCCTCTCTCCACAAGCAGCTTTATCTTCCCTGGATTTTCTTCTTGAACGTGGTGCCCACAGCCGCTTGTTTGTCTAAAAATCATCATCACTGTTAATGACAGGACCCACTTCTCTGCAGAGACAGGCTGCCCAGGAGGCTGCCAGGAAGGGGCCTGCACTGTGGAGGGGCAGTCACCGCTGTCACTGCCGTCACCGGCACAGCAGGGAAAGGGCCCGCAAAGGGAGCAGACGCGAAGCAGAACCGAGTGTTCTCCCTGAGCCGTGATCTAGACCAGCCACTTCTGTGTCGGTCTCTGTTTTCTCGTTTACAAAATGGCAGTCGGGGGCTGAATCATTCCCCGGGACCCTTCCCTCTGACACTGCATGACAGCCGTCAGCCTCCTTCAGACCACACGCTGGGCGTCTCAGAGACCTCAGGAATTCCGTTTCTGACTATGTCTTGAGCCCCCCTGCAGTAACAATCTAAGGAACACACACCCATTCCGGACCAGCGCCGAACACGGCCACGGAATCGTAAACGGATCCATGACCCGAGTGCTCTTCTCGTTTGACCCCAATAGTTACATGAAGTCGTGACACATGCCCCCCACTCCGTGGGTGGGAAGCTGTGGCTAAGAGGAGCGGGGTGTTTCTCCCGCGGTCTCTGTGTGGAACCAAAGTAAATGCAGGTCCACCGGCTGTGCGTCACGCTGGCAGCCATCTCTCACGGATGTGTACACTAGACAGGCCCACTCCCCCTTTCCCTGAACTGGAAGAAGGCCAGGGTCTGGTTGGACAGGAAGTGCTGCGTGAGCAGCCCCGGGCTGAGGGCAGAGACACAGGCCCAGAAGGAGGAAGTGGGTCAGGCCAGGGCGCAGGAAAAGAGGGAGAACCAGCCAGGAGGATGAGCCGGTCACCAGGGCCGGGGCCTGAGGGCACCCCCACAGCTGCCCTGGCTGATCAAGGCCACCGCTCCTCTGCCGGCTGCCTGTGCCCACCGCCCGAGATCTGCAGCCTTGTGCTGGTGGGAGCTGCCAGCACGCCCAGGGGTGAGCACCTGACCGTCTCCGATTTTTCTGAGACTCGAATTAAAACACATTCGCTTCACCTTGTTTATTGCTGAAGAAGCTTCTGGAATGACAGCTACTTCACCGAGCCGTCAAAGGGTCTGTGCGTCTCTTGATCGATGCCGGGACAGAGAAGGACTCAGCCTCTGCCCCGTGGGCCGCCCTGGGGGTGGCCTGCAGCCTGGCCCGAGGCCAGGGCGCCTGCCTGCAGAGAGCGCCATCTGGCCTCACGCCCTCCGCAGGGCAGGGCACTGCCTTGCAGGTGACCGCTGTCCTGAGCCCACTTCCAAGTTGCGCAGGGCACACGGTGGGCACAGAGTCAGGGACAGGGTGGACTGTTGATGGCAAAGACTTGGCCTCCAGGCGGAAAGGTGTGCCTGCCCCTCCATTCACTTGTCTGGGAGTCTGTGCGTGGTGAGAAGTCCGCAGGTGCGTGGTGGCTGGCCTTGGCCTGGATGCTCAAGGGCATCCGGGTCAATGCCTCTGAGATCCCTTGTCCTTTCTCCGGCTACCATGCCCACGTTCCCACAGCAGGAAGGAAGGGGCATGGGAGGAGAGAAGGCTGGCCTGGGACCAGAACCAGGGACTCGCCAGGCATCTCATTTCAATCTGTCCTTTGAGAGAGGCCGGGAATGTCCGTTCCCGCGGTGTGTGTCTCCCCGATGCCAGGGGCCCCGCTCTCGGAGGCGGAGCTGGGTGTGGGCCGCAGGCACACTTGCGCTCTCCTGAAGACACAGCAGTGTCCCTGGCTGGTTCTGGGACATTCTAGCCGAAGAATTATGTGCTAATCACTTACCAACGAATCATGTACCCTCATTTTCCACAAGGAGAATGGCAGGTAAACCTTTCTTCTCTCCCTGGAGGTAGGAAGACTCCACAGGCAGGGTAGCTTTCGCAGACCCCTGCCGCATGAGAAGCCTCGGGAGCTGGTGCGCCCTCACGGGCACTGGCTCTCCGACTTCAGTCGATGCCACTGGAGCGTCGGGTTAGACACCCCCTGGAGCCGGCCCTCAGAGTCCAGGACTCGTGAGACCACATGGTTCCACCCTGAACTTGGCTTCACTTCTGCAGCCTTGTGGGTGGCCCCACCCCACGGTGGGGCACACACAGAACCAGATCCCCAAAAAGGATGCGCCCTGCAGTGTCTGTGGCATGACCCTTTGCCCTCCACGGGGGATTCACACGTTAAATGAGCCCTTGGACCCAGGGGTGTTCAAACCCGACGGACACACTTGCAGTGGGCTCGCCCCTGCCCAGAGAGGCTCCGTCCTCCCGGGGCCTCCTTCGGGGCAGCCCACGGGCCGAACTCCAGACGCCTGAAATCAGTGCTACCTTTGCTCCTGGAGAGCAGTGGGTTCTGGTCTGTTTCAAGGTGTGAGAACCGGACAAATGTGTGAGGATCACACCGGACAAGGCACATGAGGGTGTCTGCCCTGATGGTCCCCAAATGGGACCAGGCGTGTCCTGTCCGGAGAGGGAACGTAAGGAAAGAACGAAGTGGCTTCAGTCCCAGCTTGGCCGCCGCCCAGGAACGGGCTCCAGGAAAGCTTCCGGAGCTTCAGTTCGCGCGGCTCACCCGCGGAACAGGAATCACAGCCTGTCTCTCGCCGCGGAGCTGCTGCGCAGTTTAGGACGATGGTGCCTGAGGGGCCCTTGGCAAACACAGATGCCACCTTGGGCTGTGGGGTGAGCCAGCCCGCTGACCCCCGGCCCGCTCACCTGGCCGCAGGGTGCCAGCCTCAGCCAGGGTCCCACGTGGCAGTGTCCTGGTGGCTGGGCTCTGGCTGGGGGCCCTGGGGAAGGACAACACCTAGGCTGGAAGACGCCAGCCTCTCCGGTCCCGTGTTCAGGAGGATGTGACATCTGGCTGGGAAGTCCACGTTCTCTCCAGCTCCCCTCTCAGGGCCCTGAACGGGGTGTTTCAGACAGGAAGCCATACATGGCGATGCCTCTCCTGCAGTGGCGAGGCCGGGGCTGCGAGACTCTGAGGCCCGCACAGTCCACCTGCTGACAGCTGTTCTCCAGCCACCTTGGGAGAGAAGCTCCCTGCAAATTATTTGAAAAGTTAGTAGAAATCCTGTGTGTGGGTCGGAAGACAAGGCCAGCAGCGTCCCTGTGCCTGTGGGGTCACAGACATGCCTCCCAGGCCCCCACCGGCACCAGCCAAGGGCCCTCTTTAGGATCTGTTGAGACACAGCTTCTTTGAGATGAGGCAGAACTGCCAGTTCCGGGTGATTCACTAAGGAAGGAGCAGTGTCCCACGGCCCGCCTTCCACAGAGGTCAGAGGTCAAGTTCCCACCAGCAGCCCCCTGTGTTCTCACCAGGATCATGCAGGGAGGGGAGGCCGCTCAGTGGCCAGGCTACTGGGAACCTTTCCCTGGAGGCCTGGGAACCCCACAGGCCTCAGGGCTGTGCCTGGCTGTGCCTGCTTCCTGGAAAAAACAGGTGGGCTGGCCTATGCAGTGCCCAGCGGGCGGCGGGCTGCCAGGGGTCATGGCAGGATGCAGCTGCTCCCAGCCATAGCAGGGTCCCCAGGGCTACAGCCTGCGGGACGCCTGTGCAGAGAGCTAGTGCCCCAGGAGCAGGTGACTGCCCTGCCACCTGGCACAGGGAAGCTTGCTACAGCTGCGGAGCCCAGGACCCTGGGGAGCCTCTCTGTGATGGGCGCCCAGGTCACCTCAAGGACGGGAAGCACTGGCTGGAGGACATCTGCTCCCTCCGCAAAGACCTGGGTGGCGGGAGGCTTGATTTTCCTTTTAGTCTCTCCAGCTCTCTGCTGCTAAGCAAATGAGTGGCCTTTCTCTGTGCCAGGCCAAGGTCACCTTGCTGGGAAGCCCGCCCTGCACTGGCCCGGATTCTGAGGATGTGGTGGGTGGTGGGGGAAGTATGAAGGCCAGTCTACTTTCTCCCCCACCCCCCAACATCTCCGGCACCTCAGGGGTCCGACACTCACCGCCACCCTGGGTGAACTACAGGTACCAGGCTGCAGCCCCTGGCGCTGGGCTGAAGCTTTATCCCAGCAGGGGCTCCACCCACCTGCCATCTTCCAGATGGGAGGGGCGGCTGCTCCTTGTCCTCAGGGGAGGGGACCAGCCTGAGTGGCTGCCCCATCCGCAGGCTTCCCCTGCTGGGCCTCAGGACCAAGGACAGCAGCCTGGGGCTGTGCTGGGGAAGGACTGCACCCAGCCGAGGGGCGGCCAGCTGTTACTTAAACGAGTCCAGAAGCTTCCCTCTTCCCAACCCCACGTGCAGACACACACCACCTCAGAGCCTGTGACTCTAACATCGTCCCAGCTGCCCCATGCCACCTGCCCTCCCCACCGCCCCCATGGCCTGGCTGCTGGTGCCTGCCTTCTGGGGCTGTGTCCTTGGCAGCCTCAGGGTGGCCCCTGGGGCACCAGCTGTCCTGGGTGTGGACCCAGCTCAGAATCGTGCCTGCCACGCACTCCTAACCGTTCACCCATCTGGGCCGGTGTCGCCTCTGCCATTTGATCTCCGAGGCGGGCTGTGAGCTGCTGCCTGTCAGGTGGCGGGGAGGACTGAGACGACCTGGAGGGCGTGCGTCTGAAAGCGAGGCGTTTGCCACCTTTCCTTCCCCTTCCTTGCCAGCCAGCACGTCTCTCAGCTCAGGCTGCCGTCACAGAACCTCAGCCTGCGCACTCAGACGACAGCACGCACCGTCTCGGGTCTGGAGGCTGGACGCGCACCCTGCCGTCAGCAGGCAGGCTTCTCCAGAAGCCTCTGTCCTTGGCGGGCAAGCAGCCAGCTTCCCCAGTGTGCACCCCCTGGGTGCACATCCCGGGCATCCCTGGGTCCACTTGGCCTTTTCTAACCAGGTGCCCATCACACTGGACCAAGCCCCCCCTCAGGGCCACATGTTAACTCAGTCGTCCGTTTAAAGGCCCCATCTCTAAACCTAGTCACATTCAGAGGGACAGGGCCCGGGACTCTGACACATGAATGTTGGGGTCACAGTTCAGCCTGCAACACCCACTCCCCCTGCTCCTCCTCGCCCTGGTCCCCCTTACATTCCTGCTCTTCTGCAAGTCATGCTGTGGGCCTCCCCTCACCCTTTCCTGCAAAGAGTTGCTTATGGAGCTTGTCTGGGTTTTCTCCTTAGAAGCCTTTTGCCAAATCGCAGCCTAGGATAACATCCTCCGCAACAAATCCAAGCTGAAGCACCCCTCCGCCCATCCCCTCACCCGCTCTCTGCCAGCTCTGGCCCAAGAACCACCCAAGAGCCCTGCCCTGTGCAGCCATCAGCACTCAGAGCCGAACGGGACCGATCGCGAAGCCCCTTTGTCCTGTGGAGAAAGAAAAGCTTTGACCGGTGAGCTCCACCGCCCCTCCAGTTTGAAGGCTGGATAACCCTCTTGGCAGCCTCACCCCAAAGCATCAAACATTCTCACGGGAGGAAGAGCACTTTCCTGGGCCTTTAGGTGCCTTATATTCATCTCACAAAGAAAACCTTCGGGACCAGGGCCTGGCGATTGTTCTACATTGTCCAAAAGACCTGCAGCCCAGGAAGCCCTGCTCTGCGCCACGGGGGACTCTGCGCCGGCTTCTGCCCGCAGGGAGCTTAACCTGGGGACGGTGGCTGGCCCCACAGGCCACTCAGTGATGATGACATGTTAATGACACCTTCGCGAGGCGCCGCCTGGGTGTCCTGAGGACGTGCTGACAGCCCTGACAGGAACGTGGGCGTGAGGCCCTCCTCCTCTGACATGTCATCTCCCTGCATCCTGGCGACAACCCGGTCGCGAAGGCGCTTTCGTCGTCGGCGATGTCCGAGGAGGGACTGAGAAATGCACCGAACAGCTGGCCTGGATTTGCTCAGCCAGAAGGCAGCGGCCAGGTTCAGCACTGGGCTCCGGACAGCGCCCCACCCACAACCAGGAGCTGTCCCTGGTCCTGCTGCCCCTGCCGAGGCCCCG
This sequence comes from Desmodus rotundus, assembly GCF_022682495.2. Taxonomy (NCBI): domain Eukaryota; kingdom Metazoa; phylum Chordata; class Mammalia; order Chiroptera; family Phyllostomidae; genus Desmodus; species Desmodus rotundus. The sequence continues at coordinate 166,481,218 of NC_071391.1, read as the reverse complement.
CCCAGGACGAGGAGCCCAGCTCGGGTGGTGTGGGAGACTGGCCCTGGGGATGACTCCGTGGAGGCGGGGCGCTTTATTTCCCCGAGTTAATTATCATAGAGGTGACACCGTAACCCTTGCCCCACTGAGAATTTGAAAACTAAAATGCCTTTCTTTTATTAATTTACTGGAATCTCCAGTGAATGCAGGGATGGACTTAATAAGCACACAGAGGGACAGTGGTGTGGCACAAACAGATGGCTGTCCCCATGCACCCCAAGCTCTGTGGGCCTGGAGACATGGCCTGTCTTCATGAGGCCCCTGCCGAGTCTCCCTCCCCCCACACCGCTTCAATGTAAACTTTTGATACTGTTATTGTATTCAAACATGATTATACACACTTCCTGCCCTAACTCTGCTTCCAGCTCCTCCCTCACGCCATGAGGTCAAGAACGCCTTGAGCTCCAAGTTTATAAACCCATTACTGTTCCCCAGTACCGCCGCCCACCCCCAGCAACTAAGATACACGCTAATGCATAACAGGTGTTCAATGCGTGTTCGTGGGATCGAAGATAGATTTCTACCCCTGCAGCAGCACGCTGTCACCTGGAAAATTATTTATAGCAGGCGTTGCAGGGAAGGGAGGCTGCTGGGCATGATCCTCGAGCTGAAGGAGTGTGAGAGGCGGTGGGGAGACGGGGAAGAGGGGGAGATCCAGGGAGAGGGATGCGAGAGAGGCTGCAGACAGGAAGAAAAACACCCTGTGGAAGCTTGATTTATAGCAAAGTGCAATTTTAAAAGATAAATGCACAGGCTGGAATTGGGGAGTAGAGCTGCCATTTCGGGTTACATAAGAGAGAAATAAACACTTTCATTCCCTTCCCAACCAGATCAGGCGGCACTACCTCACTTCCCGCCCCAGCCCTCCCCGGTTTCCAGGGTTCCTCTGTCTCTCCCTCTCCCTCCCTGAGCCTCCCTCCCTTCCTTCCCGTCACCTCCTTCCTCTCACTCCTCTCTCTAATTCTCTCTCTCTCAAACGCCCACACGCTCGCGCGCGCGCACACAGGCAGTCACACACTTCCCCGCCCCCTCCCGGCGCCCTCGCCTGGCCCTGGCTCTGCAGCGGGTGCGGGGAGCAGATTTATGGCGACTGCAAGCTCTGCTCCTGCCTCCCAGACACAGGCTCATCCCACACTAAGCTTCTTTATATGGGGCTGTTAGCTCTGCTCCGCTGACTCGGGAGGCTACGTATTTTTAATCTCGGCGATTTTTAATGCCATCCCTCATCCCTGGGCTTCTGGCTCCAACCGCACTCTGACCTGAGCGCACCAACAGCAGGGGAGCTGCAGCCATTTGTCAGCCCCGCGCTGACCGCCTGGGGTTCTTAAATTAAAGAGTGTGGGAGGGCGCAGCTCTGGAGCTCTCTCTCAGCCCTGGGGACGGGCTGTGGGCGCAGGGACCCGCACTCTCTGGCCTCCGACAGCGTGCTCAGCGTGGTGGCAGGGCTCCTGCCTCTAACAAAGGGAAGCGCCTGTGCCCGTGGAGGAGCCGCAGGGACGGGCAAGAGCAGAATAATGTGCTTAAACGTGCCTCGTTTCTGTGAGACGAACCAGGGACCAGAGGGGAAGAGCCCGGGATGGGGCAGGAGGGGGCCTCACCAGCAGCCCCGACCGTGGGGCCCACTGAGCTGGGTGCCAGGCGCTGAGCAGCCCCCAGGCTGCGTGACAGCCACCAGAAGGCCCTTCGGTGACTGTGCCCCTGCTTCCCTCTGAGCCCCATTGTCCCTCGCCTCTGACTCCTCTGGCCAGAAGGTGGGGGAGGCAAGACGAAGTGGGTGTTCAGAGAGCACTGCTTTGGGGGGTTGGTGCTTCCTCGGTGGGGAGCGACTGCAATGGGGCTCCACCCTGGAGGATGTTCCAGGTGGGCGCTCCCACCTCACGTCTGCACACACGCCCCGGCCCCTCTGAGCCCCACCCCGCTCTGCAGAACACGCTCCCAAAGACAACTCGGCCCCGCATCGCCGGGGAGAAAAGGACCTGGGGGAGGTCCCTGGCCTGCCCATCCTCAGGTGGAACACCCGTGCTGGAGCTGTGGGGGGCCCCTAGCTCAGGGACCCCAGCCCGGCAGAGCGGGGCCCAGCCCTGTAGCAGGTGCCACAGGGTGGGACTTCCCTTCTCCGGTGGCGGAAACGTGTGGAGACGCTCACAGTGTCTCACTGCTGGTGGTCGGGTAGGTGTGTTCTCCGCCCTGAACTCTGCAGTTTTTGTAGCGGAAGCGATTCCACTGCTGATCGGGTCTGGGGGGGGGAGGGGCGGGGCGGGCAGTGGGGGGCTGCCCATTTGGACCAAGTTTGAAAATCCAGGCTGGTCTTCATTTCTCGGTCAAAACCTCCCCCACCAGCTCCACGCTTTGAAACCGGTTTTCATTCGTCCATTAGAATTAAGGCTTCAAAGTGAGGAGACCCCTGGGAAAGTGACCATCCAGGCAGCAGGGTGTCATTGGGGGTAGGAGGAAGGGCATCAGCAAGGGGCTCCCAGAGACACAGTGCAGTCCCCACCCGCCATTCGGCGTCCTGAGGGGAGAAGCTGCTTCTTGACTCACCGCCCGGAGCCACACGTGGACACCCAACAACTACTGTTCTGCACACGGCACCTGTGCCCTCCTGCCTCAGAGGGTCACTAATTACGGTTCCTCTGCTTAGCGACTGCTGCATGTCAGCCTTCTCGCTGCTCCGTGACAGCTTCTGTTAGACGTCTCCTGATATCTTCAGATGGCAACTTGACGTACACGACCTCGTCACGGGGCCGCGTCCACCAAGCGCCAGCTACATCCTGTCTGAGACAGCCCACCGCAGGCCATCGCACACGCCTTTCTCTGCACCGTGGCCGCTCGTTGCAGGCAGCTTCCCTGGGGAATTCCACCCCACACTCGCGACGTTAATGCCGCCCTTCTCAAACTCTTCCCGCACACAGAAGGGGAAACGCTTCCAAACGAGTTTCGTGGGGCCAGCACATCCTGATATCAAAACCAGACAAGGACACTTCAAGAAAAATGACAAACCAGTATCCCTGAGGAACACAGATGCAAAAATCCTCAACAAAGTGCTAGCAACCCAAGTTCAACAGCACAATAGAAGGGCCATTCACCCCGATCAAGTGGGATCTAGTCCAGGGAGGCAAGGGGGGTTCAGCTCCCGAAGGCCGGTCAGCATTTCCACGTCCCAGAAACGCAGGTGAGGCGGAAAGCCAGATTGCAGGAAATCTTCGCACCTGAAAACCCCGACTTCCGTCTTCACAGCCCCATTTCCTGTGACCGTGTGGTAGCACTGCGTCTGCTCCTGCTCGTCACAGGCCAGCAACACACACGGTGAAAAACAACAGGGACCAGTTTTTAAAAACTGAAGCAATGTCCTAACGTGTACTCAACAGACGGACCGTTTGTGAATGTGTCCTGCGGATGACTCTTGCAGCACAGGAGACCTGAGGTCCCTCCTGGCGCCCTCTCTCCTGTGGCCCACAAGTGCACCACGGTCCCCGCTGGAGGGTCACCGGTGGCTTGGTGCTCTGTCACAAGGCCCTTGGGGCTCCCTTTCCCTTGATGTCTCTTTGGCCTCACACTTACCGCATCCCCTCCTGGAAAACATCTTGGCTTCCAGGGGATTGTACGTCCCCAGTTTTCCTCTGACGTTTCAATAGTTGACTGGAGTCTCCGACGGTAGGTCTGCCCCTTGTCTGCTGTTGGCTAAGAATGGACGGCATCGAGGGCAGCTCGGGGCACTGCCAGCCTCACTCTGCATGCACAGCCCTCTCGGTCACCTCCTTCGCTGCCTCGGCAGAACGAGAGGAGACAGTCTCTGCAGCTTCGGATGACCTTCACTTGACCTCACACACCCTCTACAGCACCTGCTCCCTGTCCCCACCCCGCACCCCCTGCAGAGCAAGGCCTGTTAGATGCAGACCCCCTCACAGGAGTCCCTCCCCCTCAGGCTCTCCTGTTCTTCAACCTACGTAGCTGCCGGGCTTGTGTAGTTAAAAAATAAGTCAGCATCACATTTAATCAAATCAATACTGGATTTATCAAAGTACCATTTACACTTCAAGATGTCTTCATACATACTTCCTTCTTCAGTTTTTATGAAAGCACTTCGAGGAGAAGACAAGTGTGACCGTTTCTGACCTACGAACAAGGACGTCAGTGCCCAGAGAAGGCGAGGACACTGACTCCCGGGGCCTGTGCAGGATCCGAGCAGAGTTCCGTCTCAGGTGCCCTTGGACAAAGGAGCCCTCCCCCGAGCCCAGAGTGTAAGCAGGGCGGCCGAGGTTCCCACTGTGGGAACTGAAGGGCGTGGATGGTGTTACTCGGTCCCCTGGCTCCTCGTGAGCGATGGTTTCCTGTCCCATCCACCGAGACACCCAGTGCCTAGTGAGGGGGGGCAACACCCACTCCTCGCAGAATCGCATGTCTCGACTACTTGGTGGGGGTCATTGTCTCCTTGTTCCTTTTACAGAAAGAGAAACTCCCCTTAGTGTGAGCCCCTGAGCCCCACCCCCACCCCCCATTGCTCTCTGGCCTCTGATGTCCGCAGTGTCTTCGAACTCACCCCACGGAGCAGCCGAGACCCCCACCCGCGTGAGTCTGGCCTGAACATCAGGCTGCCCGGTGAAGCCCGAGGAGCGTTGCTCCATCCTCTGCAGCTTCCCGCTGGCCCTCCTGCTGTCACGTCCCAGCTCTGCCTCTGTTTTCTTTTCCTTCTTCTGACGGGGGTCAGGTGACACAGTACAATGCTCACGGAGCACCGAAGGCACCTGCCCTGCCTGTGGGATCCCAGGCGTGTCCCGCCGCCCACGGGACCTCAGCTGGAACTCCATCATGAAGTCAGAGACAGCAGATGCACCTCCCATGGCATAGAATCCCATTGTCACCCTGTCCCCTGTGGGGCGGAGCTCCCAGAATCTGGGCCCCTGGCCACCCACGACTCAGGGCCTGCGGCCTCATGGCTGATGCCCACAGGAAGCAACAGGAACAGCACCAACAATTAGCTTTAGCTTTAGGGAGCAGCTGCCCCCGGGGCCGTGCACCAGGAGCCTCTGCCCCAGCGCTCAGCTCCGCCCTGCTGCATGGTTCCCACACGCACGTCACGGAGCCCTCCCCACCACCAGTGCTGCGGGCTCCCCTGCCCTGCCCTTCAGAGGGCATGGACGGTCAGAACGTCTGGCCCCTGCCCAGGGTCAGGCAGGCAGCTCCTGCAAGTCACTGGTGAGGTGTCCGTGGAGAGCCTGGGCATCACAGACACTGACTCTGGCTCAGCTGAGAAAAAAGTGAATGGATGAGCGAGCGAGCGAGCGAGCGAGCGAGTGAGCGAGCGAGTGCTGCTTGCACTACACCGTCAAATGCAGGAGAGACCAAACGGAGACCAGCTGGGAGGGTCCTGGGCTGACTCGCAGACCTGAAGGCAGGATTTCCAGCCCCCAGGCCCCCAAGGCAGGACACTCCCACGCGAGGCTTCCTGGTCTGCTGCCGCCCCTTCCCGGGTTTCGGTACCACTGAGTCGGCGTCTGGTCCAGGGACGGGAGGGCGGGCCGCAGCCCCCTGCTGCACCGTGACCCCACGGAGAAGGACTGGGGACCTGATGCCAGGGCCCTCAGGGCCCTACGGTGAGAATGGATATTTTCATTTACTCTCACCTAGATTTGCTCTTTCCTAACCAAAATTGGAAGTCTTTTAACCATCAAAAGAGGGATGAATGTGAAGCAGTAGCTCTGGGGGACCATTCGTAGAGAGGCGGGGCGCTGGGGGCCTATTCCAGGCTAAGCTGAGGCCCAGGGTACAGGGCGTGCAGGGGCCCCTGGAGGAAGGGCTCCTGGAACACCGGCTCCTACAGCCTGGAATCCCACCGTGAGCACTGACTTACCCGGAACAAGGCTGCGCTGCTGTGAATAAATGAAGACCCCGTGGGGGGTGCTCAGCCATCCACCCTCCTGCTGAGGGGTCACCACCCTGTCCCAGCTGGCCGCGAGCGGGGGGCAGCCGGGCAGACGTGTGGAGGGTCCGGTCTGGTCTACTCACCGCCCGGCCGCCATGGCCCAGGGCCAGGGGTGGACAGAGAGAGGAGGTGGGGCCGACAGAGCTAGGACTCGGGAAGCTGACACACCTTCGAACAGGTGTGCTGTTGGCAGGTCTGCCGTCCTTCCTGCCCACCTGCGGAGGGCCTTCAGGGAAGTGACCTCAGTGAGACAGTCCCAAATTTAAGGCTGAGGGCTCGGTGTCCGCCTCCCCGTTGTTCTCTGGTGAGACACTACTGGTCTGCTTCCTGTGAAGGTGGGGGCTGCTGGGCCAGGGCTGCTGGGCCAGGGCTGCTGGGCCTGGGGTGCTCAGAGCTCTGAGAGGGTCCCCGAGGGGCAGCCACGGTGGGCGAGGGGGGGTGACAGGGGAGGGCTGCTCCTGGTGGGCCGTTCAGTTGGGGCGAGTCCAGGAGGAGACGAGAGGCCTTACACACCCGGCCCTGTCCAGCAGCCCAAGGCCACGGGCGTGGTTCCTGCAGGGGGCTCCTTCGTCCTTCTGCCGAGCGTGTTGACAAGTGCACGGTGCCACCATGCTGTCACTGAAGATGGACTCCGGGAGACACGGGGCTGTGTGAGCCCGACTCTGCCCCAGGCGTTAGTGACACCAGCTGCAGGGTTTCTGGAATCTTCACTATGTGCCTGCTTCCAGAGGGGGTCCCGCTGGCTCCTGGCCCAGCCCCTGGCCAGGAGAGGAGGGAGCTGGCCAGCATGCTGGGCATGAGGCCGGCTGTTCACCCTGGACATCCGGGTGGAAGCGACCAGCCACCTTGGTCCTTCCTGCAGGCATCTGGCCTCCACGTCCTCTCCAGCTGGGCAGCAGCCCATGGGGGTTCTGTGAGCCCCGAATGGGGAGCGTGTGCTGGTGTGACTGTGAGTGTGCAGCCTGTGTGTGCACGAGCACACTCACGCCGTGCAGATGCTGCCGGCCGTGGGAGGGGAGTCCCAGGCCACTGTGCAGGGATGTGCCCTTCGAGTCCCATTCGGCCAGGGCCCATTTCTCAGCACCACCCCCCAGCCCCCCCACAGCCTGGCAGGGACACAAGGAGCCACATGGCGGCACAGCTGCTACAGGACGGGCTGGCGGCTGCTTGGTCTCGGGGACGCTTGGCGACCTCCTCTGGCCGCCAGTCAGCCTGGATCAGCCTGGGAGGGGCCTGGCCGCCTCACCCACCCTGCATGTGCTCCATCTGGCTGGCACACCCACACATGGCCCAGGTGCGACCTGCTTGGAAGTGCAGGTCGGAAACCCAAGGTCACCCACACACACACGCGGTTCTTGTCTCTCGGACTAACCTGACTGTCCCCTCGGCTGCTGAAGCAGTGACATTTGTTAAGATCTGTGCGCAGGGGCTGCGGCTCTGCCAGCCCACCAGGCCTTCGGCGGCTCTTTATCCCCTCATCTCTTCAGTTTGGTTCGCCGAATAACGACCAGACACTTGGTAAAGGCTACAGTCCCCGACTGAGCCACACCCAGAAAACGTGAACTTTTCTAGTGCTTAGGTTTTTTAATTAGGGGGTTGGAAATAGGGAGCTAATTTACTCCAAATTACTTTATCTGTAAGAAAACAACCACCAGCTTTTAAAAATGATAAAAGGACCTTCGGTGCCACGTAACGGGTAGATGGCTGAGCCCCTGTGGCTCAGGCAGGAAGAAACATACTGGCCGACGTAATCAGGAAGACACGTTACCTGCTTCAGGCACGGCTGGCTCAGGGCTTCTGACAGTGGGACAGCATCTCTGCAGGCTCGAGTCCCCAGCTGTCTTTGCAGCATGGACTTTTTGCTGCTACCACAGCCACAGAACCAGCAGAAAAAACAGGTCACCAGGGGCCCAGTTCCCTGCAACTCGTGATGGCAGAGTTAGAGAGCTGCCCCCGCCCTGCAGGTGGGAAAGAGCTGAGGAGCACGTGGCCTTCTGGGCTTCACGGGGACACTGAGTCGGGGCCCTCAGGGGTGGGGGCGGCCACCAGCCTCCCCCACGGACCCCTCGGCTGAGGAGGAAGCCACAGGACACTCACAGTGTTCCCAGGATCGCAGGAGCTGTGGGCGCGGCTTCATCTTGGTGAATGCTGCCCCGGCAGGGACGCGGCATCCGGCACTGTGCCGCCACGGGCATTCGAGATGCTTACAGCTGCTTGCGGGACTGGAACGTAAACGGATGCCAAGCCGACAATTAGGTGCCATGTGCCCACCAGGGCACAGAGACCAACACGTCTGATGTTGCCGCCGTCAGGTATGATGCGGAGAGTCTGGAGTCAGAGGGGACCTGCCCTGGACGCAGTGTTTGGGGCCCAATGCCTGTCGGCTCTGCAAATGAGTATAGACTGGAGCTCAGAAATGGTGCTTCTTAGAATTCCACGCCGACCGTGCCGTCTCCCCAAGTCCGCCCTACAGAGGGGCCCCTTCTCACGATGCCCAGGCATTCGGGTGTTTGTTTCTGTGTTGTCGGAAATTCTAAAACACTAGGAGAAATCTAGATTTCCACTGACGGGTGGCGCGTGAAACCACTTGTGGTTCCTCCATTCAGCGGCATCCCGAGAACAGCAGCTCTTCCGGCGCCGGCGGGGAAACAAGCACACGGTTGGTGCCTGACAGGTGAGCACACTGCCTGGCAGTCAGTGAGCCGGCATCCGGTTTGTGCGTTTTTGTCTTCAAAAGTGTGTGTGTGTGTGTGTGTGTGTGTGTGTGTGTGTGTGTGGGTGAGAGAGAGAGAGAGAGAGAGGGAGAGAGAGAGAATGAGAGAGAATGAGAGAGAATGAGAGACAGACAGACAGACAGACAGAAGGAAAAGGTGGAGAGGCCCCAGGGGAGAGAGGCAGCCCATGATGTGTTTGAGCCCTGAGAGCCGAGCACTGGGTTCCTTCTCGTCCTCACTGTTTCGAACAAGCCCCAGACGTTTGTGAAAACACACATGTGTGCTCGCAGCCCTCGTCTCTGGGGAACGAACCCCCATCAGGTGTCTGGCTGGTGTGAGGCTGCGGCCATTCGGGGGCGTGGGAGGCACTTCATCCAGTTGCCCTGGAGAAGGCAGGTCGGTCACCGCTCAAACATGAGCACACTGCGCTCTTCCTGCCCTGCAATGCTGATGTTTCCACGAAAAAGCGGACCTCAGTCACACGCCGCCGCCCGCCAGTGCACTTGGGCCACACGCTGGGGCTGTGCTTCGTGATGTCGTGATGGTGGGCGGCTCCCTCTCTCAGCGAGGTTCGAGCGCCTTTGCTGAGGAGTGACTGACAGGGAAAGAGCTGGAATCCTAAAGGGCCCCGTTGGATGCATGTCCATGTAGACAGGTGCTCGTGAAGTCACCCCCTCTGTTGGGTCAATGGGCGTGGCCATCACCCCAAAGCTCCCTCACACCCCTGGGCTCCTCCCCTGTCCCTCCCACCCTCCCTGCCCCACCCACCACTCACCCACCTGCTGCTCTCTTAGGGGACTTGCCTCCTTCCACACACACTCTTCACTCCACGGAGTGGCTTGGAGATGTGACCACGTGCGTCCACGGCTCAGTCCCCTTCCTGCCGTATGGGCACACGCACCTCAGAGCCCACGTTGGTGGCCGTTCGTGTGGTGTCCAGGTTTGGGCCACAACAGGTAAGTTGCAATGAACATTCGTATTGGAGCCTCGGCAGGTACGTACGCTTCCTTGGGGAGACACCTGGGACCAGCACCGCAGCACAGACAGACCAGGTGCGTGCTGGGCACACCGTCTCCTGGGGCGCCCTGTTTCGCGGCCCCGCCGGCAGGGATGCAGTGGGAAGTCCGTTTTAGCCAGCATCGCTTTGTGAATGTGGGCCATCTGTGAACACACCGGGCACCGAGGCTTCAGTAAGTCACCCCAGTGTCGACGGCGCCCCCCCTTGTCTCGGACGGCGCTGTTGGAAGGCACTGGCTCATGGGGCACGGTCCTCCCGTGCTCATCATGTTCTAAGGTCGGCTGTGGCCCCCAGGCTCCTCGGGTAGACTCTGTTTCAGAAAAAATTGAAAAGAAATAAAACATTGCAACATTTATATTTACACTTCATTAAAATGCGAGAGTTGTATTTAAATTGTATCAAGCAGAATCTGTGGCAAAGACCGAGTCCTGCCACGTTGAATTTCTCCCTCCAGGGGAGCTGCCGGGGGCTGGACTCCTGCTGGCAGAGGAGACTGCACAGTCCAGAGCGAGGTGTCTGGAAGTTCGAATTCCTTCCTGCTACACCCAGCACCAGACACAGGCAACCCCTCACACACGTGTGCGCACACACACACATGCACAAGTGCACACACGTGCACAGTTAGTGGAGCGCAAGCACCCTCGGCTGAGGAGGGGAGGGCGGCCTCCCCGGAAAGGTGGGTGGGAGCTGGCAGAGGCCCGGGGAGGCCAGGGTGGGGCCCAAGGTCGCGTCACCCGCCGGCAGCCACACAGAGGGGCCGCAGCCCGGGTGCCTCCGTGCCTCGCTCAGCACCTTCCTGCCCGATGGGGACTCTGAGCCGGAGCGGCTTGTACACCCACGAGCAGGGCCACGCTCCTGGCGGTGGGTGGGTCCCGTGACTCGTCACACAGAGGTGGTCCCACGTGTGGGGCTCAAACAGCAGGGCCGCAGGCCATCCAGGAGCAGCCCCAGCGGCAGGGGACAGACAGCGGTGCAGGGCCCAGCTCTGCCCCCCCTTCCCTTTCACCAGTCAAAGCTGTGAGTGGCCATCAAGTCCAAGTCCCCCAGACGACCTTAGCTGGGAGAACGTGCCCCCACAATGACCTGGAACCACCGGCGGGGGGGCTGCCAAGGCCACACGTGTGGAGACAGCCCTCCCCAGGGATGACAGGGGATCAGGGTCCACGGGTCAAAGTGTGGGGGACGGGTGTTACCCCAAACGCCCGCACGAAGGGCTGGGCGGCTGCAGCCCCAGGCCCAGCGCCGGCCGAGGGGTTTGACAGTGACCAGGGCCCAGCACGCAGAAGTCCAGCGGTGGTTCGGACACGGAAGTGCGTGGCCTGTCATCTGCCAGCCGGTCTGCTGAGTCACCCCCACCTGACACACCCTCACCCCGATTGTGTGCATGACCCCGGGACACAGGGTCAGCATCTCTCCCAGCCATCAAGCACATTCCTGGTCGGGGCCATGCTGCTGCCTGGACCCCGTCACCAGGCTGAGTCACAGGGACAGTGTGAGACGATGACTCAGAACCAAGGGGGAGCCATGGGAGGGGCTCAGCGTGGGGATGGGGCAGAGCAATCCCCACACATCAGAAAGGACGGCTTCCATAGTAAGAATATCTCACGTGGGCCAACTACTTAGCTGTATTGATAAAAACCCTGCTCAGCAGACCTGCGGGGGGTAAGCGCGTCCCCTCAGCAAACCGGTGGATGGAGACCGTGGCACAGAGGCGGAAATGGCCTCGACGCGGAAGCCCGTCAGACCAAGCACAGCCCGTGGGCAGCCACCCCGCGTGCCCGCCGTCTCCGTGGAAGAGAAGGGGTCACCGCAGGGTTTGGGGGGGCGGGCAGTGGCACCGACGAGGTTTCTGAGTGTTTCTCTGCGCGGTCTGCGCAGCGTGCTGACTTCTGGGGTGTGCATGTGGAGTGACACAAAACTGACCCCACACAGGACCCCGTCTCTGTCCACCTTCCCGCAGGGTCCTGAGCGGAGGCAGTGAGCAGGTCACAGTGTCTGCGGACCTTCCCCAGAACCGGGGTGTCCTCGGGGTTCCGGTGACCCCAGGGGGAACCACAGGCACAGTGACTGACTTCCAGTGCCATCTTTGCAGAGGAAGCTCGCAGAGACAATAATTGAGGCCACGCTGAGTGCAGGTGAGGGGACGGGCTCTGACGTTAGCACAGCCCTGGGCCTCCCAGCCCCGCACCAGAAACGTCCAGCGGGGAGGCGGGGCCTGGTCTGCTCAGCCCAGGGCTGGCTGTCAGGAGAGGGAGGGGGGCTGCTGAATCTGTGAAACCTCAGATTCACCAGCTGACAGGCCCAGCCTCACCCTGAGGCCTTGTCCCCAGAGCTAAGGCTTGCAGCCACCAGCCACCAGCTGTCCCCTTGCGTTGCTGAGCCTTGGAGCACCAGGGGCCACGTCCAGGGGCCTGAAGGTGGGGGTGGGGGGCTGACCGGGAACCCCAGCTGGGCTGCGGTTGATGTGTCCCCAGGAAAACTGAGCCTGGGCGAAGCCTGGGGGGAGGAGCCTGCTTTCCTGCCCTCTGTCCTCTCTCCTTCCCTCATTCATTCCCTCTCTCTCTCTCTCTTTCTCTCTCTCTCATTCCCCCCGGCTCTGGACAGGTTTCTAAGATCCTGTGTAATATCCTCACTCGCTCATCTGCTGCATTCCCACTGTCGACTACACGCCTCGCTGGGGAGCCCAGCGCCCCAGAGTCTGGGGGAGGCGAGGAGACCGCAGGGCCCAGAGGGAAGGGTGTGTTGCTGGCTGCCGGTCCCTTTGACAGCGACAGTGCTGGGCGCAAACTGATGTCCCCGCATCAGTGGTTAGCAGCGTCTGTCACACGCGTGTGGCTGTCTGCAGTCTGAGCCCAGGAGACTTAAATAACGAGTGTGCAGAAGACCCTAAGATGGAGACTGGTGAGTCTAATCAGCTCCAAAGCCTTCCTCGGTCACCCGGGCTCTGCCCCCTGGACAGAGGGGCAGGAGGACAGCAGAGGCGGACTTCGGGCTCACAGAGTGCCCTCCGGGGTGCGGCTGGCCTGAACGGCCTGACCTGGCGCAGGGAGCGCTGGAGCAAGTGTGGGGCACGAGGGACTGGGAGCCCCGGCCTCCTGGGACGAGCCCGGCAAAGCCCTCGCTCTGAGCGGGAGGCTGCCTTTGTCTTCGGCAGCTGAGCAGGGAGGGACCCACCCGGCAAACAGAAACCGTATTTCCTGGACGACGATGTCTGTCCTGGAAGCCCAGCATCATGTTGTAGGTTTCGCTCCCATTGCGGACAGAAAATGTGGTCAGGCAAATGCATTCCAGGTCCAGGGGACACGACCCCGATGTCCTCTGGCACCCCTGTGATGAACAAGGCAGGCGCTCCCCTCCCTGTAGAAGGGCCCCAGGAGCAGGGACCCCGCCCTGCAGCCACACCGCACGCCACGGCACCTGCGGCGGGTCTCCAGTGGCAGCCTGGAATCCACCTGCGCCCACCCCACCCACATTCCAGGGGGCAGGAAAGGGGGCAGGGACAGAGGTTGTCCCTGTCTTTGAGGCCATTTCCAGGAGCCAGGCACAAACCTAGACCTCTGGACATAGCTTGCCACACAGATGTTAAGAAAAGAGGTCTTTTGGCTGATGGGCAATGTGTTAGCAGAAATTGGTTTGTTTTTTTTTTTACTAAGGAAAAAGTGATAAATTGCTATAGGGAAGCAATCAACATTTCCTGCTACAACAGATACGTTACATGCCATGAAAGACCCTCAGGCAGGACATCGACTATCACCCACCCATCCACCTGTCCATCCACCCATCATCCATCCATCCGTCCATCATTGTCCATCCGTCCATCCACTTAGCATCCACCACCCACCCACCCAGCCGCCGGCCTCCTGGGATGCGACTCCTCGCAGCTGCAGGTTGAGACGCCCACTCTTTGTTTTCTGTCCGTAGCTCGACCCTGTGCGTCCCCCTCACAGGAAGACACCTGCAGACCCCTCTGAGCAGGTTCCTGCCCCTCCCACCTGTTTACCTGAATGCTCAGCCAGGGTCCTTGCCCTGAAACCCCGTCCTCAGCACCGAGATCATCCCGTGAGGCCCCAGGGAGCCCAAGAAGCCTCTGCTTCACCCAGGTGCACGCACCGGCCCTAACCCTGTGCGTGCCGCCCCCACCGCCCTGCCCGACGATGCATGCTTTCCCCTCCTCGCCTCCTTCCCCAGGACGTGCAGCCCAAAGGGACCGCCTCCTCCTCCTCCTCGTCCTCAAGCTCTGGGACTGTGTCCAGGCGGCCCCTCCGCTCCCTGGGCCGGAGCAGGCCAGGCCCTTTGTGTGTGTTTTTCCTCAAACTGACGCTCCAGCTGGTGACTCAGCTTATGACCGGAAAGTTCAGTGAGCATCTCCGTGGGCTGCCGAGGGCCCTGTTAGGAGCAGGAAGCCACGCTTTGACGTGGTGGCCACATGTAAACGTCAGTTCTCTTTGTTGCCCTGACCTTGCTCTTTCCCAAGAAGCATAGAGAAAGCTCACTGAGTCCTCCCAGCCCCGTGGATTTCAGGGGCTCGGATGCTCAGGGAGGGGACAGGCTCCACACTGGAGGCTGGAGGGGACCATTTCCCCTGAGTGCAGACGCTGCCCCACGCACGCCAAGCAGACGCCCTGTACCTGTCCTGCGAGTGCCCATTGCTGGGGCAGCAGGGCCTGGCCCGGGGCTGCGGGAGACCAGGACCCCTCACCAGTCTACACAGCCAGCCTTCCTCTGGAGAGCCTTCCTCTCTCGGCAGCAGGGCGGCCTGTCTCCACAAGATGACAATGAAAGGGGGGTCGCACCACTACTCACTCCAGAATGCCCGATGACCTAGAACTTCAGAGACTGGGATGTCCCTGGTGCACTGGGCAGCACCTCCCAGCACGGCTCAAGCCCAGGATGCCACCCCTCTGTCAGACGCCTGTCCCAACCTCCACCCTCCCACCACGTGCCCTGCCCCTCCTGGCCGTGAACAGCCAGGGAGGAAGCCTTTGGGAGGCCTGGCTGGGAGCCTCTCCAGGATGAGGGGTGTGGGCACGGCCCCTCCGGCTGGCCAGCAAGTGCCCCACCACACCTGATGGGACCAGCCACTGAGCCTGTCTGTGGGTCACAGGTAAACACAAGGGCCGGAAACGCCTCTTCTCGGAGGAGATGTATCTGTGTCACACCTGTCCTCCCAGGGGGAATGGCCACGGGAAGATTTCAGGGGTCCGTTCAGCAGCTTCCAAGACAGCTGGGGCCACGGCATCCCCGGCAGCCAGGAAGGGGGCTGGCAGCAGGACACGGGTCCACAGAAGTGAGAGCCGGACTCGGCTGGACTTGACTACAGCTGTTGTCTGGGATGAAAGTTAAAAGGGACTGATACCCAACTCGATCTGCAGATTCAGCACAATTCCCACCAAGATTCCCATGACATATTTCACAGAACTGGAGCCAATATTTCAAAAACTTATACAGAACCACACAAGGCCCCGCAGAGCAACAGCGATCCTGAGGAAGAACAAAGTTGGAGGGATCACACTACCTGATATCAAACTATAATAAAAGGCCATAGGAATCAAAACAGCATGGGGCTGGCACAAACACAGACACATGGATCAATGGGACAGATCAGAGGGCCCTGAAATAAACCCACACCTTTACAGTCAATTAATACTGGACAGAGGAAGCAAGCACATCCAATGGGCTAGAGACAGTCTCTTCAATAAATGGTATTGGGAAAATCGGACAGATATGTGCAGAAAAATGAAACTAGACCACCTTCTTACACTGCATACAAGAATAAATTCGAAATGGATCAGAGTTAAATGTTAGGCCCGAGACCATGAAAATTCCAGAAGAACATAAGCAGCAAAAGCTGAGACGTGGCTCCTAGCGATTTTTTATCAGACATATCACCTCAAGCAAGGGAAAGAAAAACAAATGAGACTTTATCAGACTAAAAGTTTTTGTCAGCAAAGGAAATTGTCAGCAAAATGAAAGACAACTCACAGGAGAACATATTCGCCGATACGTCTGGTAAGGGGTGAGGAACAAAAATTTATAGAGAACTCACAAAACTCAACACCAAAACAACAAACGACCCAACCAAAACATGGGCAAAGGATATGAATACAACTTCTCCGAGAGGACACACCGATGGCCGAGAGCCCTAGGAAAAGATGCGCAGTGTCACTCAGCATCAGAGACTTGTCGATAAAAACCACAATGAGACACCACCTCACACCTATCGAGTGGCTGTCGTCCATAAATCAACACACAGCAGGTGCTGGTGAGGACGGGAGAAAGGGGCCCTCGTGCACTGCTGGTGGGAATGCAGACGGTGCAGCCGCTGTGGAAAGCAGCATGAGATTCCTGAAAACATTAGAAATACTTCTGTGGGTGTCTGGGCACCACACAGCCACGCGCGGAAACATGGCACACCGGGCCGGGGCTCCAGTCCACATGGATCAGTCTGCTGAGCTGGGGACTCCTCCAGCCTCAGCATGGCCCCAGGAAGGCCCCCCAGGGCTGGGGGAGGGGCTGCATGCTGGGCACGGAGGTGCCCAGGCATCTGGAAGGGCAGCAGGTTTGAAGTGGGAGGGGCGCCCCAGGGGGCGGGAGAGCAGGGGCTGGGTGCCAGGTGGGGAAGGAGGTGGGGGCCGCAGGGGCCTGGAGCTGCCTTCCCTGTGCCTCAGGCGGGGCGAGGCGGAGGAAAGGGTCAATCCCCAGGGCATCTCGAATGTCCCCCCGGCCTCCCCCATGGGCTCCGAGTCTGCTCCTAACTCACAGAGGCCAAGCCCAGGTGGCTCCCTGCTCTCACCTGCCACCCCCCACCCCTGGCCCCTCGGAGGCCCCTCCCTCCCTTTGTGCAGCGGGACGCTGGTGAGGCCTCCCCAGGGCCCTGCCTCCCTCCCTCTGGGTGGTTTCTGTCACCACTGCAGGTGCAGCCAGCACTGAGCGCAGCTGGCTGGCTGCTCTCCAGAGAAAGAGCTCCGTTGCCACCCACAGCAAATTCCACTAGCTGCAAAGCCACCTCCGGGCCAGCGGGGCACAGTGGGTGCCCACTCTCCCTCCGCTGCTCTCAGCGCGCAGGCTGCCTGGGCTGCTGTGCTCCTGCCCGTGGGCTGCTCCTCGGGGGTGAACCCGGGGACCTGGGTGTCTCTGTTTCCAAAGGGCCTCATAACGCAGTGCAGGGCACAGACACAGCCGGGAGGAAGAGCGGACATCCTGAGGAAAATGCCCTGTGAGTGAGGAATGCACCCCTTGTGGCCTGCGCGCTGGGCGGTGGTCAGTAAAATGCTGGCTTCCTGACCGCAGTGCCCAGTGAAGGTGCAGATTTGGACTCCGTGGCCACGGGTCCAGGCCTGCGACTCCATGCCGCTCCCTGCCTCCTGGACCGGGACGCCCCTCGCACCCGGGACAAACCCAGGCCCGGCCCGGAGTCCACAGGTTGCTGAGGGCGGTGCCCACGTGCGTCCTGGTCGGTAAAAGGAACAAAGACGAACCCACAGTGGAGGCCGTGTGCGCCCACAAAGCCTGACCCCTCGCCTTCGGGGTGCCACCAGGAACTTCCTGACCCGTCACAGGTGACGCTGAGGTTCACCCTCAGGACCATGCCTAGAATGGCAGATTCTGGGGATCGGCTGTAAGCCCCCCTCCTCCACCCCCAAACAGAGTACGCAGTGGCTGGGAAAGAGACCAAGTGTCGGGAAAGACTGGAGGGTCACAAAGTGCCGTCCCCGTCCCCGGACCTGCTTCTGTGTCACACGCATTTACAATACATGCTATGTTACTGTGTGTTCAGTATGCACATGTGATGTGTTCCCTCCCAATCAGGGAGGTCAGCAGTGAGGGGGCACCAAGGCAGCCCAGGGCCCAAGGGACTAAGAGGAAAGGGGACAGTTTGGGAGTTTGTGGGGACGTGTGTGGAACACCCCGGTGCCCAGGGCTGCTGATGCAGCTGCTGCCTGCGGCCAGGTTAGGCCCGTCTTTGACCTGTGATGTCAGGTTGCACTGCAGCACGGCAACGCCCCCGGGGTCTGTCCCTGTCCCTAGGTCCCTCCCGCCTCCCCGACAGCCCAGCCAGCGGTGGAGGTGGGAGGGACTCTGATGTGTGACTGGCAGGACGGTCAGTGGTGTCACCTCCTGACATTGTTGCTGCAGCCCGCCGGGCCACTCCCTGGTCTGAGGTAACGAGAGGCGTGGCACCTATCACAGGTGAGGCCAGCATACAGTCGACACGTTTTATGTTTCTCTATCTTTCTTCATTAAAAAAAGTCAGCCCATGCAGGGGCCTTCATATCCTGGGCATCATCTTTGTGCTGATTTAATTTTCAAAGATGCCAAGAGATTTTGTGCCACAGCACTGGGGGACGTTGCCATGGGGGTCCACCGTCACCCCCATGGCTGGAGGAGGGTGCGGGCCCACCTGCTGGGTCCAGGTCAGGAAGAGACTGAGCCCCAAAAAGCCAGAACAGGCGCAGCCACTTCTCAAAGCCCCTCTGATTCCACCAAACACCCAGACGTCACTCTTCCCTCCACCTGTCCTGTTCGAGACGAATCTCTGTTCTGGGGGAAATGTTTCTGGCTCCCCAGAGTCCCGAGGCCACTTGAGGGGGACACCTGCAGCTTCCTGGCGCTGGGCTCCCTCTGCCTGTAGGCAGGCCTTCTGGAGACATTCACTGGCACCTGCACCTCCGCTCCCTGTCACCCCACACTGCAGCTAAACTCCTTCTGACTGCCACAAGCTCTTGCGGGGGGTGGGGGGGTGGCTCAGCAAAGGCCATGGAGGTTCCTCCAGCCAGGGCAGACCCAGAGAGAGGACCGGGCCAGGGCACAGCCGGCCGCTCCCTTCAAAGTCCCCCATCCCACCTGGACAGGAAGCGAGCAACAACCTCCACGCTTCTCCACACCTGTGCCTCCTCCCCGCCCAGCATTTTATATTCAGAGTCGGAGAGGAAGCTCGCAAGTGGAGCACTTGTTTCCAATGATTTCCTTTCTTGAGTGTCCCGATGGTCCTGCTGCCCTAGATGTGTCCCCGTGCGACAGGGAGGCAGGGGCGGGCGGTTGCCGAGTCAGCACCCTGCTTCGAGTGCAGGCTGCACTGCCAAGGGACATATCTAAGCTCCTGCGACGTGGGGAGCAGCTACCTGCCAAGGTGCTCTAATTATCTCTACTGACACACAGAGAGCCTTGGACCAGAGCAGCCAGGCCATCCCTCTAGTCGCCCAGGGGACGGGCAGCACTGAGACACAGCCCCAAGAGGGCCTGGCTCCCTGGCGCCCAAGCACGGCAGCCACCTGGGGGCTGGGGGGACGTCGGGGGCTGGGCCCTGCTTTTCCTCAGCAGGTGGGGGTCTGGGAATCCCCTTCTGGCATGTTTCCCCATGGTGGGCTTGTGAGAAGCACCTCCTGGGTTCACCCGCCTTCCCCAGAGGACCCTCCTCCTCTCGGGGGCACTCGGACCCCCTGCCCCTCATCGGGGACTGGCACTCTTGCTCCTGATGCCGCCACCTGGGCTGGGCCTCCCGCAGACCGGGCTGGGCGGGGCCGCGTTGCCATCGCGAGGGTCCCAGCTGCTCCTGGGGGCTCAGCTGACTGAAGGTGGCTAATTGCCCTCAGTGAGGTCGATAAACTCGTTAGGGTTTCTCAAGAGGGGAGCAGAGCTGGGACCCTGGAGGAAAAGGGAGTGGTGGAAAGAGGCACCTGCTATCCAAATGAGGGTTTACCTGTGCAAGAGACACACCCAGGGCCAAGGCAGGGCCAGCGGCCCCCAGGTCTGCCAGTGGGTGACAATGTCACACAATTTCATGAAATATAACGCTGCACCCAGCAGACCCAAAACCACACGTGACACGCCGCACACTCTGATTTTCTGCATTTGCCCCGTGCCTGGTGTGTGTAGGGTCACATAAATAGGTTGGGGAAGAAAAAATTAAATAAATGAAAAAACAAGGTAATTGAACATTAAAAGCTGTGAGTGTTCATTTGGAATAAACCAATTTATAAAGCTGGAAGTGACAAGATAAATTAAATGCACTTCCTTTTATTACTGTTTTTCTACACCCTCATCAGCCAATTGCACTCAAATCATTTAGCGGAGGATCCTCTTTACTCCCTTTTAAAGTACATAAATTCTTCTTAAAACCCCATTTTAATGGCTGATTGACAGCTACACTACAGTTGTATTTACAGTGTCCTAAGCTTTTGATTTCGAGTCTGCCGTCTGGACATGCAGTTAAGTGCCCTGGTGTGGACGTGCCCGACCACCAGGGGAACTGAGACACACCACTACCCTGCTCCTAAAAACACCCGGCGCGTGGGCTGCACAGCCAGTGACATCTCCACGCTCACAAACACCGCGGCCGGGCAATGGCTTTGCGGGCGTGTACGGGCCAGACGGTTGAGGTCAAATCGAAGGCACAGACCAACTGAATGTCCGTCTCCTGGCCTGGGCACTGGCCACGCGGGCACTGGCCACATGGGCACGTTCATGTCATGTGGTGGCTCCGGCAGCTATCGTGTCCCGTTTGCATGAAAGCAATCTGATCTACTGCAGAAGTGAGTTTCAATTGCATTAAAGCTTAGTTACCTCTCTATTTGGTTACTGTATCCATCCGGGAGTCGCGCTCAAAGACAGCCAACTGTGATACTGTTCCGAGCAGGTTTCTTTCCTCCTCTGGACTGGCCGGCAAGCTGCCTTCAGTGTTCAGAGACTCCTTCGTGGGGGAGCTACGGTCTCCCAGAGCCCCTGAGCTCTGGAGCCCTAGGGCAGGGGTGGGCAGCTCTACTGGACTTCAGAGCTGGCTGAGTCCTGCTCCTAGACTGGGGTGAGGCTCTGGGGGCTGGCCAGCAGGTGTCCCCGGCTGTGCCCAGCCCTGGCCTGCTGGAGCCCTTTCCAGGTCCCTTGTCATCCTCGGCCACACTGGGCCCTACCTCTGCCCTGACGCGACAGGCGAGCACGGCAATTCATTGAACTCCTCTCGGCCTGATTCCTCCTTGCTAACTTGGGATGGGGAAACCTATCACGTGCAATTATTTAAAATGATAAAAATTACGGAGAGCAAGGGGCATCCACCCACAGCTGCAATGACTGATTCATTACCAACCCGATTCCTGCTGTCCGCCCTTTTACCCCCCCACCGCCGCTTCTGAAACAAGCCCAACCAGTCCCACCCCACCTTGCTGCCCGCTCTGACTCCTGCTGCTGCGGAGCTTCTGTCCACAGGAAAGAGAGCAGAACGAGCGGGCGTCCCGCCACGGGGCGTCTTCTCCAGGAGCCTGGCCCCGCCCACACAGTGCTTCTCAGTGGGGTCTCACCACAGCGGTCAACCCGCTCAGGCCGAGTCTGAAGAATTCCAAACCCTTCCCTGGCGACCGGACTAGTCTGATGGTGAAACACAATCAAACAAAAAATCCAATAAAAGCATGGGAGTCACCTAGCCCATCAGTGTTACAGAAAGTGTAGGAAAAGCTTTCGTCTTGCGGGTCCCGCGGGATGAGCTGGTGTGGCCATGCGAGTCCTCCACTGGGGAAGAGCTAACGCTGCCCGCTGTGGGGGGGGGGTGTACCTACTGGGCTCTACTCATGGCGGGAAGGAGGGGGTTCACACAGGCAGCCCACCTGCCGTTGCCGCTGCTCGTGTTTGCAGTTAAGGACAAGAACACAGGTGTGAACGATGTTGCAGCTGTTAAGACTGCACTGTGGTGCTGGAGTGTGCTCCTACTTGCAGAGTGGACAGAAAAAGAACACTCACAGGAGGTCTCCAGTGGAGGGGGACAAGTAGGACCCTTTTTTTGGGGACAGTGAGGAGAATCCTCTGAGGGAATCTGTGACAAGCAAGCTGCCAGGCGCCCCCAGGACAGCAGACACCCTTTAAATGAACCGAACTCAGTCGAGGCTGGACTTCCTGCACCTGTGCCTCCGTCTTGCAGTGGAACAGCCATCTTGTTCCCATAGCATCTCCAAAGCGGCAGAGATCTAAAACAGTGGGGACCACCCTGACCCCCAAGGCTCGTCTCTGGGATCGGCCTCCCCTCCTTGGACACGTGGCAGGGAATTGTGCAAGGAAAGCCACAGGAAGGAGTTTGGGGAAGCAAAAATTCTGGCATTGAACAGCTCCCTGTGCTTCCCTGGGGGTGGAAGGAGTTGGCCCAGGGTCAAGGTGGGCGCCTCGGGTTTACGGGACACTCCAGGGATCTGCGAATAGCTGCCCCTCTGGGACGCCTCCCCAGACCCCTCTCTCTGGTCCCGGCCCCAGGGACCCTGCACCCCGCCTTTGAGCTGGCCAGGGCATTTCTGCAGCCCAAGGGCATCTGGCGGAGTCCGAGGTGGCCGGCTCCACGGAGGAACTCCACTCAGCCGCTGACAAGGACGAGAAGGGAGAAGGACGAAGCAGCGCAGAGGCCGGCCCCTGCTGAGCGGGAGGCAGCCGGACGGCCAGGGGATGACAACAGGCACTGCCACTCCACTGTTAAAGGGCGTCTCTTCACTTTTAAAGAAACACACACCTTGTAGGGTGCTCCAAACTCAGGGACATAAAAGTATATTATTCACAACCTCATACCAAAGAGAGAATGAATGTAAAAGTGTGGCACATTGTCCCTCCAGGAAAATTTCCAAGTATGGGTAATTTTAACGATACTCAACTGGACTTCTGAGATGGGTGGTAAATTCTATTTCTGGGAAAGGCTTTCCCAGACAGATTCTGCATATCCACTTAAAGGAATTTGTCCTCATTTTCTTATGAAATGACTTTATTCATCCTCCTCCTCGCTCCCCGCAGCTCTAAGCTAGGCCTGGTTCACCGGCTCTGCCCGCACAGCCTGCTGCTGAGCGTGCGGGCGCAGGAAGGGCCTCGGTTCACACCCGGGCCTCTCGCCAGCCGCTCTGTCCTGTTCCGTCATCGTGGTCGCAGGACCGGGACGAGGGGCACGTGCCACGCAGGGTGGCTGGCGGTACCAGCCCCAGTAAAGGCGCGCTACGCGCCGGGCGTCACTACTGTCAACGCGGCGAGAAGGCCCTGCTGCTCCGGCTTCTCGCAGGCGGTTGTTCTCAGGCTGGTGAGCAGCTCTCCAAACGTGTCCGCTTCGGGCTCAGAAGCCGGCGTCCCGCACCTCCAGCATTTCTGGGTTCAGCACCATTTGCTTAGGCCCCGGGCTGCTCCCCTGGCGCCTGTTTCTGTTCCTCTCTCATCTGGGCTCCTTCTTCCCGTGGAGAACCGGCCGTCCAGGGTGCGTGCACGGTTGTGTGGACGAACCTCGGCCCCACCCTGCGCACCAAAGCGCCTGCCCAGGTCTGCGGCCTGAGAGCAAGGTGTGCCACCCCCGCTCCGCTCCAGCTGTGGCCGCCCCCGCCACTGGGCTCCCGCGCAGACGGTGCCCATGGAAACTACAGTCCCCAGCATGCACTGCTCCAGGGCCGCCCTGCCCACTAGAGGGCCCAGAACTACACTTCCCAGCATGCAGCGGGCCGCCGGCAGCCCGGGCCTGTGTTTCCCGCATGTGCTCTGAGCCAGGCTGGAGGGCTCCCGGCGGTGCGGTGGGGGCCGGGGCCGGGGGCTGCGTGCGGGCTTCCGAAGACCCCGTGAGGGCCGCCCACCGACGCGGCCCGCGTGCCTCGCGGCGGGTCCGGCAGCCACGTTCGGGAGCTGGGAGCGGGCGGGGCCGCGGGAAGCAAACCACGCTCCGGCGAGCGCGGCTTGGCCGCGGGGAGGGAGGCCGGGACGCCGTGACCGGGCTGGTCCGACCCGTGCGCGGTCCCGGCGCGCCGCACCGGCCTCGCGCCCGGACTGTGCCCTGGACACCCACACGGGCCTGTTGGCCAGTGGCACCCAGTACACCGAATAAGAACTATTTTGAAAGAGCAAAAAATAAATTTTTCTTCCCGTAAAAGAAGCAAACCTATGGCTCCATCCCCCTGCAGCCGAGGGGGAGTTCTCGTGCTACGGGCCCTGTGCACGCGGCCCCCAGGCCCCGTCAGCGGTCACGGGCGGTGCTCCTCCGGCGTCGGGGCAGCGAGCTTGCCCCGGGGCCCCGCGATCGGGCCGCGCCGGCATTGAAATTCTGTGCATCTGCGCGCGAGCTGGCGAGGCGGGGCTGTGCGAGCCGGTGCGCGCGCTCCCCGCAGTCAGCCCCGCAGGCCGCCGGCGTTATTTACAAGAGAATATTCTTAGGCTCAGGGCCGCGGAGGCTCCGACTGCTTCTCCGGAGGCCTGGCTGTCAGATGGGCCACTGAGCCGCAGCCCCTGCCCGCCCCCGCCTGCTGAGGACTCCCTCCCCCACCCACCGCTGCTGGGCTGGGGCGCCGCCTCGCTGTCTCCACTCCCGGCGCAGCAGAAGACCCTCAAGGCCACGAGCGCTGGGAGCCTGTCCTGGATGAGGCACGTGCCTTCAGGGGCCGGCTGCCACCCAGACAGCCTTCAGCGGCTTCTGCAGCCCCAGACCGCGCACAGCCGGGAGTTACCTGGGGCGCCAGCACCACAGGGGCGCGCACAAGGTCGGCCTGCTCCTTCTGGCTGCTCCCCCACCCCCTCCAGCAGGGGCACGTGCTGTGTTTGCTAAGCGGTGTCCCCTGGGCTGCTCCCCGGGGGTTGCGTTCTTGTCCTTGACTCTGTGCAAGGACAGGAGGCTGAGAACAGAAAAACTAAACTAAAAAACAAAGTATTATATCAACTCCCTTATTCTGTCGAGAGGCAAGGAGCAAACAATCAGAATCCAGGGACCAGCAGTCCTCGTTCACGTGTCAGACCCGGGCTTGCGGGCAGGGCTGGACTCCCCAGAGAGCCACACAGGGGCCGGGCACCCAGAAGGGCCTCACGCTGGGCCTGGCACCCTGCTCTCATCATCTGGAAATTTTTAATGATCTCTGACAAGGGGCCGTGCATTTTTATTTTTTACTGCCCACCAGGGTCCTGAGAGGCACTTGCTCAGCTGCCGTAACAGATATTGTAGGCAGGGTGCCTTCAACAGCAGACATATATTTGCTCACAGTCCAGAGGCTGGAGGTCCAAGGTCAAGGTGCCCGCATGGTTGTTCCCTTCCCGGTTTGCAGAGAGACGCCCTCCCACTGCATCCTCGCCGGGCAGCAGTGGAGAGGGGGGCTCTGCAGTCTCTTTTATAAGGACGTAAATCTCACTCATGAGGGCCACACTCTAGGGACCTAATACCCTTCCAACTGCCCCACCTCCCAGGACCACCACATTGGGGTAGCACACTAACATATGAATTGGGGGTGGGGGCACCGACGTTCAGCCCACAGGAAACACCAGAAACACCAAGTCTCCTCCAGTTCGGCAAAATTGGACCTAGAGTAAGGACGGCTCTGTGGCCGCCACCATCAAACTTCCACACGAGCCTTGAGAGGATGAATGTGACCCGAGAGGCACCCGAGCCGAGCGCCACATTCCTCAGAGGAAGAAGAGCGCAGGCAGACTCGGCGGTGTGCTGCTCCTGGGGTCCCACCGCCCCACAAACGTTCCTCGGCAGGTGGGGGTGCCACAAATCATTACACAGATCCAGGAGGAAAATAAGTCAATAAAAACAGACCAAGAAATAACAGATCTGGTGAAATGAGCAGACACAGACATTAAACCGGCTATTATAAACATTATAAATATGCTCCAGTATTTAAATGAAAGCATGAACATAATGAGGAAAGAAATATAAGCCATAACACATAACCATTGTGCACCCAGACTCTATCGACAGAGTGAAAAGGCAGCTCACGGACTGGGAGGAAGTATTTGCAACTCACATTGGACACGGGATCAACATCGCGAACACGTGGGACTCCAGAACTCAGCGACAGGGCGACTAGACAACGGGCAAAGGCCCTGAAGAGACCCTTCCCCGAAGAAATACACTTTCCCCCCCGTACGGCAGGGTGTGCGTTCCAAGACCCCAGCGGATGCCTGAAACCGCGGGTATTACTATCAAACCCTCCTCAGCCCCCCACCTGTGTGGGAAGCGGGGCGAGGGCTCCCTTGTCGACAGACGCGGCGGCTCCTGCAGTTTCTGCGTTTCTTGGCGCACCTGTCCCGGAGCCCGAGCGGCCACCTCGCACTGGCAGCCCACGGCCTGACTTGATGTTGCTCCTCTCACGGGGTCCCCGCGGAGGCCTTCGTGCCGCCCGCACTTCCTGGTGCAGCGCGTCGTCCACCCCGCACCTTTTCTGTTCCGTTTTCCTCCACGAATTTAACGCGTTCTCCATCGTTACTGAGCACTCATCACACACGGTGGCCGAAACGGCTGCAGCTGGAGTGTGACAGCAAAATCAGCACGGATTTCTCTTCTTCCTTCACAGTTTCATGGCTAGAAAGTCCATTCTCACCGTAGATCTCAGCAACCTCAGCTCACGATTTCCTTCCTTGTCAAGTCGAGAACATCCCCTTTCACGGAAAGGAAACGCTTTCCAGATTCTCGTGGGCACATCCGAACTGCCAGCCTCGCTCCTCTTGTGCTCTGGGGCCGTTAGCGAAACAAGGGTGATGTGAACACAAGCCCTGCCCCACGGTGACAGCTGATCTGATAACAGAGAGGGCTGCTGAGTGACTGCTGGGGAGGAGCCTCTACAGCCCGGAGAAGGAGACCAGGTGGGACAGAGGGGGACAGAGCAAGATTTCATCACAGGGACACCAGCTTTGGGCAGGGAGAGCAGGCGGTCACTGGGAACGCCCCGATCTCTGGACCACAGGCCCAGGAGAAGGGTCTGCAGAGGAACGTTGCCCGTTTTCGGTCAGGTGGTTGTGAGGTGTAGAGTTCCTCGCGTGTTCTCGATGTTAATCCATAACAGACAGGTGAGCTGCAGATACTCCCCCCGGTCTCCCAGTCCGTGAGCTGCCTTTACGCTGTGTCGGCAGTGAGTGTGGATGCTCACTCTTCGTGGCTTGTGTTTCCCTCGTTCTGTCCAGCCCACACCCATGGAACTACGTCCTCGGGTCAATGGCCACCACCGTGTGCTGATGGTTCAACAGTTTTGAAAAAAATGAACAAAAGTGCTTTGTGGACATCAGTGTTTTCTAGGCACACTTTACAACAGAGTACTAGATATGTACTACTTCCGTGACTACTGAGTGGCACACACTTTACATCGCAGTTTTAATAATCACGTGTGTGTGTAAGCACACTTTAATTTTCAGGGGAGCCGGCTGTTAAACAATCAGCGCACCCCATGACCGCTGGTGCCAGACCACGAGAGCAGCAGGTCCTCGGGACCTCCCAGGGACAGGTCCCCCGGTCCTGTCAGTGACGGCAAAACCCACAGGACGGTCACCTATCTCACGAGGGAGCTGGAGCCAGTGGGGGTCCTCACATCCCCATGGGAGAGCCGGGCGTCGCCCTGGAGCCCTGGAGCCCTGTGTTTGCTGGTTCGCTTTGCTTCGGCAAGGCTGCGGCACAGAACAGCATTGTTCAGCCTCCAGAAGGACGGGGCGAAAGTCCCACAAGGGATTAGTCAGCCTCGTGGGTGGCAACCACGCCTGAGCTCCCGCGGCCCGTCTGCCCACGCGCCTGTTCCTCAGCTCTTCCCGGATCACCCTCTTCCTTCCAGGAGACTCAGCCCATCCTTGGGGTCTCTGGGAGGTCCTGACTGATCACACGCCTCGCGCCTGCCTCTCTCGGCGCCTTATTGTAACACTTATCAGGCTGTGTTTTGTCTGTCGGAGTCCGAAATTGACTGTAATATCCTCAGGGACAGGGAGAGAGAATTACTCATTTCTGTTAGCAGTTAACAACAATTTCTTATTGAATCACATAACAGTGATGTGCAGCGGATAAGCTCAAGGATGTGCCCCTCTGTAGTGATTCCAGGCTGTCACCGCGACCTCGCCGAATGAAACAGCCACGTGGGAAGGCTGTCTTCCAGCCCCACTGCCGAGGGGACTTGGGGCCACGTTGAAAGAATTGGGGTTCTTATAGTCGGGCTCTGTGTGGTGTGAAGCTGCAGTTAGTCCGTGGGCTGCAGAGTCGGGAATCAAGACTTATCTGAAGGTCAGTGTTCAGAGGTGTTTTAGGGATTGAGAACCAAAATAAATATGTATTTTAAGAAGTCACCTGAGCGGGAAGTTGACAATGAGGTGCAGGAGAGGGGACTCCAGCGTGGAGCACGTGGGCGCCGAGGCCGGGTGTGCAGAAGCTCCCGGGGCACGGAAGTCTTTGGTGGCGGAACTGAGTCGTGGAGTCTGGTCACTGAGCGGCGCAGTGACAGCCGAAGCCAGCGTTGCTTCTCACTCTTGTTTACCGAAGGACGACGCAGGCGCCAACGTGCACAAGTTATAAACGTGCAGCTTGGTGGGTTCTTTCAAAGGGACGCGGCCGCGAGGCCACCACCCAGTTCACAATGCAGGCGGAGAGCGTCGGCCAAGAGTGTGGCCGCTTTCTGTGACATGTCACATCTGTGGCACCACAGGGTCTGTGCACCAAGCCACTGCTCCTTGCCACCAAGGCGATGCTGGCCCTTCTGTTCCGACGGCCGTTCCCGTGTGGGTGGCTCTCGATGACGTGGCCGTGAGCACGGTGGCAGACTCTCGTGGTGCACACACATGCACTTCTCTTCCAGGTACACACTCAAGCCCGGCGTCACTCGGTCGAACGGTAATGTCCCTTTTCCCTACTTTATCTCCTTTGGACTTAACCAATATATTTTTAAATTTTGCTTCTATGTTCTCATAAACTTCCCTTCGTTAAGGATTAGGATTATAATTAAAGGTGATAATACATGTCCTCTATTAATAACAGTGGAATGTAAATTAATACCATTGCCACTCCTTCGCCAGTGACACAACCTCGGAAGACCTAGAGTCACTCGTCTCCGTGGTTGTACGCCTTTCGACCTCCATTGTGTTGACCACGTCAGGTGTTCCTGTTATTTTACATTCAGTATTAGTGTACGTTTGCCTCTGTTTCCCCTTTCTCTTGCTTGTACTTCTTACTGGATTTCTGTGGTTCACTCTGGAATTATTTTCTTTCTTCTTAAAGAATTCTCCTTACTATTTTTCCCCACTTAGACTTCCTGGCAACAAACTCTCTCAGCTCTGGGTTGGGTGGAAGCGTGTTTGCCTCACCCTGCCTCGTGAGGGACGTGTCCCCAGACAGAACCGGGCTTCCGGCTCCCGTGCAGACGGAGCCCCCGGGGACTCTGTCCCTCCTTGGAAGGTGGCGATGCCTTTTCCCTGCCAGCGTCCTGGACTCTTTTCCTCGTCATCCGCAGCAGCAGTTTCGTGGTGACGCCTCGGGTGTGGATTCTGTCGTCTGCACTTTTTGTGTCTGTGACTGGAGCCTGCCTCTCAGTTTTGGCAAATGCTCGGCATCGTCCCCTAAACCCTCCTTCTTTGTGGTCCCGCCGCCACCCCCTCCCCCCGCCCCCAACCCACCTCTCCCCAACACCGCGATCACACCTGCCCCGTCTGCGTTCTCCTCTCGCCCCAGCCGGGATCTTCCCACCGAGCCGTTGTCCCACCACCGCACCCTCCCTTCCGTGCAGCGGGCTCGGCTACGGCTTAACTGAGTCTGAGTTTCAGCTGCAGGAATTATCAGTTGTCTCTTCTTTATGGATTTGGATTCTGATTAAATCCTCATCTTTGCTTCTGCATATTAATCAGATTAATCACAGCCATTTTAAAGTCCCTGTTTGATATTATAACTCCAATCAATGGGCTCTTTCCTGGTTTCTTTTCTTTTTCTTTCTTTCTTTTTTTTTTTGGCTTTCCTGGTTACGCCTGGTGAGCCTTTATGAAATGCTGGACACTGTGTGAACATTGTAGGGGCTCTGGCTGGTGTCTTCTTTCCCTCTGGCACCCAAACCTCACCTTCACTGTGGGCTGACTTCACCCTGTCTGGGATGCAGGGTCACTTGTTTGCTGGTTTGTTGATGTAGTTTTTTTTTTTTTTAAGATTTTATTTATTTTTAGAGGGGGAGGGAGGGAGCAAGAGAGGGTGAGAAACATCGATCTGAGAGAGAAACATCATTGGCTGCCTCTCGTGCCCTGACTGGGGACTGAACTGCAGCCCAAGCGTGCGCCCTGACCGGGAGTCGAACTGGCCTGGCGACCTTTCGCTTTGCGGGCGACGCCCCAGCGGCCAGGGCCGTCAATGTGGTTTTGTCCTGCTCCATATTCCTTTCTTCCAGGATAATCTCCCAGGGTTTTCAGCTGAAACACTGGAGTATTTGCAAGTACCCATCTATCTCTTAAACTCCAGCTCAGTCACAATACGCCCAAAATTGCACTCTTTCAAACCCAAAACTCCAAAGCTTTGTGCTTAGCTTCCTTGCCTCTTTCCCTGTTTGCCCTACGAATGCAGCAACACCCTCGGGGGGGCCACCGTTCACGACAGTGTGCCCTGCGCCACCCGTTCCCGGGATCCCACTTCCTCACGCCGCCCGCATCCGCACACTCGGGAGCTCAGCCGCAGCCTGCTGACCTCCGACCCCCATCAAGGCCTGGGGCCCCTCTCTGACTGTCCCCCTGGGTAACTCCCTCCAC
Organism: Desmodus rotundus; assembly: GCF_022682495.2. NCBI lineage: Eukaryota > Metazoa > Chordata > Mammalia > Chiroptera > Phyllostomidae > Desmodus > Desmodus rotundus. Next base: position 166,451,073 of record NC_071391.1, on the reverse strand, counting down.
GGGGACCTTCCCGTCTCAGTCTGGATGTGCAGGCAACGAGGCTGCCTCGTGACCGACCTTTGCTTTCTGAGGTCCCTCCGTGCTCTCGGAGGAACGTCGTCGTCAGGGGCCGGCGTGGCCGTCTTCGCTGCAACAGGGGTCCTGAGCTTGGGTCCACGATGGCGGGGCCCCAGGAAGGCCCTCGGCAGCCACGCTGGGAAGTCTGAGGCCGCGCTCCTCCAGCTCTGTGGCCCTTTTCAGGGAGGCCCCAGGCCCCTCTCAGCCAGCTGCCCCCCACCCCGACCGGGGCGGAGCTCCTGGCCACCATGCTCTAGTCCTTGAACCCACAGTGGGGCCTCAGGGCTTTGAGAGCCCAGAGCCCGAGTCCTCACAGGGAATCGGACCCTGAGGCCCACCCACGTCTGGGCTACACGGGGCTGCGCCGCCCTGCTGGTCGGGCGCTGCCGGTGTGGGCGGGGGCCTGGGCTCAACGGTTTTTCTTCACGAGATCATGGTCTTCCGGGCTAAATTCAGGCTGACCTTCTGCATTGGAATGCTTGCGTCTCCTCCCCCAGTGCTTAGAAACGAAGAGAATAACACTTGTGCCTGGAAAAGAGGGTCAGGAGGACTGTGCAAACATTTGGAAAGCAGCCGAGTTTGAACACTTGAAAGGAAAGTGCGGTATAAATGATTATCTTTTAAAGTGCCACGCGGAGGAAATGCAACCCAGCTTTTCTTAAAGAAGTGTTTTGACGTCTCATCCCAATTTCCTGATGAATGGCGACTAATGAAATGTTTGTCTGGGACTGGAGGCGACTCGGGCTGTGTGCAGACGGATGGCGTCGCTGGCTTTGATCCTGCAGCGAAAGCGTCTCACACAATGGTGAGCCACGCGCGGGGATTCAGGTCCCCTCACGGTGTCGTCCGTCTGCAGTGCCGTTGCTTCTGCCTCCTGTCTCCCATGCGCGTGTCTCGGTGAAAGAGAGAACAGTTTGGAAAGGCTTATAAATTCCAACCTGTCTTTCAAAACAGCTGTTCTTCCCCCTCTTTGAAACATGCAAATGGCCCCCCCTTCCTCAAGCCTTTCATGGAGACCCAGGAGACAAGCGCGTGGTGGGGATGAGCTGCCCTGGGAACCGCAGACAGGCCCAGACCCAGGGGGACTTCTCTGCCCTGCAGCTGCAGGCAGGCCCTCGGCTCCCAGGAGGCTGTGCTCCTCCTTGTCAGAGAGGTTCAGAGGTAAACACACAGGAATCCGGTGAGGAATTTGGAACCACCTGCTCACAACAGAAACCGACCCGACTGTCTGGGGCACTGTTGACTGTTGACCCTGTGAGGCTGTAGGAAGGTCAGGGGGCAGCTTCCGTCAAGGTCACCTCCAGGGTCACTTCCACCTTCTACTCTTTGGCAGTTCCTCACATGGCCACGGCTTTGCTGCCCGACCTTGGTGAGGACCCACCGGGCGGTCAGCCTCTTCCTCATGAGACAGCAGATGGTGGCTGACCTCGGTTGGTCGGGGTTGCCTGCCGCCGTGTCTGCTCAGGGAGGTGGTCCGGCGGGGCCCGCTGCCCCCTCACTCGGATCCCAGCGGTTTTAAAGTTGTGTTTGTTGGTGGGTTTGTTTTTTATCTACTGACCAGAAAGCCCGAAACTTTTGCTTTTAGAGAAGACTTTACTATTCCAAGAAAATGTAAAAAATAAGACTTGCTAAGCACTAAAAATTAATACTCAAAACCGCAAAGAGATTGTGAGGTGTCAGTTTTCCAAGTACAGGTTTTAAATACCTCTTAAAGCAATGTTTTTTTAATTTACTGGTTTGAAAGAGAAAGAGAGAAGCATCAGTTTGCTGCTCGCTCACTTAAGCACCCAGGGTGGTTCTCGCCTGGGCCCTGACTGGGGGTCGAACCACGACTCTGGCACATGGGGAGGGTGCTCAGACCAACTGAGCCGCCTCCCTCGAGACTTCGAGAGACTCCTGTGACATCAGGTGAGTGCCCTGGGCTTGTGGTCTTTGGCCTACTTCTAGAGGTGAGGCTAAGAAAAAGCAGATACTGGTCTATTTCTAGCCATACTTACCCATGAAATTCAAGTTGTTCAGACTCGGGTGGCCAGGATGATGAATGATGAATGCAAAGCACAATCTTGTTTTAAAAGTGTGCCGGTCACCTAGAACTAGGTAACCAATCCCCACGCACTCGGGCTGTCCCCTGCCGAGCAGGTCCCCTGCGCGCCCCCAGCTGCGGCTGTGGCCCCTGACGCAGAGCAGAGCCTGTGTCTCTCTGCTCCTCTGTCGGGGCTGCGCTGCCCTGAAGGAACTTGGGGGTGTGCTCTTCCCCCACTGCCAGCAGGGACACTGAGTGAGCTGGGGCTGGGAAGGGGCTCCCCCTGAGAGGGGGCAGGACCTCCGACGTCCGCCCCTCGGCCTGCGAGAGTGATGGCATCGCTGCAGGGGCCACGAGAGGCAGCCCTGGCCGAGGCTGGTGATGGTGCAGGGACCTCAGAGATCACTCCTTCTATCACAGGGGGCACTGCCCCGACCGCAGCTGCCCTGTGACCGAAGGTCATGTCCCCTGGCCACCAGCCAGGCCACCACCTGGACAGTAAACAGCAGCAACAGCTTGAAGCCACTCCGCCTGGCAGCCCGCCCCTCTGGCGCTGGAACGTCAGCCTCCACAGCAGCAGGGTGGGAGGCAGGCGGGCTTCAGTTGGGTCGGCTGACCCCCCTCCACTGTGATCTCGGGGGGCCGTGGTTGCTCCTTCTGTAAACGAGGGCTCTGGTCAAGGGCACCTTGGACCCTCATACTGAGCACTAGAAACCCACCACTTCCAGAAAGCAGCTTCACCTGACGGTTCATTCCTGTGGAGGGGAAATCGAGACAGCGTAAAATGAGCCATTCTGAGGCGAACACTTTGGTGGCGCTTAGGACACTCACACATTGGGCGACCATTGGGGTTACTTTTTGCATAGACAGGACCCTCACTGTTGCCCCAGGGTAACATCACTGTCCCTATGTCACAGCGAAAGGGGGGGCACTGGGGCGGGACATACTTCGGGGACCCCTGAGCAGGCAGTGATGCGGTGAGAGCCCAGCGGGGCACCCGGGTGGGATGGGCATTGCCGAGGCCACCCCAGGAGGCCTCACAGCCCGCGACCCAGGTCTCAGGTGTGCGCAGCCTCTCCCCCCTTCCCCCCGGGGCCGGGTTGCTGTGGAAGCTCTTGCAGTCCAATCCGTGGGCCGAGGAAGGGGAGAAGGCACTGCAGGCCGGCCGGATAGACTAGGAGACTCGGGGGAGGCAGCAGGGGCGGCAGGAGCAGGAGGATGGGCAGGCATGCCCGTGGGAGCCGGGGTGCAGGCGGGGACGTGTGTTCTGAGACTGCGGCACAATGTGGCCCCGGCGCCCCGCTCCGCCTGCTCCGTGTGGAAGCTGCAGTTCGTTTCCTGGCGAGGAGCAGCGCCGGGGTGGGCGGGGAGAGAAGCGAGGAGCAGGCTCTTCACAAAACCGAGATGGCGCCCCTGAGCTGGCCTGACCTCCACGTTCCTGTGCTCTTTCCCAGCGTGGCTTCCAGCATCAGCCGGGGATGCCGATGCTGCTCACACCTGCCTGTGTCGCCACCTCCGCCCCACACGACTGGGTCCAGGCTGCCCGTGGGCCGTCAGGGTGCTGCTGTGCTGACCTCGGTCTCTGTGGGCAGCGGGGCTGTGAAGGCAGAGATAAATATACAGGCACTCGCTGCTGAGACGTGAGAGAGTCATCTGAAACCCAGTGGGGGTGATTGCAGGGGGCGGGGGGCGCTGCCCCTCGCTGTGGGTCCCACGAGGGGCAGGGGTTGCAATTTGGGGAGACTGACCCGTAGCTATTCCTGCAGTTCCAAGGGTCACCCCAGAGGGGCTGGAGTGGACCGGCAACCCCGTGGGGCTCTCTGGGGGTCCTTCCCCTGGCCCCACCCGGGCTGCCTCTCCATCTGCCCGAATTCTCCCGCATGACCTCCAGCCTCAGCCGGGGAAGATCATTTCCCCGGAGCACGTGGCTGGTGGTTTACGGCTGCTGCTCTCGGAGAAACTAAATCAGCGCGCTCTCTGGAACGCGAGCGCATGAATAATGGATCGGCAGATGCGGGGAGCCTGCGTGCAGGGTCTCCAGGCGCCTCGAGAGCCTCTCAAGGGTGCTCGCCGAGGTCACGGGCTGCTTGAGCTGTTCCGGGTGGGGAAGCAGAGCTCTGCAGGTGGGGACGAGGTGCCAGGAGGAAATGCTGTTCCTCCCCCATGCCTGTGCCCCCCCACCCCCCACTCCCTAACAGAAACCACCTGAGATGCCAGGCCGGGAGGGAGGGGCTGGGGCAGCATCTGGCTGGGCTTGGCGGAGGTCCCCAGGATGCTCCGGTTCAGCTCAGCACCAGGGCCCTCTGCCGCTCCGGACCTGGGACTGAAACCCTGCAGCCCCACGTGGCCCGGAGCCTGCATTCCTTCCTTTCTTTCCATCATCACCAGGCAGAACAGCGAGGGAACATTGAAATCCCGGAGGTGTGCGACCTTCGCGCCACCTGCCTCCCAGGGAGTGGATCCCCACTTGTCAGGCTCCGTGACCTTGATGTTCCCGGGTCACAGAGACTTCCACGTTGCTCTGTGGTCCTGGACACAATGCCATTCCGAGCCAGACACTGAGCAGTAAATGGACAGGGGCGTGTGGGGGAGTGCAGGGCTCCAGCTTCCCGTGGGCACAGGTGGCCCCTCCCACGCTCCTACCTGCAGAGCAGATGAGGCAGATGCTGCTGCGGGCCCACAGCCGGCGCGGCTCTCAGCTGGCAGCGCTTGTTCACGGCTGCGTGGGAGGAAGCAGAGGCAGGCGCATGTCCCAGAATGCTCTCTGGGGTCAGCGAGAGTCCACCCGCCTCCAGCCCCTGAATTGTTACAGGTGACTGCACACAAGGGCACTCGGCAGCTGTGGTGACGTCAGGATCTTGGGATGAGCGATGGCCCTGGATGACCGGGTGGCCGGATGCAACCACGGGACCCTTACAGGTGGGAGGCAAAAGGGTGGGGTCAGAGGACATGGTGTGACCAGGAGACAGGCTGGAGGGGAGTGGGCGCCCGCCCCCCCGGAGGCTGGCTCCTCCTGACCAGCCCTGCCGGTGCCCACCAGGAGCTCGACTCTCCCCAGTGCACGGACTCTTTGTTCCCATGCAAGCACATCACACACCACCTGCATGGCACCTGCCCACGCTGGCTCTCTGCCCGCACAACCTCTCCTTCAAGTCCCAGCTCAAGTGGCTCCTCCGTGGCGGACCTTCCCCTTCCGCCCGCAGAGCTGAGGGGGCGGCACAGCACAGAAGCCTGCCGGAGGTGGAGGACTCTGCCCAGACCTGGACACACGGCCGTGCTGCTGGGGGTCACCAGGGACTGGCCCTGCTCAGCAGGCCGCTGTGTCAGACAGACAGACAGACAGACGGACAGATGGATCTTCACTGTACCAGGGGGCCATGCCCTTGGCTCTTCCTGATCTAACAGATCTAACAGAAAGCTGTCCCCAGTTACTACAGCACCCAAAGGTGCCCCTACACCTTTACCTGCCTCCCAAGGGTGGCACTGCCCCGAATCGGAACGAACCCCACAGCCCTCACCACCCTGATGCAGACGGTGGGGTCTCTGGCTGGCTGTGTGGAGGGGCGCGCCCACCTGGGGGGAGGGAGGAGTGAGGGGCTTGTGCAGGAAGTGGGGTGACTCTGTCCTGGCACTTTAATGAGCCTCGGCCGGGGGCAGGAAGGAGGCAGCCCTGCCGCATCACTGCTCCACCACGGGCACGCGTCTCGGGGTCGAAGAGCCGCTCCAGGGACCAGCCACCGTCAGGAAACACAGCCAGGCGAGTCCGGCGTGTTGTTTCCGTGAGAGAGAGAGAGGGGACACTCTGCCGTATCAATTTCTGACGTGCTGTCTAAATGGCGAGGTGTAACTGGGGAAAGTTCTAGATTAACCCCCCCCCCCCCGTGCAGTTACGGGAATCAGTGTTAGTGCTGCCGTGTCCCACTCACCCTCCTTCCAGCCGTTTCGTGTCCTGTGGTTTAAGCCCTGCCAGCAGTAACAGGCGGGAGCACGTCGCCTCTGAAGACGCCCTTAAATGCAGATTGTTTCGCGTGGGCCTAGGGAATAGAAACTTTTGTAACAATTTTTCATTTGCTCAGATTTGTGAAACCTGAGGAAGCGTGTAAAGCGTAATGCACATTTTTAGAAAACCATGAAATAATAACAACAGGACGCAAGGAGCAGGGCCCCCGGAGGCGAGGGTGCAGCGGGAGGGAAGGGCAGGCTGAGCCCCTGAGAGTGTGCAGGTGGGAGGGGTGAGGAGGATGTGCGGGGCGGGAAAGGCCAGGAGCTTCTCTCTGGGTGCCAGGTTGGAGGTGGCTCCCGGCCGACTGGGCAGTGACGTCCAGTAGCCAATGGGTGTGAGCCCAGGAGCAGGTCTGAGCTAGAGATGGGTGTGCCCGAGTCTTCGTCCAGAGATGGTGCGTAAAACCCAGGCCGGGCACAAGAGGACCAAAGACCGAGCCCTGGCCACCCCACGTCCTACAGGTGAGGAAGGGCCCGTGAGGAGTCGGAAAACCGAGGTGGTCTGGTGCCCTGTGAGCTGTGACACTGTGTGACAGGGACATGTGGGTGGGCGGTCAGGTGTCTGTGGAGGAGAAGTGGTGGGAAGGGCCGTCCTGGGAGAGCCCCAGTTCCCGCCCCGCCTGCCCCGCCTCACCTCTCCCTCCCACTGAAGACAGGCACTGAGTCTTCAGGGGGCTGAGGGGCTTGGCCGAGTCCCAGAGCAGAGTTGGAGCTCTGACCGTGTTCGTGGCCAGATCGCTCAAAGGTGTGTGCCCTTGGCTTCCACTCTGACACCCCCTGCCCTGCATGCCAGCTGCTGGAAGAGGCATCGGCCGCCTTGCTGGACCCCCGAAGTGCCAGGCACCACTTTGGACGCCGACTCAGACCCCTTTTCCCAAGACTTGGGGGCTGTCGAATGCTTCCCCCCTCCCCCCCCCCCCCCCCCCCCCCGCCCCGGCCTCGCTCAGCATGTTTCCTTCTTTGCCATGCACGGCGACCCAGCTGGCCTGGCTCCTCTACAGCCTCAGGCCAGGAGGCCCGGAGGAGGCCCGGCCACTGCTCTCCCACAGAAAACGCGAAGATGCCTTAAGCTGCCTTGCACCCTCCACCCGCCTTCTCTCTGTTTCCTCCACGTTCTCCGCAGCAGAGCCGTCAGCCTCCTCATCATGTTTGACTCCCGTAGCTCCCCCACCCCCAGGTGCTTCTGGGGACGGCTCATCCTTTGCAAAATCAATGCTTGGCGACAACCCAGGTGCGCAGCGGCTGGGCCCGAGAAGCATTCCTCAGCGAGAGCCAGGACACGACCTTAAATAAACGCGCAGCTTTAGGAAAGGACAAATATCAAGTAAATCTTGTCTGTAATGGCCGTCAAGTAATGCTCGTGAAGATTAGCTGCCGGAGCCCGTGCATCTCAGGACGCATGAATCACCCCCCGCTGACAGGCAGCTCATATACATTTTGTTGAAGGGCCGGGTGTCAGAATTCATCTCTGGAGATCTGTGCGGGCAGGTGTGCGCTGTGCTCCGCCACCCGGGTGATACACTCGGGGGTGTGAAATGCAGACCGTGTCTTGGCGTTTTCATACCCTCAGCCTAGAATCCGAGACAGGGACTTGAACCCGGTGCCACAGCCTCTTTCACGGGAGGAATCCGGTGGCCACGTCCGTTCTCCTGGAGCCGGGCTGTGGAACAGGGAGGAGGCCCGCCAGGGAGTCAGGTCCAACTCCCACGGACGGATGTGTGGACAGTGGAGGGGACGCAGCTCGGCCCCAACATGGACGGCAGCACCGAGGGGCGTCCCAACCGGCGCCCGCCAGAGAGGCGCTGCCTCCCGTGAACACGGTCCTGTGAGTCAGGGTTCTGCAATCAGCCGCGTGACCCGGCACAGCAGGCGGGCGTCCTGAGAAGTGCGGGTCTGCGTGGCTCCGGCCGACTCCATTGGCGTCGGTGGGCCCTGCCTTGAATCTACACCCACAGGAATTAAAACCACTCTCCACCCAAAATTTGGGGTGACTTTTCATTCTCCTTTGTTTTAAGGCTCTGAAATCTCTAATATCTGCCCCTCAAGCCTTGACTGCCCCCCTTTCTCAGGGGCAGAAAGATGGAGAGGTCTGGGGAAGGTTTGGGGGCTCCCCCTGGCAACAGGTGCGCCCCCTTTGCACACACAGGCATTTTTAAGCGTGGCTGAGACGTGGCTTAAATCATGCAGCAAACGGTACATTAATTGCAGGTTGACTGGCTACTTTTTCAACTTTCTTTTCTTTTGTTTGCTCTTTTCAGTCTTAGGAATTTTCACAAACATGTATCCCTCGCCCACCCACGTATTATTTAGCTCATCTCCCCACTGTTACTAACGACACCAGCGCAGGGAGTGCCCCCAGACGCCTGTGACAGGCCAGGCACCGCTCGGCCCTGCCGACTCTGTGCGGGTGAGGAGCTTCAGCCAGCACCTGGGTCCCAAACAGGGGCCTCACGCTCCCCTTTTCCAGACGAGAAAACCGAGGGTGGGACCTGCCGGGTGCTGGCCTGTCCCTTCCAGCGACCAGGCCTCGTGTGCGGAGGGGCGAGGAGGGGAAGGGCGAGGAGGGGAGGGGCGAGGAGGGGCGTGGGGATCAGAAGCCCTCAGTTCCTAAAAGGCTGTTCAAGTGGGAGAGACGCAAGCACACCGCCGGCCTGCAGGGAGGGCCCGTGACAACCTGGGACGTGCAGGGGTGGCATCAGACACGGGGAGGGCAGCCGGGGGACCGCAGACTGGCCTGAGCTAGCAGGGCCCCGCCGGGCACGGAGGGGAGGCCCGCGCATTGTCACCCGCGTCTCTGATGACGTCACGAGCACAGTTGTCTGACTGCTGGAGCCCCCGGCCCTGGCCCACCGGGCTGCTGGGGAGAAGCCTGCTCAGTCCTGCTCCTCCCACACGGGGCTTGGCCCTGAGTGCAGGCACGGGGTCTCTCACCTGGTTGATCAGGGGCTTATGGGGGGGCAGAGCCCCCAGGAGGGTCTCAGTGAAAATTTCTTAGCTGAGAGAGAGAGAGGGCTCTCAGACGAATTTAGTGAATAGCAGCAACAGAACAAGCAAGGACCAACTGTTTGGATTAACTGGAGTCTTACAACATATCACTGCAACTCAGAACGGCAGGTGAAGAGACACGCAGGACGAGCCCCAGACCTGCACTTTGTGGGGATGGCCCTTGAGTGTGGCGCCGGTGGGCAGCCGGGGAAGCAGCCTAGTGGGCCCTGGCGGGGTTCAAGCCCTGTGAGGCCCCTCCCCTCGGGCTGTGGGCGGGGCCACTGTAACCGATCACCGTGCAGGTGGGGGTGCTGCCCCTGTGCGATGTCACGCGGGGGAGGCTCCTCACCAGCAGATTTTCTGGAGGCTGATGGTGCCAGCGGGGGCGAAGGGCGGGAACGACCTCTAGGAGCAGCAGGTGACCTTTGGCAGCTGTTAGTGACCTCCCGCTGACAGCCAGGGAGAATTTTAGCCACTGGTCCTACGACCACAAGGAAAGGAACTCTTCCAACGCCGGGTGAACTGGGAGGTGGACTCCTCTGCATTTGAGCATCAGATGGAAGCGCAGCCTGGCCGGATCCACTGGGCCATTCCCTGGGGCCCTGAGCGGCAGGCCCAGCAACCCCCTGCAGCCCAGACTCTGGGCTGTGGGCCACGTAAGGCGCTAGGCGTGCGCTGTTTAAGGCTCACCCTGCAGCGACTTGTGACGCAGCCACAGAGAAACAGACCAACCAGACAGATCTAGAGGGAGAAGGGGGCCTATTCCAAGGACCTGACCTGCGAGGTTATGCAGCTCAGGAGTCCAAGGCCAGCCTGCCTGCGGTCTGCACACGGGAGAGCCAGCGGTATGGCTGAGTCCAGGTCCATCAGACCACAGGAGAAGGCCGACATCCCAGCTCAAGGCAGGGACGCAGGGCAGCGTCCCTTCTAACTCGCCCTGGGATCCGGGTTCTTGCCCCAGTCATCCCTGCATGGTGCCCCACACACTGCAGGGGCACGAGGGACGAGGAAAGCCTGGAGGGGCCCGGCCTTCGGGCCGGGAGCAGGCCTGCGGCCAGCGGCGCATGACGCAGCGGGACCCGCTGCCCCGGGGCCCAGGCACCTGCACGAGCAGCACTGCGGCCAGGTGATGGGCCCTCAAGCAGGGAGCCAGAGCACACGGCTCCCCAAAGCGCTCTGCAGCCTGCGGCCCTCCCGCTCTGGGTCCCACCAGTGTTTCTAAGTGACGTTTTGCAGAGCCGCTTCCGCACCTGCTGGGGGGAGGGGCTCAGTAAATGTCTGGGGAGAGAGTTGTCACGACAACAGCAAAGAACGCGTTCTTGGCAACCTTTAAGACCTTCCCAGTCTGACCCGGGACAGGAGGATGGAGAGACGGGCACAGTGGCTGGCGCTCCTTCTGCCAAACGACCTTTTCCCCTTTGTGTCTGGGCCATCGTCTCCCTGGCAGCCCGGGGGCAGCCCACACTGCAGGCCCTGACCTTGGCTCCCTCTGGGGCACAGGAGCGCCCGCCCAGGCGCCCACCACCTCCAACACTTCTCCATGGCTCCGAGCACAGCACCATCACCGAACTAGCGATGGGCCCCAGAGCCCAGCTGACCAACCGCTGGAGGCCTGGGGGTCAGAACCCCGCTTGCTCCAACCTTTGCTCCCAAACGCTGCACTTCCTCCTGACAAACCGAAGCAGTGACCTTCCCGTCCCGGGCAGGGCCGAGGTGACGAGCAGAGCCGTGCGGACCGGGGTTTGTCCGTGTCCCTGGACCGCAGCTGCTGGTGGGGAAGGACTGACGGCTCAGCCAGCCCGGGCTGGACACACAGCATGTCCTCTGACCCGGTGCCACGCACGCACGGAGCGGCTGCTGGGCACAGGACACGGCTCTTTGGAGAGCGTGCTGCCCTTGCGCTCCCTTCGCCTTGGCCCCGGTTCTGAAGCAGCAGGGCTCCCCACTTGCCTCCCACATGTCTGCCAGGAGGGCGAGGCCATGTCGGAGAGAGAAGGAGGAGGCAGGGAGGGGGGAGCAGCAGGGGCTGAGGGCGCAGGGAGGCTGGAAGTGCCAGTGGAGGTCGGAATCTGAGTTCCTCTGAAGGGCTGCTCAGGCAAGGTGTCTCCGTGGCAACGGGGACCCTCGTGGGTCCTCCACCTGGCCGGTCTGGGCAGATCGCTGATGGCCACTGCTGTCCGAGTCCTTCCCCCCTCCTTCCCCAGCCACTCCCTCTGGGACGCCTTCCGAACGCCCGCAGCTCCTGGGCTGCCAGGGCTAAGAACCTGTGCCGTGAAGAATGGGGCGGTGACAGACCCCACCCTGCACACGTGTCCACACACGTCCACACGCACACAGCCGCGTGGCTGAGGCAGGGGGTGTGGTGGCGGCGGCTGCCCGGTTCTCTCTCCCCTGGAACACAGCAAGCAGGCTCCATCTGCATGGGGTTCCGGTCACCCCACACACAGGAGAGCCCCGCTGTGGCAGGAAGCCCTCCGGGACAGAGTCTGCCTATTTTTCTGCTGCAGAGAAGCTGTGCAAAATCACTGGCTCCCCCACCACCCCCACACGCCTGTGTCGGAAGTCTGTCTGCATCAGATGTGCCAAGGGAGGCACAGTCGTCCACTTACCTTGGGGCCCGGTGACAGTCCCACCAGTTGCCACCTCCCTCCCCGGTGCTGCCGGCGCACTGACTGGTCTCTCTGAGTGTCTTGGGGGGCGTGCGCAGTGACAACACCCCGGCACCATGCTCTCCCTCGTGAGCAGGCGCGTCATCACGTGAGGGGAGAACGGCATTCCCGCGGAAATTCGCCCGCACCTGCACCTGTCAGTTGGCCGGTCGGCCAGTCGGAGACCTGCACCGGACGGTGTGCTCAGCCCGGGCCCTGGGGGAGCGCTGCTAGGTGCTTCGGGAAGGGACACACCAGGGACTTGGCTACCTGTGGTCACCGGACACAGTGTTTCTCTCTGCTGTCCCCTCACAAGCTGTCGACGTGGAAGGACGGAGAAAACTGGGTGAGACAAGGAGGTGAGGTGGGGACGAGGCTGGCCCAGATTCTGCGGGGTTGGTGTTGGTGGTGTGGCCCGTGGGGACGTCTCCAGTGACGCTGCCATGCCCCTGCCTCTTAGGGCCCCTCTGTGCTCCAGGAGGACAACTTGTCCTCGAGTGCCATCGCCACGGTCTCCTCGAGGACAGGGATCAAGGCTCCTGAAGCTTTTCTAGGAAAACATGCAGGCCCTGCAGTGATGCCGGGGACCCCCAGGGCTGTGGCAGCTGACAAGGGCCTGGGGGTGCGGTGCTGGAGTAGGGGCCGGAGACTCCGGACCTGCCGACATCTCTAGCAGCCCCCTCCTCTCTGGACTCGGTCCCGCCGTCCATCAGAGCGTCTGGGGAGAAAGGACAGAGGGCCTCTGCCCCTTCAGCCCCCGCTGTGGGCTGGTCTCTTTGCAGCCAGGCCAGGAGCTCCCGCTTGTGGGGACACCTTGGAGCATGCCCCACACAGGCTGCGCCCCCCATTAGCCCCTCTCCCCAGGGAAGCCTCTGACGAGAACTGCGAGGACACCCCAGCTCTGTGGGCTGAAAGGACCCACAATACTTGTGCAATGGAAGCAAAACCATTCTCTTTTCTTTTATTATTATTTTTTGATTCTTTTCCCAAAGCCGAGGGCTTCCTGAGTAAGAAAATAGCACAAAGGCGGGAGGGCGCTGACTGCCAGCAAGAGGGAGGCTGCAGCCAGCCCTGGGTCCTCTTGCAGTCTGCGAGATGCCCTCCAGGCAGTGAGGGCGGGCCCGGGCGTCCTTGCTGGGGAAATGGCTGGCAGGAGAGTGCCCCTGGGAAAGAACAGCGGGGAGGCCGCAACCCCGAGAACACACGGCAGTCAGCAGGGAGTGTGACCCCCGCGCTGGCAGGGGTGTGCTGGGTCTGGGCCCACATGGGGCTGAGCTTCACCTTCTCCGGCAAGCAGCCACGCCAGGTCCGCCCGGACACAGAAGTCCTTTCCAGAAACGCGCAAAAACGTGCGCACCTGCCTTCCATGCCGGAGCACCGGGGCCCTTGGAGACTTTGAACGCCCTGTGCCTGGTGCACACACAGGGTAGAAGTCAGCCCCCACTCCTCAGGACTGAGCAGAAGGAGCCCCAGGCCTCTCCTTGCAGAGGGCGGCAGGGCAGCAGGATGGCAGGGCGGCGTCCCCGCCTCTTCCGCTGCCTCGGAGCTCTCTCCGCGCCAACCTCAGAAGTGCAGCAAGGGCGATGAATAATTGATAGGATGAGAGCTCCTGTCTGCATTATTAAATGCCCGAGTGCCCGGTCAGCCCAGCCCAGAGCCCCGCCACACACGGCCGCCCCTGCAGCCGCACTCAGGGCTCTCGGCACCTCTGATCCTCTTCCCTGGAAGCGAGGCGAGCCCAGACAAGGGCGGGCGCCCAGGGACAGCAAGGGAGCCCGGCCGGCCGTGACCTCTGAGAACCTTCAACCCCCACCGCAGGGTGGGCCTCCCCCAGCGGAGTGAGCTGGAGGGGCCACGAACACCCCATCCTCACGCCTCCGGAGGCCACACCCCATCTCGGGGCCACAGCATGGTTACCGGAGTTTGCCAGGAAGGGCACTGTTTCCCCCATAGCTCGCGGCTAACAGGGTGTTTCCTCAGTTCCAGCCGCACGACTTCCTCTCCACGGACAGCACCGGACTCGCAGGAACGTGACACAGGCACCTTAGGGTTCACGGAACTAATGGAAGCCGAGCCGGGACCCTGTCTTTCCCTTTGTGCTGTGAGCCACACTCACTGCGAAGGTGAGGGAGCAAAGCAGCCGTCCAGGAGGCGCTGCCCCTCTGCCCCTCCCCCTGAGCCTCCTCCCTCCTGCCGCCGGGAAGGTGCAGGGTGTGGACCAGCACCAGTCAGCGCCAGGCTGAGCCCCAGCTTTCTCTCCAGCTGTGTGACTGCAGGGTGGAGAGCCACGGAGTTACAACAGCACCTCCCCCTGGGCAGGGATGGACATGCAAGTCACTGCCGGTCATGCCCCCCCCCCCCCGCCCCCGCAGGTGGCAGGTGCTGCTGGGTGGAGCTCCCTGAAGGCAGGGACTTGCCTCATCCCTTCCTGCGCCCTTCCCTGGGCCTGAGAGGCTAACAACAGGCCTCGCCTTACAATTAGGAAAAGAAGGGCCTGCGGACAGCTGTCCCCCTCCATCTGCCACCCGCCCTGTGACCTCAGCACCAACAGTGTCCTTGGGACACAGCCACACGCGGCAGGAGCTCACAGACAGGACCCTGCAGCTGCCCTGGCCAGCGTGGGCGCCGCTCCACCAGCCTGCTGCCCCCTCCGCTCAGGCACAGCCCCAATTCAGTTCTCATGCGCTGGGGGCACAGAGCTTTTGGAGGAAATGACCAAGGACTGCCTGAGGTCGTTAAGAATGGCCCACTTTCCCCAGTGGGGGCCACCCCCTGCTCAAAGAGGAAGCAGCAGGCACTGTTGGCCAGGTCCTCAACCCGAGGGAGAGAGGCAGAGCCTCCCGGGGACTGGACAGGACTCAGCACGGGTAGCCCCTCTGTGCCCCGGCTGCAGCCCGCCTCTGCGCAAGGTGTGCATGTGCCCCAGCCGACGGGACACGCCGTTGTCCCTGCACGGGGCCTCGCCCGGAAACCCCTGTGAGGAAGCCGGCGGAAACGCTCTCAGCCTGCAGGCAGGGACCCAGCCCCCAGCTCTGTCCCTGAGACAAGGGCACACAGCCCACTCCCTCAGGTAGAGTGAGAGTGACAATGCCCCCTGGCCTTGGCGACTGCAGGAGGCGACGGGGAGGACAGACTCAGCTGGCGGAGCCCCGGGCCTGCGGTGCCACCCTTGGCGCCTGGGGCTCGGATGCTAAGAGAAGCTGGAGCGAAGCGACGGTGCCGGTGGGCCTGGGGACGGGCCTGTCGCCCCCCAGTCACTTTCGAGTGACTGCTATGCGTTGGTGTTGCTCTGCGAATGCTCTGGGTGGGGACCTGGTGGGCTGGGCTTTAACCGCCTCTTTGCAGGCGAGAAGACCAGGGGACGAGGGGTCAGAGGCGCAGAGAGAGCTCTGCTGTGAGGACCGGGCCAGCCTGCGATCGCCCACCCCAAAGGGCTGGGCCCTTAGGGTGGGAACCCTGCAGGGAGGAGCGAGCCCCCAACCCTGCTCCAGCCATGGCCCCTCCCAGGGCTGCCAGAGACCAGAGGGCAGGTCCTCGGTGCAGAGGAGGGTGGACACTGGGGAGGACAGGGCCAGGCAGGGGTGGGGAGGGGCAGGGGAAGGTGGCCAGCAGCACCCAGGGAATGTGCGAGGTGAGGGGACATCAGTCTGAGCCTGGGTCCCGAGGCTGAGTCAGGACACAGCATGCAGCCCCTCCTCGATCAGCCCTGGGGCAGCCGTGCACCACCCCCCACGAGTGGGAAGTGATGCGCTCTCCTTGGGGTGCTGGGTGGAGACCCAGGGGTTCCAGGAACCCCAGCGTGACTGCCTCTGGCCTCCCATGTCCCGCTGGCGGCCCTTCCCACTGTGGGAATAGTGGGTGGCAGGCCTTTCTGGACTTCCTCAGTAACCAGACGTCTCAGGCAGTTCCGGGAATCGATGGCTGTTTCTTGCAAAGCCATTAGCTATTAGGCTTGAGAGCCCAGGGCCGGCAGAGGCGTGTCTGCAGACAGCAAAGACAACCGCAGGGTCTGCTCCCCCAGGGAGAGAACAGCGGCACCTCAGCCACCCCCGGGCCCCCAGGGAGGCATCACCCACTGACCTGGAAGGGGCAGCCCTCAGGGCAGGGGGGAGATGAAGGCCCTTTCAGCCGCCGTTCCTGTGGGACCAGAAGGCCTGCGCCCTAAGCTCCTCTCTGCCTGCGGTGTGGCCTTGGCCATCCTCTGCGTATCTCTTGCCACACCGGGCTTGGCACGCCTTCCCCACGAGAGAGTGGGGGCCCACAGTAGGAGCAGATGGGGCTTCTCAGCCTGTGGAGCTGGAAAGACAGGTGAGGGTGGGAAGGACAGACACACAGCCACATGCCCATGCACACACACTCACCGGCAACACCCCCCCGACCTTGTGCTTCCTACCCCCACCCCCTGCTAGCTCCCTCCCTCCCCTCCTGCTGCGGGCTTCCTAATCCGTCACTCACATTCACCGATGCGACCTCGGCAGCTCACCCTCTGTCAGTCACGCGGAGAAAACAGCTAAGTGACCCGGGCAGCTTGGCAGGACAGTGGGAGAGGCTTTAGAACAAGCTGGTTTGCATGGAGCAGAGCCGGTCCAGTGTCATTGCGAAAGCTAAAAGCTGCACCCCCCCACTCCCCTCCCCGACCCCCGCTCCCTGCTCACACTTGCAACTGGGCACCCACGCCGATCAGAGAGGAGGACAGCTGCATCAGCAAGTGCCCTGTCTCTCTCCCTCTCTGTCTGCCTCCCTCACTGTCCCTGTCTCTGGCTGGCCCTGAGTCTCTCTCCCTCGTGCCCCCAGACTCTTTGACGGCACAGTCGAAGCCGAGGGGACGGAAACGCAGGGAGGCGCGGGCACAGATGTTTCCACGGCAGGCACCTCAAACAGCTCCAAAGGGCCCCCCCACCCCGAGGCACCTATGCCTGGATTTCCAGCCTGGCTCTCCAGCCTGGCTCGCGGAGCACCGGCAGTAGAAGCCATCGCTGCGAGCACGGGGGCTGGAGGCCTTTCAACCCCACGGCAACCAGCCACGGCCGTCGTGCTGTCAGCGGCAGGCACATCACACCGACATCTCCTGCAGGACCGCAGCAGCCAGCGCGTCACTGTTGACAGAGCTTCGCACCCCACTCACCGCTCAGCTGCCCACAGGCCCAGCGCCTTCCTGTTGCTGCGAGGAGCCGGCCCAGGTGCCCAGGGGCTCCAGGCTCTGGGCTCAGGGGCCCCTCAGGGGCACGTCCTGGCGCGGGGTTGCTGGGCCCTCTGTGGAGAGCCTGGGAGCAAAGGCAGTGGTGCAGGAGGCCCGGCCTCGCCAGCTCCGAGACTGTGGCCTCTGGGACCCCCTTGTCACTTTTTGTCCCTGGAGAAGTGGGTGCCCGGGACTGGGAACGCTGGTGCTGGGGCAGGGGCGGGGGCACCTCCTGGGGGCTCGTTCTCCCCCGTGCTGCAGATGCTCAGGTGCAGGTTCCTGCACTGGTTTTGGTCACACGGAGAAAACAAGGCCATGGAGACAGGGAGCACTCACGAGTGGTGCCCAGTGGGCTCCTCCGTCTCTGACCATCAGAGGAAACGCCCTCGTCTCCCTGCAGAGGGCGCCAAAGTTCCGAGCCCCCCTTCCCCCAAAGATCCGGCACCCACGGCACACTCCTGATGTGGGAGACATGGGTGAGTGAGGCCTGATGCCAGTTGGGGCTTGACCAGGATGAGGAGAGGGCATTTGTCCCCAATGTCACCACTACCAGGCCTCGGGAACACCGCCCCTGGCCGGAGGCAGCCGTCCCTGCTGAGCTCCCATTCCGATGCGGCATTCCGGTGGCCTCCCCTGTGGCCTGAGCCTGGCAGTGGCCGCTGGCTGCCTCGCCTCACCCTGTGGTTAGCTGGGCATGGTCACCTACTGTGCTGTTCTAAACGGGCCCTTGTCACCTGTTTGCCGTGCCCTGACAGGCACGGGCAGCAGGCGGGCACCGGCGGTCAGGACACACTGGGCGGATGGGAGTCTCAGGCAGGTCCTGAACCCGAGGGCCTCCAAGCCACCAAGGGCACTGTGGGGTCCACCTGATATCAGAAGGCGCACCCCCCACCGCCCCGCTGGGCTCCCGCCCTTCACGTTAGGCGGCCTCCTCAGAAGCAGCCCCTGTCTCCGTCCACCTGTCTAGTCCCCCCACGCCCTGTGCGCAGGCTTGGGCTTGCTCAGGAGGTGCACACAGGCTCCAGCGTGGCTCCATCCCCACCCTGCCTCCCCTCGAAACCCGTGAGCTGATTGCAGTCTCCCTGGACACAGGTCCCTCCCCCAGTTACTGGGCTCATTTCAGGGGGTTCGGGCAGCCCCTTTCCTGGCGACCCCTCCCCCATTTCCTGGGCGTGGGGGAGCAGGGCACTGCATGCAGAGCCCGGGCCCCCTCTGCCTCCAGGGGAACCATGGGAAACCGCGCCAGCATTTCAAATCGGGCGCGAGGCGTGGAGAAACGAGATTTGCTGTGGATTTGCTCTCGGCTGGAAGCAGCTCCGTGTCTCCCCAGAGTCGTGCTAAGACGTTTGCATGGAGTTGGGGAGCAGGAAGGGGGAGCGACTGAACAGTGACTCCTCTGCTCAGCGAAGAGCGTCCGGCGGGGGTTGGCCAGGGGAGGCGCTGGGAAGGGTTCGCCCACTGGGTGCCAATGCCCAGGTGCCCTCCATATCCCTGCTCTGAATACACAGCAGCCCCGCAGGCGAGGGTCCTTCTCCGCCAGTGGCCCCCTGCCCCTCCAGGCATGTGGGAGGAAGTGAGTCTTTGTCAGGAAGGATTAAAAGGCAGCTGTCACATGGCTGCCTGGTGGGATGGATCCCTTGCGGGACATGGCCCCTGGCATCGAGGAGCACGCAGCCAAAGGACATCTCCTCCTGCAGCGGGTCCCGGTCCGTGCCTCGGACCCAGCTGTCTATACGGCCCAGTGACCTTTGCAGTCTCCCTGGGGACAAGATTAAGCTTCTGACAAATGGGGGCCTTTGAGTATAAGTGAGTCACGGCCCCTGCTGACCGACCGCATCTCTGGGAGCTGTCCCTGAGGCGCCCAAGAGCGGGCCTTGCTGCTCATCAGACAAAACGCAGACAGCAGCCAAGACTGAGCCTGTCGTCCCGCTGTGTCCAGGTGGGCTTCAGAGCCCACGCCGCTACTCCGTCCAAACGCTGAGGAAGCCGCCCCCGGCTGCAATGGCAGATCCACCGGAACCTGGAGCTTCCTGGTACTTTGGGGGTTGCTGGCTCCTGCCTCAGCCTTGGCAGCCCCTGTCCCCGGGCCTTCCCCATTCTGATGGCAGCTCAGCTCCTGCTTAGATGGCTCCCGGTCCCCTGTCTTTCCCCCAGGACACTGGTCCCCCACACCTGGCCCTTCTCCGTGTCTCCAGTCTCCTCTTCCTCCCTCCCCCGGCTCAGGTTGCACTTGGAAAGGCCAGGTGGCTGTGAACTCCTGTGTCTGGTGTCCTTCCCCACAGCTTTCCTGCCTCCCAGCACATTTCCAGTCCCTCCCCAGGACAAGCCTCGCCCTCCGCCAGGGCTCCGCTCTCGCCGCCGGCATGCGTCTCAGTCCCACCACGGACAACTGGTCCCTCCTGCTGTATTCGGGGACTGTCCCTGTGCCTCTCGCAGCACTTATTTCATTTAAAATAAACATTTCCCACTAAAGAAATGTGCACCAACTTCCTGTTTCTATGTAAAATTCATTGAAAAGATCGAACCAATAAATCACCCACAAAACTACGTCACAATTGCCAACAACACGTCCTGAGCGAGGAGAGAGACGCCACGGAAAACCCGGAAACCGTGAGCCGGCCGAGGCTGCTGGGGGAGGGGACACACGGTTCCACGGGACGGAGGAGTGATGATCACAACGCCACCTGTGAGCGGTCACGTTACGTTTCTCCTGTTCTGCAGACAAGAAGGTGCGCGATCGCTTTAGAAATGTTTCAGGTCAAAATTCAGAGCAATTGTGTGCACGTTCCAGTTCTGCGGCTCGAATTTGGAACCTTGAGTTGTGTGCAGAATTTGTTTGGACGACGTCTGGTCACTCCCCGAAGCTGGACAGGGCAGCATCCCCCAAACGGCTCCGAGCCCTGAGTGAGTGGCCGTCAGTTAACACGCTCAGACGCCCACGAAGTGTGAGGGGCCTGGCCTGTCCGAGGTCCCGTGACGCTGACGGTCACTGCGTTTAGGAAAAGCACAATGTGCTGCGTGGGTCCTGGGAACCGGTCCCAGCACCGAACAAGGACGACACGCCCACAGCGCGGATGCACGGCGGTCAGCTAGCGCATCCGTGGAACGCCAGGCTGGATTTACCGCTTCTGCTGACGTTTGGGAGGAAAAGCAAAGACTCGACCTGGTGTGAAGCCCAGGTTTGCAGACTGTCCCAGAGCAGTGAAGGTACACGTCTGTGAGGTTTTCTCCCCGAAACTTAGTCTGCATGAGAGGGCGGGTGGGCGCCGTTGCTCCCGGGGAGACTCCCCGGCAGAGCGAAGGCCGGCCTGGGGCCAGCGACGCGGCTGCGACTCGGGCTTCTGCTCCAAACGGAGAAGACAAAGGTAAGAGAGGAGGGTGGCACTGGGGGGTGGGGGTGGGGCAGACGAGGCAGGTCACTCATCTTCCACTCACCGTCCCCACGTGATGGGTGACTAGCACCAGCCCAAACTGCTTTACAAATGTACTCTTTCCTCCTCCCCAAGGACCTGATTTCATTGCGTTTCAGAGAGAGGAAGAGAGAGAGAGAAGCCGATTGGTGCTCCTCCCTGGAGCACTTCCTTCCTGGAGCGTGTCCTTCCTGGCAGGGGTGGCACAAATCAGCAGTAAAATGTGGTGTCGGGGCAGTCAGGGTCCGGGCCACTGGCACACGACGGTATGCAGACGAGTATCGAAGGACCACCCCGGGCCCCCAGCAGCCAGGCCTCGACCCCAAGGGCAGCGGGTGGTCTTCGGGACGAGCGGCACGGTGGATTCCCACTGGCTCAGGGGGTGGGGCTGCACGAGAGAAAGGAGCGGGAGTGAAAGAATGGCGGCGGCCTGCGGGCACGTGTGTGCCCTCGGAGTGGAGACTGCGGGACGGTGAGGACAGACCCTCCCGGGGACCGGTCCACGCAGCACTCCTGGCTCCACGGCACCGTCCACCGCAGCTGCTCAATGAATGTCTGCCAGACAGAAAGGACGCTGTGGTTGGACACTGGTGAGGACGACCCAGACTTCTGTCTTTCCATTGCTCCTGAAGGCAGGGGCACGAGGTGGGGGGCGTGAGATGAGAGCTGAACGTGGCCGGGAGACTGGCCGCCAGCGTTTTGCCGTCTCCCCATGGTCGGCTCGGTGCAGAAGGAAGGGTCTCAGACAGAGGCGGCGAGAGAGACCGCATGGAGAGAGAGACCGCATGGAAGCCTGAGGCATGACTGCCCTGGGACGATGGCGAAGTTTGCGCAGCTGGGGCGTCCAGGGTGGGGGAGGCTGAGCAGAACACGCAGAAAAGGCAGGACCCCGAGCGCGGGCTCCGGGAGGCCGAGGTGGCTCAGCTTCGCACTGCTGCTCTGTATTTGCCACCTGACCTGCTGCCGCGCCTGACACCCCAACCCGCGATGCCCCCATTGTCTGGGTGTGGTCCTGGCTCCTGACTGGGCTCAGCTGGGGAGACGGAAAACAGCTGGCGGCTGGGTCTCCCCCAGAGCGTTCCATTTAATTGGTCTCGGTTGCACCGTGGACATGGGATTTTTAAAGGTCCCGGGTGATGAGGACGGTGAGAGCTATTGCTCTGGGCTTCCATACAGCATCTGCTCACCAAGTTCCAGGCTGACGTCTCCCTGTAGTGACCAATCTCTTCATTCCTGATCCCCTGAGACGGCGAGCCCCCACCCAGGTACCCTGCCTACCGTCCCCACTTCTTCTCAGAGACAGAGCTCAGGCCCCGCGATGCACAGTGCAGCCCTGGCAGAGGCGCGCACCCCACCCAGAGGCCGCAGCGCGAGGACCACCCTGCTGTCAGACTCCCTCGTCTTGGGTTCCTCCTCTTGGTCCTGTCCGGAGGTGGTTTCCAGGCACTCAGAGCCCGCTCCCCTGCCCACAGGGCACGTAACGCCCTGGGCTGAGCAGGCAGGTGGCCGTGGGCATGTGGCCGTGATCCCTAACCAGTCCCCATGGGGTCTGCGAGGTGCTTCGCAGGTCTACTGACTGTGAAAAACAGCTGGTCATTCTAGGTCGGTTACCGGAGAGACAGACCCAGCAGTGGTTGAGAAGAGACCCTGGAAAACAGCTGCTACCTCCTTTCACAGCTCATGGAGAGGGAGTAACCTCCCTGACGTGAATCCGTCATGGAGGGCGGGTTGGTTGTCCCGGACAGACAGTCTCCCCACAGATCTGCGTGGTGACTCTGAACTCATGCGTCCACCTGCGGGCTGACATGCGGCAGGTGAGCGATGTGTCTTGACAAAGGAAGCCGCGTCCTGGACCTCCCTGAACACAGAGCTGCAGGGGGTCTACAGGACCGGGGTCAACTCCCTGACCCTTTACCTTCCACCCTCAAAGGGACTCATGGCCACGAAGTCCTTGCTGGGCCCCCACACCAGCGCTTTCCCCAAAGCCAAGTGTGCCCCAGCCCTGGGCTGCCCTGGGCCAGGCTGTCCTGAGGAGCACGGAGTATGTCACCATCGGGGGCTGGCCATGTCCCTGCTGCTCCGCCTGAGGCTGGGGCCTTGCTCTCTGTCCTGTGGCTACCTCTGGCTGCTTGGTACCCTGCCCCCACCAACCACAGGAAACAGACCAGGCTCCCATGGTCCAGTCCCAGCCTGGCTCCCAAGCAGCCCCGCCCCCGTCTGCACCCCCTGCAGCCCCCGTGCCCACACAGACCCCGTGGGCCTGCTGGTGCTCAGCCCTGGCCCAGACATCGACCGCATCCCCTCGTCCAGGTGCCTCCCCCTGGGACAAGGTTGGTGGATTATGTCCCCAGGACTGACAGAAAGAAAGAGAAGGAAGAAGGAGGGGCACAGGGAGGGATGAAGAGGGTGCGCAGGGCCCAGGGACCGCTGCCCAGGGCGCTGGTGTGAGCACTTGTGGAGCGAAGCTGCTCCATTTAGGCAGTGAGTCCTCACCCCACCTCTCGCCAACAGACCAACCGCCCACCAGCGACTGCAAGGGCCTGACGGGGGGCCTGTCAAGTGAAGAGGGTCACACGGCCGTGTTCCCACCATCCTGTGTGCAGCCGCCCAGACTGAAGCAGCCGTCAGACACCTGGTGGCCTCGGACAGCAGGGGCCCAGGCAGCAGCCCTCAGGTGAGACCACCACAGGTGAGTCCTGTCCCCTCACCTCCATGCCGCCCCCTCCCTGCAGAACAGGGTGTGCAGCCTCGGGCTCCCACCTGGGGACCTCCCAGGCACGAGAAGGGCTGTCACACACCTGCACACCCGGTCCGCAGGTGAGTGTCCACGGCGACCCTCAACAAGGTGACGACTGGCGGCCGATGGGAGGAGGGCAGCGCACCTGGGACATGGACAGGCCCTCCTGCCCCGGGGAGCAGGGGAGGGCTCCAGAGCCACAGCGACGTGGGCCCTCGTGGCAACCCCGACATCGGCGTGGCCGGCTG
Source organism: Desmodus rotundus (assembly GCF_022682495.2). NCBI lineage: Eukaryota > Metazoa > Chordata > Mammalia > Chiroptera > Phyllostomidae > Desmodus > Desmodus rotundus. The sequence continues at coordinate 166,427,784 of NC_071391.1, read as the reverse complement.
TGACCCCTGCGCAGCATGAAGACCCCAGCGAAGGGGGTCCCAAGTGCAGACCCGCTGAGATCAGCCAAGTCAGAACCGGTGCATCACGCGCCACCAGGAGAGGTCGGTGCCCAGTGGTCTGGGGCAGGAGGCCCGGCTTCCCGTCGCTTCCAGGCGACGTGATCCTGGGAAGGCCCAAGTCCACGGTCCCAGGACTCGGGTTTGAGTCCTGGTTTGACAGACAATCACTTCGTGACTGTGGGCGACCTTTGACCTTTCCGAGCCTCAGTTTCCTCATTTGTGGAAAAACGCAGGCGGTTTCCCTTTGTCTGCTCACGCCCACGTTTAGTGGTGCGCCAGACGAGACACGCCGCCTGAGTCTGCTGGGTGCTCTGAGCTGCTCTGCAGAGGCAATGGGTTTTCATGACAGAGCGAACACCAGCGACCGACTTGCCCGCTGGCCGCAGGGCACCGGGGCGGGGCCCGAGCGCTGAACACTGGGGACCGCCTGACCCCGCACCTTCGCCCCCACTCACTCGCCCAGCACCCCATGCGCCACGCCAGGCTCCCACAAACACAGCATGATTAACCCGGGACCTCACCTGCCGTCTCCCCGTGGAACGCGGGGGCTGTCACGACAGACGGCGGGTTTCTGTGGATCTGAGGTGACACGGTGTGCAATTAGCATGTGTCAGTCTGCGCAGTGAATGGCACCTTCATTATGGAGCACAAAGGAATGTAAAAATGGTAAAAGGAAAACAAAGTCCCCAATTCCTTCATTACAGGGACAATAGGAAGCTAATTGCAAAATTATGTTTAATTCAGATGGTTTGGCGAACAAGTTCTCATACAATGACACCAAGTGTGAAGGTTGGAAGTGCCCTTGGAGGCCGCCCTCGGCCCAGGATTCCACGGGGTCCTGCTGGGAGCTGAGGGCTGAGGGTCACCCATGTCCAGAGCGAAGCCACAGCGCGGGAAGGAGGGGGATGGAGACTCAGCCCTGACCAGTGTGGCTCAGTGGGTTGGGCATCAGCCTGCAACACGGAAGGTCACTGGTTCCGTTCCTGGTGAGGGCACATGCCTGGGCTGTGGGTTCGGTCCCTGGTCAGCAAATGTACGAGAGGCGACTGGTCGATGTTCCTCTCTCACATGGGCGTCCGCCTCTGTCCGCCTCTTTCCCCCTCTGTCCGCCCCCTGCTCGCAGAGGACGGCAGTGACCGTGGCCGCTGTGTACTCGTGTGTCAGGCACCCGGCTGGGTATGGCACGCACACTCACTTTACCCCCGAGCTAGCTGGGGTGAGTGTGGCCGCCCCCACCACACGGACGAGGGAACGGTTTTCAGGAACTGAGCCCCGGCTCCCAGGTCACATGACGAGCTGGTGTCAGAGCTGGGACAGGCGTCTAGGGACCCAGCTCGGTGTCTTTTCTAAAAACACACGCAAAGCGCAGGGTGAGCGGTGAGCCGGGCGTCTTCCCCATGAGATCGTTTCTGGAAGGGCTCTGATGATGCTCACCTGGTCGCTGCCTCGGGCTGGCTTACAGAAGTGGGGGCCTCTGTGTCCCCCCTGAGACCATTTCCCTCCCAGGTGCTGCCACAGTTTCGGCCCAGTTCTGTATGACGTGAAAATTGTAGAACCCCTCCCCCCAACCAGGAACACCACCTCTAGGCCACGTGCGCCCAGGACCCTCGTCCCAGGTCCATGGGGCCCTGACAGTAATGGCACAGGGGGATGGCACAGCTGTGTCCACCTCCTTGTCCCCCCACCGGCCGTCGAGCGCACCGGCACCGCCAGGGACGGAGGCTGCGGCTTGGCTATGTCTGGGGATTGGCTTCTGTGGCTCTCCATGTGCACGGCAGTGCCCCTTCTCACAAGCAGCCTGCCACGCCCACCCCGGTGGAGCAGAGAGCCCCCGTTGTGAAAGGCAAGGGCACCCTCCTGGCGGCACAGGTGAAGGGTGCTGCCGGTATCCTGGTCCTTTAAGAACCACACGGGCGGCAAGGTGGGTCTCTGGGGAAGCCTCAAGATTGGCTTCAAATCCGGCTACCGGCAAGTCACAGGAGTGTGCAGAGCAGACCGGCCTTGTCTGGGCTCCGGCTGTCCCTCAGGCCCGCCAGCCTCCCGGCACGTGTGGGGTAGGGCCCTTCCCACACTCTCGGGCTGTGGGGCAGCGACCGGCCAGCATGCCCGCTGCGAGTCTGCCCCAGATCGGCCCCTTTCCTGCCCAAGGGAGCTGGTCTCAACACACCCGCCGGGGAGGCCTCTGGTGCACGCTGCACCCACAAGGACGCCTCCTCTTTTTAAAAGACCGATTGATCAATCGATGAATGAAAACAACGAGAGTGAGGAGGTGGAGAGCTGTGCCCTGGGCTCTGCTGGTGGAAGCACGAATGAGTGTGGCCGCAGCACAGTGATTCACCCCAAAATTGAAGAATGCCCACATGTTCTAGAAATTTCACTTCCCAATATATATGCAAAAGTGGAAAATAGGACCTCAAAGCGAAAACATGGACACAGCCGTGCTCACAGCAGCCGAGATGCAGGAGCAACCAGAGCGTGAGAGGACGGACACATGGACAGACAGACAGACAGAACGCCGCCCATCCAGACAACAGAATGCCCCTCAGCCGTAAAATGGAAGGACATTCCAGCCCCCGTGGCAGTGGGGTGGACCTGGAGGACATCACGCAGAGTGGAACAAGCTGGTTGCAAGGAGACCAAAACGGTGAGGTTCCAGCGTCACCAGATTCATAAAACAGGACGTCGATGGTGGGAGCTGGGCCGGGGAGGGGCACGGCAAGTCGCTGCTCAATGGGGACGGTTTCGTTTTCCCAGATGAGGTCTGCAGACGCACGACGTACCATCATGAAGTCACTTCCCCATCAGAGCTGTGCGTTCAGAAATGCTTAAGAGGGTAAGTTCCACGTGTGCGCCTTTACTCTAATTGAAGAAAAAGAGACCCTCCCATGTGAGGCTGGGAAAATAACTCCTGGCCACACCATCATTTGGGGAAATGCCAGGACGTAATAGGTGCTCAACCGTGGCTGCCGTGGTAATGGGCCAAGGTCAGAGTGAGCCCATGGGCGGGCCCTGGGGGCCTTAGGGGAACGACTGGAAATGGGGTGTGAAATGCCCAATCGGGAGGAGAGCTCCTGGTCTGAGGGAGGAGCTGGGTCCCAGGCACGTGACCAGCTGGAGAGAGAAAGTCACAGCTAAAATTTCAGCAACCTGGACACGCCCCATCCTGGCCCATCGCTTCTCTGTTTGTGCCCAGGGGCACCAGTGAACACAGGAGGGGCCGTGCACAGAGAAACCTGCCCTGGAAGGCCACATGGACTGTGGGGCAGGGACACAGGGACAGGGAGTGCCCAGAGGCCACCCCTGCCAGGGTCCTCCTTGTCCCCTGGCTCTGAAACCATGTGGGACCATCGGAGCTCATAGACGTCCCCCAGTTTTAGAAATAAAATAGCGAAATACCCTACGCTGAGTTAACAGACATCAGACCAAGGCTGAGTTTTGCCACAATGGACAACTAACCCAGAGAGAAATTTCTAGGGGAGTCACTGACGATCCCAGAGAAAACAGAATTTCACCCTGAGAGAAAGTCACCCAGTCAAGAAGCAGCCAGACAGCACGCTACTCTCTCTCCCGGCCGCGGGGACCGTTGGGCCCTCGCTGTGGCTTCCGCAGTCGGAGCAGCAGATGGGGTGTGAAGGTGACCGACTGGGGACCACAGAGCCGGGGCGCACCTGCTCTGGCTGGGGGCATGCAGCTTGCTGCGGCCACAATGAGGCAGAGACAGAGACCAGAGAACCTCGAAAGCTCCACACAGCGGAGCTGAGACACTCCCTGTGTATCACGGGTCCCCCACAGGCCCCCCACAGGCCCCTGAAGTGGGTGCCGATGAAGGACATGACAGCAGGCTGGGACACCGGTGGCCAAAGCATAGGGGGCTCTAGATGGGACGAAGGGTGGCAGCGAGCTAGCGTGTCCAGGCCACGAGGTGCCGGTCACACATACTCCATTTACGCCCAAGAAGAAGCCTGGGCCACAGGGGTCATCCCGGATCTTGGCGGCCACCCCCGGGGGTTCTCTCGGTCCTGGGAGGCGGGCTATGGGTCTGGTTTAAGCGAAATGGAGCTGCTGGGAGGAAGGTTGGCGAGGTGCTGTCCGCCAGCCACACACACCCCCAGGTGAGCACCGGGCCCTGCACTGGTCCCCAGATCCGGGCTTCTCTGTCCACGCGTCTAAAACAGGGCTCGAAAGCCCGTGGGTGGTCGATGAGCTCCTGCCCGCAGACAGCGTGCGAAGCGACCGGAGGGACAGGCTGACTTCAGTGCCTTTCGGGACCCAACCACGGCCCAGCAGCAAAGTCTGAACCACACACAGCCCTAGTTCAGTCCCGTGAACTCCTAGTTCATCTGCGGCACGGTGGTGTTTCTCCCAGGCCCCTCCCCCAAGATAGCGTGTGACTTTATCAACTCCCACCACGTCTTTATCGGTGAAGGTTTGGTCGCTGTTCGCAAAGCCAGCAGGGAGGCGTGCACACGAGGTGGCAAAGCCTCGGTCACAGGCACTCGGGCAGCCCACACTCCACCCACTGCCACGTACAGGTTCCCGGGCCTCGGGCACATCTGAGGGACGCCAAGGACAGTGCGGGGCCAGGACAGACAGTCCCTGGCAGGAAGGCCGCGTCTCAAAGGGCAGGGGGACGAACCGGGGACGCTGTCAACAGCCGCTGATGGTGGTTTGCTCCAGTTTCCCAGTAAGAGTTGGTCGCAGTGCCCCACGCACTCCAGCATGAATATTTAACAAGGAAACGTGTCATTAGAGCAAGGCCCCACGGCAAACGATTCATATTAATGGGATGGAACTGAGCCTCCTTTTGAACCCTGGGAGAAGGCAGTGACCGTGGGAGAACTCACTGGTCTCCGAACCGGCCTTGACCTGGGCAGGGCTCAGCAGGGGCCCCAGGGCAGCAATTAGACATTTGGCAGCTCTCCCTGGCCTGGATGTGGGGCTCAGGAGCTCCGGACGACAGGAGCTGAAGGCTGATGGGCCCAGAGGCTGACAGGGCTTTGGAAAAGAGCAGGGAGCCAAGAGGCCCGCGGGCGACCGGATGCCGTCCCAGGGCCCCAAAGGCGGATGAGGACAGATGGGCCGAGGCCCACTCTGAGCCCACCCCCCACCCCCTCCCCACCCCCGCCTGCAGGCAAGGGGCCTGAGGCTAGAGAACTCGTCGCCGACACCCCCGTGCCCTAACCGGGAGCGGTGGCCGTGTGTCCCCACCACAAGCCCAGATCTGTCGAACGCCTAAAATCGTGCCGGCACCAAGTGGGCCCCCGGTTACAACGAGTGCGCTTCTCCGAGGACCCTGCAAAGTGAGGGCACCCCTTCAGCATCACGGGGCTTTGGGGCTCTCCACCGCCAGTGGGCTTTGGGCCCAGGCCCTCGGCAGGTGTGCCGGGAGGTATTCTCAGGCAGGGAGAACCTGTCACGCTTGACTTTGCCACGCAGTAGGTGCTCGGCAAGCGTAATGTACTTATCCACGCATTTCGTCGTTCAGTAAACAAACAGCATACATAATTACTGATCAAGGACTCCACAGAAACCAGAACCATTGTTATTACGTACGGGTGGGGGACAAGGGGGCTGGACAGGCCGGGCGTTCGCCGCAGGGCGAAGCAAGGTCGAAGGGGGTTCTGTGAGGCCGGAGAATCCGTCACTCTCTTCTACAGGAGGCGAAACAACAGAGAGGGGAGGCGGGCAGCGCAGGAGCCAGAGCGAAGTGCCTGGGAAGAAATGTGCCCGAGGAGCTGAGGGACCTGAGGCCTGGAGAACAAACAGCGGGAGAGCTGCACTTAGCTGGACGGGACGCGGCCGTGTTCGTCCGAGAGAGACAGTGGGCGGGGGGTGGGGGCAGATGGGTGGGTGGGTGGGTGGGTGGGTACATGGGTGGGTGTGTAATGGGTGGGTAGATGGGTGGTGCTGTGTGTTGGATGGATTAATGAAGATCAATTCACTTTGGCGAGACCTGGGGCCTTAGTTCTAGCGTGCGGCCCGGTCGGCCGGGGCCTGCGGCTGTCACAGGGGGCACACGTGGGCCAGGGCGGTGGGCCCTGGGCTTCAGGGCAGGTGGGGCCAGTTGCCAACCCTGTGAATATTCCGGGGGTGGGGCGGATCTCACTGACCCTCAGTTTCCCCTCTAGAGCAGAACGACGACGCTCTGTTGAGGGTTCGTGACCGCAGGTGCCGGTGCCTCTCGCTGCACTTGCCCGGGCCGCCTAACCCCTGCGTCCTCGACTCACCTGCGGCTCTGAGACCTGTCCTACCTTGCCCACCCGGGGATGGCACAGAGCCACTTCAGCGAAAGCCTCTGCGTGAGGACACGGCCCAATTAGCTGCAGTTTCTCGGTGAGGCCCTACTTCGCCGCAGGCAGGGCCTGTCTCGGGTCTTTCTCCTCGGGGGGAGTTGCTCGAGGACAGCAGTGTCCTCGAACTTCCCACCCCCACCCCCGTGCTCACGTCCAGCTCTGCCGAGAGACACGTGACCGCCGCAGCTCCGGGCTGGGCAGTGGGCGGTGCCCCACAGGGCCCAGGCCAGGCCGGGGCACCCAGGGTGGGGCCACCCAAGTGCCCAGACAGATGAGCACCAGGAAACGTGACTCAGGGGCCTGAGGGGGGTCAGAGCCAGCTCCCAGAACCAGGGGTCCGGGGAGACCCAGGCACGTGGCCTCAGCCCTTGGCTCCGGTCACAGGCTCTGGCCAGCAGTGCCACTCTGGAGGGGGTGACTGTGTGTCCAGTCCCAGCGTGGTTGTGAGGTTCTGCTCCCTGGGGGTTCCCGGGCTCTGAGGGCTGGGGTTGGAGAGGACAAGGCCCCTGCTGGCTAAGACCCCCAGCAGAGTGTCTGGCCTGGACACCCACAGGCCCTGAAGCTCCGGAGCCAGTTCCGGCCACATTGACCGCCAGCTGAGTGGCCCCAGCTTGTCACGAGAGCACTTGGGGCCCCAGGGCTCCGACCCAGGCTTGATTCTCCATCAGAGATCCCAGGGCCAGAGCCTCCGTCCACTCAGCTGTGGGAGGGTCAGTCTACCCTCGGGCCTCTGTCCACAGTGTGGAGTGCAGCCAGGACCAACTGACCACTTCCTGGCTCTGAGCTCCACCTGGCTTCGTGAAGTCTGCTTCCCAGAAACTCATTCCGGTTGTGGCTTTGTGGTTCTTTACCAGTGAGTGTGTCTGTGTGTGCATATGTGGGGTGTATAGGTAGGCGTTTATGTGTTTGCATGTGTGTTGCGTGTATTTGCATGTTTGTGTGTGTGATGTGTGTAGTGTGTGTGCTTGCTGGGGGTCCAGGTGGACATGGAACATTCAGCCCCAGGTTCCTCAGCCTGGCGGAGCAGCCCAGACTAAGCCAGAGGCTCTGAGCTCCGCGCAGCTGACCTCAGGGAAGGTGAGAGAGAAGGAAGCGGGCCCGTCAGCAGCGCAGACCGAACACTCAGACGCCGTCTCAGGTGAGCACCGCAGGAACCTGCCACGCACTCACCCTGTTGCCTGTTTAATATTCCTGACAAGGAGACAGGCTCTGAGATTCAAACTCCCAGCCTGTCCCGAGTGCCTGTGGGGGCGGGGGACGTCATGGAGGCAGGTCTCAGGGAGGCAGCGGATCAATTCGGTGACACAGCCTTAGAGGGCAAGTGGGCAGGTGAGACGGGAAGGAGGGGCCCGGAGATGGCAGGGGCGGGCAGGATTTATCTGAGAGAAGCTCTCGTTCACGGATGCCTCCTGCTCACCTAGATGACGTTACCATAGAAACAGGAAATCGCCCTGATTTTTCTCACACACACCACACAGAACCGCACCCCCTCGGGAGCCCCTGCTAGCCCAAGGTCAGGGCTGTGGGAGTGGGTGTGGACAGTGGGTGGGACGTCCGGGGTGGGAGACAAGTCGGGGTGGGAGGGTAGGGGCTGGGGAGGAACCCCCCTCCGACTGGTCCCCACGGACGGGGCTGGCGCAGGGCTGCCAAACCCAGGACTCGGTGGCTGACTCCTGGAAAACGAGGAGACGGCGAGATACTAATAAAGTTACGTGGCGCGAGGAACAGGCGTGGAGAGCGCAGAACGCGCGTTTACAAGTGAAGGACGCCGGTCTGAGCAAGCTGCGCGCTGCGTGACTCCCACCCGAGGCGTCTGTGAGGGCAGCCAAAGACCCGCCGCGCCGGGGCTGGAGGGGAGGGAGACGAGCAGGTGGGGTGCAGAGCGGGGGCAGGGCAGCGACTCCCCACCGCACGGTGCGGGACGGCAGATCCGTGGCATCACGCGTTTGTCCAAACAGCAGAGTGGACGCTAGTGCACACCTCGGACTTCGTCACAAACCGCGCAGCAGCGACAAACTCACCGCGCCGCCGCAGGAGGTCAGTGTCGGGGGAGGGGAGGGGTGGGTACGGGAATACTCTGGACTCTGGACTTGGTTTCCCTGTAAACATAAAACTGACCTAAAAACAAAGCCTATTCATTTAAAATGTGTAGAGCGGATTCAGTACCTTAAATGGCTCAGCCCTCCCCCCTCAGGGTGACCCCCACCCACACCCAGTCGCGAGCTGCTCCTCCTCAAACCGGGGAGTCCGCTCTGTCTCTGCCTGTGAAGTTCCTCCTTTTGCACGCTGCCCCCGGGAAAGCAAGCTCAGAGCAGACAGCAAAGGCGACGCTCTGCCAAGGCCTCCCAGCTCAGAGTCCGGGTCTGCTCCAGGACGGGCTCCCCCAGGCCGCCAGGCCCCGCCCGCACCGCAGGCTCCCGCTGGTGACCCCGCAGTATTCTCACTGTCCTGCGTCCCAGTTCTCTGTCATTGTTTCTGCCTGGCTCCAGCCACTGCCCCATCCCTCAGGGCCCTGGTTTCAGCTGCACGGGGGTGGCCCTGGGTTGGCCCTGGGTTGGCCCTGGTTTGGCTCCGCAAGCAGGAAAGCCACTCCTTGCAGACGAAAGGTTTGGGCTCACAGCTCTCCTCACGTCCTCCTGGCCCCAGTCCTGATACCTGCAGCGGAGGAGATGCCAGGCCAGGTGCCATGAGTGACAGAGATGAATGAGATTCCACCGGTCCCCAGCAGCAGCGGCCTTGGCAGACACGCAGGACAGCAGGCAGCAGGTGACAAGGCTGGAAGGAGACCACGGGGCCCTTGCAGCTCCTGCATCTATGCCCACTCAGCCTGCCAAGCCCGCCCCCCCATGAGGGTGGGCTCTGCCAGAGGGAGCAGGGTCCGCAGCCAGCCCTCGGGCTGAGCTAAGTCGGGTGTTCAGTTACCTATTGCTGTGTAACAAATTACCCCAAGACCCAGGGACTTAAAATACATCCTTTTATTAGAGCTCCGGGTTGGGTAGGTCAAGAACTGGGGAAGACGCAGGCTGGGCTATTGGTCTGCTGCACGGGGCACCGATGGGCTCCGGGGGCACTCGGCCGCCAGCGAGGGGTCTGGGCTGCCCTGTCCACACACAGTGTCACAGCGGGCACCAGGGAAGGCTGGTCCCCGGGCCCTCATGGTGCCCCCAGGTATCCCCCAGCAGGTAGCAGGGGTCCCAGGGCCTGCAGAGGCAGTGAGGCAGGGCTGGAGCTCCCCACTGCCTGTGAACTGGCCGCTGACACTTCGAGGTATCACCTCTGCGTTCTCTGAACGAACACCTGGGGAAGGTGGTCTGGAGTCAGGAGGGAGAACGAGACCCCACCGTGGAGGGAGGCAGAGCAGAGATCAGCAGCAAAGAGCTGCAGTGGCTGCCTGGGGAGGGGGGCACATGCTGTGACCATCTCCTTCCACCTGTCACCCGGGCCCGGGGCTCCCGGCCGCCTCTGCCGCCTTGCCCCGGCTCTCCTCACAGATGGCCCCGTGGCCAGCACCTCGGACCCCAGGGGAAACCAGAACTTCCCCGACACTCTCCGTCCGTGAGCCACACAGGAGACTTCTCACTGGCCCTGTGATGTCACCTCCAGCACCTTTGTCACTGAGGACATGCTCTATGCCTGACAGATGTGGATTAAATAAGTGTTTCTGTGGCCAGGAGGCAGTCCGTTACCTAAAGAGACCTGCTCAGTGGACCCCCAAACCCTGCAACACAGGGCGGCCCCACGGGGGCACGGTGACTGTGTCTGGGTTGGCTGCAGCGTCCCAGGCGTCCTCCAGGCATCACAGGGGCCCCACCCAACCTCCCACCCCTGCCTGACCCAGATCACCGGTCCCCCGCCAAAGTGCACCCCCAGCAGGGCACTGCCTCAGGCAGAGAGGGAGCCGGGGAGCCGGGGAGCTGGGGAGCCGGGGAGCAGGGGGCGTGCAGGTCTGTGCCGGCGGTGGACTCTGAACGTGACGTTTTTAACGATGTGTCAGAACCAGCAGCCAACACTGCACACCTCTGAAGTCAGAGGAAAACTGCACATTAACTGTATCATCTCCCAAATCACCAGACAGTGATGAGCACCAGGCATCTCTTCCCGGAGATAAAAACAGACAAAGCACCATCAAGCTTGTGTGAATGCTGACCCTCGTCTACAACACAGAAGCTGGTTTACAATGGTCGGGTTTGTCCGATGTCCCCGGAAATACCTGCCCGCAGCTCCTGATGAGTCACACCTGGCCCGGAAGGCCGCCCCACGTGGGCTCTCGACCTCAGCTATGACCTCATCGTGTTTATTGCTCAGACACGTCCCGTTACACCCTCACAGCCTGCACCACTCTTAACCTGCGGCTCACTGACTCGGCTCACCGTTGAGTCTGTGATACGTCCACTGGCTCATTCGCTGCAGAGTGAAGTATCAAATTTCATCGAGTGCAGAATGTAGATGTTTGGTTGTAAGGAAAAATGTAGGCGACTTTATTTCTTTAACCTAAATGAATGCCTACTCTGCTGTTCAGGCCAGAGCGTGCCTCCCCCAGGCGGGGCCCACGGCACCCACCCTCCAGGGGTCACAGCGACCGCCTGGCCCACAGCTGGACACCTGGGCCTCCTGGAGGAGCCTCCTGACCCCTCCCAGGGAAGCGCTCCCACAGAAGACCCCCACCCTCGTCCTGAGGTGCAGTGGGCCTTCTGGGAAGGGGGAGGGTGGCCGCCTTCCAGGACGTGGGGCTTCCTGGGCTGGCCGGAGCCAGAGGCCCCTCTGAGAGACTCTTCCTCCACCGTCCGCTCTGCCACGAGCATGCCAATAGCCGGGCGAGATGATGCATTAACCTATTTCTGGCCGAGGCACGGCCATCCATCAGACCCTCTCTCCTGCCGGCAGGACAGCCGGCCGCCAGGCGTGGCCACCCCACAAGGGGCTGGCCCGGGGCTATGGGAGGCTGTGTTCTGGGCCAACCCCATCCCCCTGAACCTCAGGCTGAGGCTTTTCAAAGGGGGGTACACACCAAGAGCTGCCCGCCCTGTGCCTCCCAGGAATTCTGTAATTTTGGGAAAGGGCCTCCGGATATTTCCCTGTCCTGAGACCAGTCCCAGCTGGGGCTTCGTGTCTGATGCAAAATGAACCCAGTCTGGCAGGAGGGCCGGCCCATCTGCGGGCGTTTCCACAGGAGGCTCTGGTCGGCCGCCCACAACCCTTCCCTGGAATCGGAGTCGCTGGACAGTCGAAGATGGGGCACCTGCCACCGCATCGCAATCCCTGAGGGTGTAAACCAGGGCAGCGACAGCCTGAAGGGGGTGAGTAGAGGCCAGGGGCGGAGGGCGCGCTCTGGCCCCCTCCATCACCAGGGACCTGAGCCGTGCCCCCTGTCCTCGGGATTGGGCCAGGCCCTCTGAGGGAAGCAGGACCTCACAGGCCACTGGCTCCCTGTGGTCCCTCCTGCCCAGCAGTGCCCCACGCTCATCTGCTGGCCAGCCCAGGCTCTGCCCTGCTCACTCGGGCCTCACGTGACCGGGAAGCTGTGTCTGATGCAATCTTCCCACTTTACCCATGAGGACCCGGAACCTCCAGTGGCTGCCTCTCCTTGCCCGTATCTCAGCATTTGGCCGCACTCCCCACCCCGCCCACACACAGGGCACCCCTCACACACGCACCTGTCCTGGGGACCATGCACGGCCCTCCCACACAGCAGCACCCCCCACTGCACCTTGGCCAGAGCCGGTCACTACAGCAGGCTTGGTCATACCAGGCTGACCATGGGTACACCTTGAACTCCACTCAGACCCAGCACGAAGGGCCTGGGGTTGCCTCCGGCACCCTCGGACCTCCATCTCCCCAAGGCGCCTGGGTCAGACAAACAAGGTGTGGACACCACCCGCCCCTGTGTTCTGGGGGAGGCGGAGCTGCGGGTGCCCTGGGCATTCCACCCGAACGGCCAGAGGCACCAGCCGAGTGAGTCTGGGGCCAAGCGGAACTGCTGTGCAGGGGGAGCGATGGGCCCAGCTGGAGCCTCCGTGAGGAAGGCAAGGAGGAAGGGCCCCTGGGGGGTGGTGTGTGGGCAGGGACTGGGAAGGAAAGAACAAGGAGGGAAATCCAGTAGTTTCTGCCGTGTCTGCAGCACGGACCGTGCCTCCTGGCGCCCCTCCGCACGCTTCAGTCCACTCTGTGTGTCTGGGCACGAGAGCCTCGTGAGGAAGGGGAACCACCGAGAGGAAGGTGAGGGAGACGCGGCGGCCGAGTTACCCGACTGCCAGCCGAAGCGGGGGTCTCTGTGGGCCCAGGCGCCCTCCCCAGGGGCAGGATGCAGCAGGCGGCCCCCTCTGTGTGTGAAAGGCGGGAGCTGACAGTTCACAGCCCACTGGCCTCGGGCTTATCGGCTGGTGCGGCTCACTGTCCCCAGCCCCTGCTATTTGACAGCTCAGTGACTCTCAGGTTTATCTGAGATAAACCTCCAGCCCCTGCCGAACAGCCGGCCCAGGCAGTGTTGATAAGCAGCTGGCCGCTATCACCTGACTGCCTGAAAGTGGCTTAAACCACTTATCAAAGCTGCTGGAGTGGTCACCCCGGAGCCCCCCCATCCCCCTGCATCCCCACCGGTGGCAGGTGCTTCTTAGCTCCACCCGGACCTCTGTGGAGCGGGCGCCAACGACACCCAAAACTCCCAGAGGAAAGGAAGCGAGCGGGCGCGTCTTCCTGCTAAAACTCCCGACGAGTGCCCGCCTGTTTGCTGCTTCTCTCAGGCAGCGGGGTGGCACCGCCCTGTCACGCCTGTTACACGGCCAGTCAGAGGCTCTGACCTGACGCTTGGGGACCCAGGGGACAGGCTCCCAGCTCAGAGGCTGAGCTGCGCAGGCGGGTGGCGCAGGGTGGGGTGAGCCGTGGGGAACGCACACACCATCCTGCACTCGCTGTAGTTCCTCCCCCAGGTTCCGCCAACAGAAAACCATCCTAGGCATCCCGGGCGTTTCTGCCAGCCGAGCCTTGCAAAGAAACACCACTCGTGCTGGGGGCGGGGACACAAGGCCCGCCGGCAGGCACACCCACAGGGAGACAGGCCCGCACTGTCCCCACAGACGTCCCTGCCTTGGGCGCTGAGTCCCAAGACGGCCCTGCTTGGCCTGGCCGCTGTCGCGCTGTGAGCCGGGGGTGGCGGCTTCAATGTGGGCAGCTCTCGGCACAGCTCCGGCAGCTCCAGAGCACTTGGCTGCTTGGGGCCCCCAGAGCCCCAGCCCCGGTCTCCCGCCCGCTCTGCCCTGCCCCATCAGGGGCACGGAATCCCACAGCTTCGGCGCCGTGATCAGCGGCAGCCGGGGGAGCGCAGAGTCATCATCTCTCTGCTGTGGACCAGAGCGGACATCAGCAGCGCCCCGGAGCCTGCTGGGGTCCCTGAGCCCCAACGTCCAGGGCCTGGCCGAGCCCGCTCTCTCGGACCCTCTGCTCTGGGAACAGACACGTGGCCTCTTCCTTGCATTGCCAGGCCTCTCCTGGGATGGGCCCTCTCCTGCCTCCTGCCCGGGCCTGGTCCTGCTTCCCGGGAGTGGAGGGACGGCCCAGGGTCAAAGGGCTCCTGAACGGGGCTGTTTCTCTCTGGAGCACCTGTAGGTCCCTTGGGTGGACAGATGATTCCTGATTCATGGCTTAGCTGCAGATGTGAGCTGAGACAGGTCGTCAGCAACCTGGGCCTCAGTTTCCCCAGCGGCACTTCTGTGAGAATTGTGTGAGGAGTGAATGGCTTGGGAGATGCATGTGACACTATTCCTGGCTTCACTGCTGCCCCGAGGGTCTTCCTGGATGCTCAGGTCAGGCCCGGTGCCACCCCGGCCTCCGTCCCACGCCTGGGGCACAGCCGTGCTGCAAGGAGGGCACACGTGTGTGCACTCTGCCAGCCTTGCACAAACGTGGCTCTGCCTGGCTCCAGCCCTGCTCCTGCTCTCGCCTGTGCCCTTTCCCGCCAGCCCACCCAGTGGTCTCCTGTGCACCTGCCCTGTACATCCTGCCCGTCACCAGCTGGTCCTGCTCCTCTGGGCGGGGCTGAGGGTCTGGTCCACACAGCAGCCCAGGCCGGGCACCGACGCCGTCTCCTGAGAGGCTCTGCCATCCTCCCCCGGGTCCCCGGCACGCCGCCCCCTTCACGGACAGCCTCACCCTCTGCCACAAGACCACCCATGTGCGGAGGTCACAGGCTTGTCCCCTCGCCTCATCTGCTGGGCCCTGCCTCATTCACTTTGGTTGCTCAGCCTCTCTCGCAGCCCATGACCAATGGCCTGCACTGAACAGACAGCTGTGGAATGAATGAATGAATGAGTGAATGAATGAGTGAATGAAAGAAATTATTGTACTGGTGGAGATTTCCAGGAAGGGTGATGGGGTCATATTGTGAGCAAATAGGGGGCATGGAGGGGGGGTGGGGATTGGTCCCTGAGGCTTCCTCCTTTCCATCCAGAATTCCAGGGACAGATTCAGGCCACCAGGCACCGGTTCTCAGCTCTGGCTTCGCTTTGTAATCACCGTCCGGGCTGTGGGCTCCCTGCGCAGGCTGGACAGGGGGCAGGGGCCTGCGAGCTCTCTGGAGGGTTCTGACAAGCAGCCACGGTAGAGACCCACCCTCCCAGGTGACCTGGCCCAGGGCCTGCGGGTGTACACACACATGCCGTCAGGGACTGTGACAGCCACCCTGTGTCCCTGTGGAGGTCTGGGCTCCCTACGGGCCCCGCCTCCCTCCTGTCCCATCTCTGTGCTGAGAAGACGCACACCCTTACTTCCATGCTGAGAGGGGGGTGGGAGGACAGTGACCTGTGCGGACCAGGTGCCCACGTGGCTGGGGCGGGAGGGACAGGAGCTGGCAGATGGCCTCCTCTGGAGATGGGCCTCGCGTCCCCCCCTCAGGGCGGCCCAGGTTCCCCCGTCTGATTGGACTCGAATCCGTGTCTTTGAGCTTGGCTTCCGGCCACATCCAGACTCCAGGAATACAGCGCTCTAATTAGCGGCCCTCATTAATCAGGCCTCCAAGTGGGCAGAACTGGGGATCCCGGGACGGTTGGGAGAGGGGTGCGACACTGGGACCACCCACTGGCCGAGGCCACTGGGAGCACGGCGCCAGGCCCCACCCAGGTGGGACGAGGCTCGGTAGCAGTCAGGAGTCACGGACAGACTGTGACCTCAAGAGAAGCCACGGAAATGTCGCTGTGGGTGGCTGGGGCCTCAGAACATAATTGCGTTCTGTCTGCTTCATTGCCCAAACCCTCTCAGCAGCCACCCACAGCCAGCACAATAGAGCCAGAGCTCTCGGCTCAATGCAGCGTGCCCTGGGATCCGGCCCCCGGTGACCCAGTTTCCCGGCTCCACTGCTGCCCTCAACAGGCACAAATTAACCCTCGGCTCAGGCGCGCGTGGCCCCAGCAGTGGGGAGATTCCGGGGGCTCAGCTGAGAGGCAGCTCAGAGAGGCCCTTCCTCTTCTCTCTCTCTCTCTCTCTCTCTCTCTCTCTCTCTCTCACACACACACACACACCCACACACCCACACACACCTTGCGCTGTGGGCCTCGGCGCTGCCCCTCCCGCCTCCCGAGGCTCTGCAGGCTCACACCGTCCTGAGCCCTCCTGCCCCGGGCACCCTCCAGGTGTTTGCGGAGCCTGGAACAGCTGGAGCACGCACCCCACTTCAGCCGGGCTGCTGCGACCTTCCAGTCTCTATTCCAACAGCCCTGAAGACAGGGCTGTGCTGGCTGCTGCCTCCCCTCCGGAGGTCCAGGCCACCCACTTTGTAGGAGCCACAGGTGTGGCAGGGTCAGCGCTTGACCTTGTTTATTATCTTAGCAACTGTCCCTGCGCAGCGTGGTGACAGTTCAGAGCCCACGTGGCTGTGTGTCTCCCAATAGCACGTCTCCCGTGAGTTCGGGGCCCCTTCCCAGCGACGCTGCTCCCAGACCCCCATGAGGTGGAGCGTGGGGTCCTTGTCCCCAAGGCCGACAGTGGAGTGAGTGAGTCGGTGTCTGTGTAAATCCACACTCACCAGACGTGTCTCCTCGGCCCTGGGGCGCAGCCTCCGGGGCAGTGACTTCCCGTGACCTCCGATGGCGGGAGCTTCCACGGTGTCCCCAGCCCAGGGTGGGTTCCACCCCACCCCACCCCCACCCCCACCCTGTCAGCGGATGTCTGCTCAGGAGAGGCCGAGTCTCGGACTCTCCCTTTGCTCTGTGAGGTGCGACCGAGGCCGCCCGTCCTGCCGTCTCACACCTGCTCCCACCCAGGTGCCGGAGGGAAAGCCCATCGGTGCACCATCCCCGGGGAAGAAAGGGTCGCGCCTCACCAACAAGACCACGTGGCCACAGTCTGGGCCTCTGAACTGGGGGCTCCCCGACCCCAGGAGCTGCCTCTCCTCCTGCTTCTGCCTCTGAGCTTGTAAAACCTCCCAGCCCTTCCCTGGACCCACCTGTTCCCACAGGACTCCCTGCGTGCGGCCCGCGTCTGGGACCCTTGCGACCATCTCAGGGGCCTCGTGTGTCTGGACACGTGGCCGCGGCCACATGCAGCTCCAGGACAGACCACTGACAGGACAGGCCATGCACCTCCCTCCCAGACCGAGCGCCGTGAGGACCACAGCTTTTGCAAAGCCCCTCACCTCTCACGGCCGCCATCACCCTCCTGCACTGAAGGCACCTCGTCCTCTGAACAACAGGCTGCAGTGCGGTCAGGGCGGGGGGGCCTGGGCTCTCAGGACGAGGGAGGCTCTGCGTTCAGGGCAGGAAGGACGCACGTGGAGACCACGGGGCTGGAAAAGCCCCATTGGCCCGCGTCGGGGTGTCAGGTTCTGGCACAGGAAACCTGGGCACCGGGCGGGCCCTGAGAGGGGACTCCAGGCCAGCACAGGTGGGGCTTTCCGAGGGAGGCACGGAGATGGAGACGGAGGCAGGGGTTGCCTGTGGCCAGGCGCCGCCCTGGTCCTCAGGGACCAGCCCCCAGGCCGGCCGGATGGGCCACAGGGACAAGCGGGCCGGGCATGCGGGCTGAGCTGGCCCTCCCTGTCATGTCCCATGGCTCCGTCCCTCCCCCGAAATGCGACTCCATCGGGTTCTTGGGTCAGCCTCACCCTCTCGGCCTGCAGCTCAGTCCCTGGGGGACCATCACAGGGTCCTCAGACTGCTACCCCCCTCCCCCAGGAACGCAATGGTCCGTCTGCACTTCCCTGCTGGGCCGTTGGCCCCAGGCTAAGAGGTGAACTTGGCCTGGCCCCCAGACCCGAAAGCAGTGCGCTCTGTTGCTCAGCAGCCCACCGGACCAGAAATTCACCCCCAAGGCCAAGCTCATCTTCCCCCAAAATGAGTCACCCAAGCCAAAGACGCCATCCACCCAACCCCTCCCCCCACTTGTCCTTCCCACGCCCCTGCTGGGCTGTGTCAGCTGCTGTCACTTTCCCAGCACACCTCACCCTCCTCTGGGTCTGCGGGGTACCCCCAGCAGGCCCTGGTGTAGATGCTCGTCCCTCCCCCTGGGACCCGAGAGCCCTTTGTCACAAGCACCAGCACCTGCACCTGTGATCAGGACGTCCCCCACAGCCTCTCTCCCTGGCCTCCCTCTGGCCCTCATCTGGTCAACTGTCCTTAGACTCCCCCCAGGCCGGCCACCACCTCCAGGAAGCTCTCCCTAAATCCCCCACAGAGGCCAGGACCTACTGAGCTCTCCCCAACCCTGTGCCTGTCCCCAACTCAGCATTCACCTGACTCGCCTGTTGTCAAGGAGCGTGTGACTGTCCTCCAGGATCCGCACGGTCTCCAAGGACAGTGCCCTTCACACTGGAGACCAGGGGCTGAGTGTCCGACACGGGTTTGCCGAGCTCAGCCAAGAGCCAGAGTTGTGGCCAAATCCCAGTCACCGCAGCCCACCTGGCAGTCCTCCTCCCCTCACTGCCGGCTCCTGAGTGACACCCACCCCCTACAAAGCCCTTCGGAACTGTCTCGGGTTCCAGGAGCTGAGAACTGAGAGCCCCCAGGACGGAAGCTGCCGTCCCCATCACCAAGCCTTCCGGGAGAGGGCGTGGCACCCACCCCACGTGGACACCTGCACACAGGTGCACTGAGGTGCCAGCCCTTCCTCTCTGTGTCCCGGTGGAGATGAGAGGGAATGCTGGCTCCCTCACCAGCAGCCGGACAGGGAGCTGGCCCGGCCTGTCAGCTGGACGCTGCCCGCCCTGCACAGAACCCCGCAGGGGCACGGGGTTGCCTGGAGGCCTGCCGGGCCCCTACTGCACACCACAGCCTCCCGTGACTGCAACTGCGTAAGGGACGCGCAGCCGCTCCAGCCCCAGACGTGGCCCCTGCAGCTCGGTCCTCGTGGCATTCATCAGGTTTGCTTGTTCACAGAGTCTGCTTAATTTCCAGCCGTGCCCTGTCCTGTCAAAAAAAATTATTATCTGTAACAATTACACAGTTCACTTGCTTAATGGAAAACAGATTTGTCCTAATCTCTTGCTAAAAATGGCTTTACCTCCGGCACGTGCCCTGAGCCTCCTTGCAGCGGACCTGGGGTGGGACTCGGGAGGGCCCCCGGCACCTCCCCGTAAGCCCAGGCTGCGGGTCCCACCGGGACAGCAGTCTCTGGACCCGCCTGTGGGGCGTTGCAGGGGCCTGCGGCTTTCGATGGGCCTGACTGGCGCCCCTGCAGACGGGCCCCATGATGTCTGAGGGGCTGAAGGTAAGACCCAGTCCGTGGTCTCGTGTGCCCCATCCCTTTCCAAACACAGTCAAGCTTCCAAGCGACAGCATCACTCACCGCCTCCGCCTGGATCCTCCCGACCTCCTGGGAGACCACCGTGCACGTGGCCACATCTCGGGGGACTGGGAGGGGGGAGTAGGGGAAGGGGGGAGTAGGGGGAGGGAGGTTTCCATCATTTCCATCACGATACTAAGGAAGTGCTTCCTCCAGGCACCTGGAGCCTGAGGGGCAGACCGCAAGTACAGGAGAACCGTTGAGACCAGGGAGGCCACCGGCCCAACAGGACCCCATTTCTGAAGGTCTGGTGTCGTCAGGAGACCCACTAATTCAGTTGGGGGCCCCAAGGTTACTGGGAAGCCATGGTGAACTCCCTCACTTTCATCAGTGTTTCTCAGAAACCAGCGGGATGCTGCCAGGGAACCCTCAAGTCCAATCCACACGGTGTTTTGGTCTTTACAGACACAGCCTCCCAGATTCTGCTTCCGACAGGAGAGGGCCACCAAGTCCAATTCTTGCCGGGAGAGCACTTCCCAGAAGCAGCTTGGGCACAGGGGCACGGGTGGCTCCCAGCCACACTTGAGGAGCTGATGCCCTGAGCAAACCCATCCCCACAGGCGACCGGTTCTAATTCCTCACCAGCCCGGGATGCCCACAAGCAAAAGCAAACGCAAGGGGGAAGTGAGACTCCCCCACCCCAGTCCCGAGGCTGCCTGGACCTGGCTGCTGATCCCCTGAGGCGTGTCACTGAAAGGACTTGCCGAGAGGTGAGATCACACCCAACACCTGGCCTTTACTCACACGGCCCCCTCCAGTTTTTCCCCCACGTGTCAGTGGGCACCATTCCAGCTGGGGGTCACAGCGGGCATCACACAGCAAGGTGCCCTCACTGGCGTCCACCCAGTGTGAGGTGAGGACGGGGACAGGGACAGGGAGACGGCAACCACAGCAGCATGTCAGTCGGCTAGGAGCGCCGCAGTGCCGTGGCCTTGGGGACCAGGGCGGGCAGCTCTGGGGCGCAGGAGTCCTGGAGAACGAAGCAGGAGGGTGGGGGCTCCGTGCCAGCATCCACCACCCGCAGCGCCCGCAGGCAGCGAAGGTCTCCATGCCTCTGCTCTCCTACATGTAAACAGGCCAGAACAAAACACAGGACGTGAGGCACCGAGCTCGCCCACGCGGCCGGCGCACCCCCTTCCTATCAGCTGCCGCTGTTGCCCTGACGTGGGCCTCGTCAAGGCTGTCACCCGTCGCGAGGATGTGCCCCCTGGTTTTCCCAGGTGCCCCTCAGACCTTCCGAGCGACCCCTTTCCTGGCATCTGCCGTGATCCCGTCCACAGGACACCTACTGCCTGTCGCCCCGAGCCCCACTGGGGACCGCAAACTCAGGACGAAGGGCTCCCAGGGGGAGGGTCTTCCAGGGGGGGAGGCCGCCAGGCCGGGAGCTCCAAGGCCGGTCCCCACTCCAGCGTGGACAGAGGTCGTCCTCAGCACGTCCTGGTCCGAGGGAGTAACCAGGATTAAGGACCTGGCAGCCAGCCCAGGGCTTCGCTGACCAAACACGGCTGAATCTCCATGACAACCCAGCTGGAAGACTCTGTGGCCTCCACCTGACAGGTAGAGGTGACCTACGGAGGGAAGGGCCGGAACCCAGTCTGTGCAGAGCTGAGGTTGGACTCTCCCGACAGGCTTCTTGGCCCGACGCAGCCAATGCTGCTGGTCTGTGGAGCGCAGCTCAGCACGGAGCAGAGGCAGTGGCCTCGCGGACAGAGCTGAGTCCAACAGGAGTCACAGGCAGGGACAATGACAGCCCAGGCTGGGGAGGGCAGGGCCCGCTCCCTTTGTAAGAAGATTGAAGAAACGAAGGAATCTAAGTCTCCTGTTAAAGCTCGCACAGCACTGCCACGGGCCCGGAACAGGTAACGTGGTCCCGCCGCACCACGGCATCACCGGCCCCGGAGTTGCCCCTGGGGGGCTTCGGGGAACCAAACTGGCCCCCCAACCCTCACGCCCTTGTGTGCAGGAAACAGAGACGCTGGGTGAGAGGCCCCCGGGTCCCCGTCTCAATCCCAAGACAAACCTGGAAACGAAACGAGTGGAAGCCACCCAGGATGAAGGAGGTCTGTGACCCCATCCCTGCCTCTTGTCTGCTGTCCAGCTGTTGGGCTGAGACGGGGTAGGGGGCACAGCTGTCCCAGGGCCGACAGGCGGGTGTGCAGGACGAGTCCCTCACTAGCGGGGAGGCCACCACGGCTTGGCCCACAGCGCCTTGACTCTAATCAGCCCACGCGCCCCAGCAGGGAGCTGACCTTCTACGAAGGGTGGGTGCACGTGGGGGGAGCAGGCCCAGGGGCTCCTACACCCCGACAACCACCCACCGCGGACTGTTTCCTAAACTCCATTTGTGGTGTTCGGTGAGCGACTGTGCTCCCTGTGGGGACCCCTTATCAGCCCTCACCCCGGATCGCCCGCGGCGTCTGCACTGGCCTCCCCTGCCGCGCCGACTGCCCCACTCAGACGACAGGATCTGATAACGCCGGAGCCGCGGGACGGCCTAGCTGGATGTGACAGGTAATGTGCTCTCTGTCAGCGGCGTGGCGGACCGCTTCTCCTTCTCCTCCCGCATTGTTTGTTTGAGATCGGAAGTAAATGAAAAGGTAGAAGGTGTCAGGTCTCTGTGACAGGGGCGATGGAGAGCCGCTCCGTGGGGGGCCTGGCACAGTCCCGGCACTGAGCACACGCAGAGGGTCTGGCCTCGGCCCCCCAGGTGACCCAAGCTCATGGCAGAACCGACAGAACCAGGGCCGCACGCTGCCGGGCCTCGGGGGGAGGACGGACACTGCACCTAGAACGGGGTGCGGGACAGGTCCTGGCCAGAGCGGGGACAGACACAGAGCGGCACTCGGGGTGTGTGACGCCCCCACCCCACCCAGCCGAGGAAGTAAATAAACTCCGTGGAGTTTTCCTGTTTCTTTTTTTTCTTTTTTATGTCTAGATGGCCTTGCTCGTCTGGTGCCGGTTCGTGAGAAGCAGACCCTGAGATCTGTGTGCAGGTGAAGAAGAGGCTCCAGAGAGGTGGGTGGGGGCCGGAGCCCAACCTGACGAACGCCTGGCCCATGGGGTCCCGCCCACGGTTCCTGCTGGAAACAGCAGGCTCTCGTCCCTCAATTCCGGTCCCTTCTCTGTCCCGACAGCGCATCCTCTGCTGGGCGTGACATCACGTGTGGCTGTCCCTCATCGGGGGGCCCCACACAATTGCACGTGCCTTGGACCACGCTTCGCCCTCTTCTTCCGTGTCTGCCCTGTGCTCGGACGCGTGTCTGACACCCAGCAGATGCTCAGTAAGTGACTGGAGCCCCGCAGTCTGCGGGCAGGGTGGGGGTGGAGGGAAACGCAGCTGCAGACCTGGGACTCCGAGGCTGGGGTGGGGCTGCAGAGAGCTCAGGCTTGGGGTGGGGGAACCATTGCTGAGCCTGCTGGAGAGTCCCATGGGGAGGGAGCCGCTCCCCCAGAGCTCCCTCGAGAGAGAGACGCTGGCTGCAGGCTGTGCTGCAGGTGAGGGGATCTGCAGCCCAGCCCAAGGTCGCTGTCAGGGAAGCGCAGCCCCCCAGCCTCCTCTCCATCTCGCAGCCTCTGCTCATCAGGCCGTGGGGGGTGTTAGACGCTCTGCCCAACACCGGAAATGGCCTCCTCGAGTCACTGAAGTGGGGCGACATCAGACTCTGGGTCACCAGGATGTGGCCGGGGCAGGGCTCCCTCTCCGTGGGAAGGGCTCTGCTTCCCTCGCCGTCCCCACTGCCCCAGGAGCTGTCCTCACCTCTGCACGCCTGTCACCTTCGCCAGGTCTCCCAAGGAAGGCGGCGCTCAGCAGACACCTAGCGAGCTTTATCGGAGGCTGTCGGACTTTACAAAGGTAGCTGTTTCGAGGTGGGAGGCAGGAATTCAGCTCCGGTTGGTGTTTGACATGCAAAGCCCGAGTCCCTGAGTGTTGGAGCTGCTCTGCCCTGCTGACCAGGTCTCAGGCCACGCGCCCTCCCTGTGTCACATCTGTCACCTCACTGGACCGTCACAGTGACCCAGAGGGACAGAGGAAGCCTGTCTTTGTCCTGAGTCTGCGGACGGGAATGTGGAGCCCGAGCCAGGTTTGGAGAGTTCCTCAAGGCCACGCGCCAGCTCCAGGAAAAGCTGACTCCCCTTCTGATCTCTCCTTCCAGCTCAGCACTCATGGGTCAGGCGGGCACAGCAGCCTCGCCCCCCAGGCAGAAGCAGGTGCCCTTCTAAGTGACCACAGTCCCTTCCTGGTCACTGCTGTATAGGGAGAGCATGAAAAGGTGGATGTGCATCCCCACATTCACCGAGGGCGCGGCAGGTGCTAGAGGGGTCTGTGCCGGCTTGAGGGCCCTGGGGAGCCACATGGGGAAGGGCACATCCCAGCAGGGGCCTGTCGAGGACAAGGAGGGCAGGGGGCACTGTGATCGTGGCAGGTGGTCAGGATGGCAGCCCAAGTCGCCTGGAGAAAGTTCCCACTGAAAACGTGTGTGTGGTTGCCGAGGTCGCCCTGTCATCTCGGTGACCGACAGTCACACGGAACTCTAGGTCGCACGGGCTGGGCTGCCCTGCTGTCCACCAGCACCCTCGCTGACAGAGGACAGAAGCCAGGCCGTGGGGTCGGGGGCTGCACAGTCCCCAAGGCGGCCCCAGCAGAGCCAGGCGTCTGTGCCCGTCCTGGCCGGAACGAGGGCCCACAGCCGTCTGCTGGTTTCTCTTCTGCCAGAAGACTCTTTATGAGCTGAGGGGGGTGCAGAGAACGGGAACCACCCCAGGAAGAGCAAGGGGCTGGCGTGCGTTACCTAGAAATCACTTGCTCCTCCCCTCCCCCAGTCCAGGAAAAGTTCGGTGTTTCTTCGACCCAGCTTAGACCTGCCTGTGAGCACAGTCGGCTGGAGTGGTGGCTCATCTCTCCTGGGTGAGGCATCTCTTCTGCAGGCCAGACACACTTAAAATCCCAGTGTCTCTCTCCGCAACCACGCGGTCTGAGGTCTGAATTGTCCACCCGAAACACAGAACGAGGCAGCGGCCGGTCTCACGCTGCTGACACCCTCCTCCGGAATAGCCGTGCACGCCACCAATGGGGGTGTGGGTGAGCCTTTTATCTTGATGATTATCCATTTATTTTAAGATTAAAAAAAAATCTCACTAGCAGATCAAACTCCAGTAGCTGGGATGGCTTTAGACCAGGGCTAGCTTTTAAAGATCAGTCCTAAGAAACACATCAGGTGAAAGACAGGACAGGTGACACGTGATAGGTGTCAGCCAGAGAGGCAAGACGACCACAGCGCAGGCTCGGCCTGCCCCCGGAGACGGGCGGCAGGCGCCCGGGTCACAGGCGACGTGCCTGCAGTGAGTCAGCTCCTTTCGAGAGAAGGAACACGCACGGACCCGTCGGGGCGCCATCCGCTGGCCTGGGTCCCCAGGAGACAGGCTGCCCGCAGGTGATCGGCAAGGATGTTGGGTCCGGAGGGGGGCTGAGCTGGAGGCCCTCTCCGCCCTGCTGCTCCCGGGGAACCTCACTCGGAGGCTGCCCTCTGCAGACACTCAGGCCCGAGGCAGTACCGCCAATCCCTCTGCCCCAGCCTGCGGGGCCGGGTCCTGATTCCACCGACCCCCGACCAGCAGCCCATGGAGCCGCTGCCAAACCTCAGACACGTCTCACGCAGGAGGACATGGCTGCTCCTGTCCGCTCTTCCTCCTTCTCGGCTCTCCTTGTCCACGTCATCGGCGTCCAGGCCCCGGGGTGGCCGCGCGTCTGTCCCGAACCCTCGGGCGCGAGTGCACACGTCCCCTCTGCCCTTGCCCTGCGGGAGCAGGGGCGCAGACCTGCGTGTCCTACAGCACGTGATCGCTAAGTCACACACGCCTCTCTCTGCCGCGCGGCGAGCAGGCAGGCAAGGGCCCGCCCGCCCGCAGGTCCAAGTCCCGGGGCTGCCGAGGGGGCCGCAGGCAGAGGCAGCCGGACTCGGGGTTGCCCGCGAGCTCCATCCGGGGGCTCCAGTCACTGACCAGTCACATCAGATGTCACCGTGGTGCCTCCCTCTGCTGGGTTTTGTCACGTCACACGCTGATTGGACTCCAAACAACAGCTGATTTTGGGTGAAAACACTCTTGTGTTTTCAGATGAAATAATATTAATTTGGACAGCGAGCATCTGATCAGAATTCCTTGTAAATATTTGGATCAAGTGCCCGGGGAAGGAAGAGACCTAGCTAATTGTAATTAATCATGGATAATTCATTACTCACAGCCTACGTCTCGGCTGGAGCTCACCGGGCTCGGAATCTCAAGCAGCCCCCAGCCTGCAGGCCGGGTGTGACTCGGAGGAAGCAGTGTCTCCTCGGGGCTCTGACAATGACAGATGGGAAGGTTGAGACAGGCTGGCTCTGGCGCCCCGTCAGCGGGCGAGGGAGAACCGATCGTCGTCATGGGTGGGCTGTAACTCATCCGGAGACACGGCACAGCTCCAAGCTCAGAGGTGGACAAAGGGCCAGGGCCAGGCTGCCAGGAAGTCTCACTCAGCTCCTCCCCCCTCTGCTGAGCCTCCAGAAGGTCCCCAACCTCCCACTCGCCCTGCCCCTGCTCCTCTGGGCAGTGAGGACTGAGCGTCATCTCCTCTGAGAGTCCCATTTCCTAAACGCTGGAGGGACAGGTCTGAAAAGGGTTGTCCTGGGGGCTGCAGGAGGAAGACCCCAGAGTGCCAGCACCCCCGTGAGGACAGCGGAGGGGGACCTGTGGCCACTCAGGCGGGGGTGTGGGAGCTGAAGGGTCTCCCAGAGAAGTCCACAGGGGGTGGGGAGTGTAGCTGTGGCCCCAGGTGTGAAAGGAGACGGAGGAGAAGGGCCCTGGGCTGCTGAGGGGGGAGGTTCCGGAACTCAGAGCCGGGAGAACCACGGGCACTGTTTCCCACCTCGTAACAGGGGGGCCCATGCGACTTCAGCCGCATGGCCTTGCAGGTGGAGTGACACAGTGCCCGCACGCCTCCCCCACGGCAGGTGTGCTGAAATCCTGCAGAAACAAAGTCGCTATTCCTCCCTCCTCGGGCTTCAGAGAAGAGGAGCGACTCCTGACCTCACGGCGGGCGCTAAGCAGAGCTCTGGGGAGAAGGGGTGGACGCCGGGAGCCAGCACCAGACCTGCCGCCCGGTCACCTGTGCGTGAGAGCGGGGGCTCAGAGAGTCGGGAGTCCTGGCGGGCGGAGACCACAGAGCTGTCGGCCCGGGTTTGAGTCCAAGCTCTGGTGCGGACCCGCTGGCCGCTCGGCTGTGCCTGGGCCCGCTTTTCTCCGAGCGTCTCCGGAAGGATCGGATCGGTGTGCTCGGGGGCGGCCCTTAGTCACACTCTTCCTCCTCCGAGAATGTCGGCCACGGCTCTGTTCCGGGAGCTGCGCATGGAGCCCCAGGCAGCTTCTGTAAATAAAGTTTTATTGGAACACGGCCTTGCCTGTCTGTCTTTGTGCTGCCGAGCGTGGGCGGCTTCCTGCGACGGGAAAGTGAGTAACTGAGACGCAGGCCTGCACGCTGGACTCGTGCGATTTACTGAAAACCTGGGCTGATCCCTCGGGGTGGCTAGTTTTACGTGTCCACGTGACGGGCCGCAGGCTGTCCAGATACTTGGTCAAACTTTCTTGTGTGTGGCTCCTCAGGGTGTTTGGGGTGCGATCAATGGTTACATCAGCAGGATGAAACAGTGGGACAAAGGCTGGTGTCCCCGTGGGAGAGAGGTTCCCCCACAGTCACTGTGGGTGGGACCTCGACTGCTGCGCTGCCCCCCCAACCACACACACACGGGACTCCCGGCCTCCCCAACTGTGTGAGCCTATTCCTTACAGAGACACCGAACCCTGTTCTCAGCCCATCACACCTGTGGTTTCCGACGCGGGACAGCTCAGGGGGCCATCACACAGCCTGGAGCGTGATGCAGAGAATCTGTTGTCCTTTCAGGACCCCAGCCACGGGCGGCTTAGGGACACGGGAGGCTCAGCCTATGCTGTCGCAAGGGACAGGACTCCAGACAGCTGCACCCTGACAGTTGGGGGGCCGGGACCTGGTGGGCCCCCACGGGACCTGGATTCCAAGGACACCAGGCCCTCAGCTCCCTCCCACCCTCTCTTTTCGTCTCTGGGATGAGGACTCACAATTTGAGGCCTTACAGAGTCCTAATTAGTCTGTTTAATTATCACATTAACACCACATTGTAGAAGAAGGTTTTCATTTTTATCACTTTTCTGCTGTTATTCCAATTAGCTGTGTTAGAAAATGCCGAGCCCCACTTCAAAGAACACGGTGCTCCGTTCTGAAGTGCGTGCTGTTTGAAGATGGGGCGGCCTCGGATTCCAGTGCCTGGCGGGGGTGGGGGGCAGGCAGGGGGCGGCAGATCTCACATGTCACGGGCACAGCGCAGCTCTACATGGCCCAAGTGGGTGAATAACGTCACGCACTGCATCACCTTACTGCCAGTTGGCATTTCCAAGTGCCCGTTGTCACAGAGCTCCGGGTCTCTGTCCCTCCGCTAGCCTCCAGGCAACCTCCGCGTCACCTCCCTTTAACACAAGCCCTAGGGCTGAGGTTCCAATGGGGTCTCCTGCAGCGACCCCTCACCGTCGGGGGTGGGAGCCTCAGCAGAAACGTGAGGACTTGAGCACAGCGCAAGCTCATTCTCACCTCGCGGCAGAGCGTGGAGGGCCGACCCCCACCTCTCCGGGTCGCAGGCTGAGGACATGGCGGCCATCTCCGACAGTGGCCCCAAGGGAGTGGAAGGACGGGACCCACCGGGGGGCTGACTGTGGTGCTCCCTCGGGCCAGGCCCAGCTGGGCCTGCAGCACCACGGCTCACGTTCCGCAAAGGAACGTTATATCGCGTCATCACACCTCAGCGCCGGGAGGCCGGGAATGCTCGTGGGTGGAGTGCCAGGAAGTGGAGCTCAGGACGCCTTGTGAGCAGCCAGAGACCACCGCGGGGGCTTCTTGGCCAAAGTGGGGAGATGGCAGTCTCCCCTCAGCCCACACACAGGCAGGACGGACGCTTTCAGGCTGCAGGGAACTTAGCGCACAGGCAGGCGGCCTTCTGAGACGGGCGCACCGTGCTGAGCCCTGCTGGTGATGGAGTGGAGCCTCCGTGAATGAACTGGGCGGCTCTGCGGTGCTCCGAGGTGTCCCTGCAGATGATAAGGACGCCAAAGCCCCGGACACATTCGTCCTGTGCTCACGCAAACGTGGTACCGTGACCCCGTGCCTGGCCCTGTGCTCGTGGCCAGCTCTTCTCATGCAGAAACAATGGACAGGCCGCTAGCCATTGTGCTCATCAAGGCCAGGGCGTGCCGGGGGCCCCAAGGCCCTGCAAGCTCAGAGGGAGGAGCCCGAGGCTGACTTCCACGCAGAGAACCGAGATGCGTGGAGAGAGGGAGGGGAGCGCATGGGGGTCAGAGGGTTGGCTCCCAGCCCATCCTGCTGCGGCACTTCCGTCGCTCACCCATCTGCCAGATCCGCCAGGCTTTCCTTGTCAACCACACCCAGAATTCTTTCAGAAACGAAGTCACGCCCCAGTTCCATGGAGCGCCTGTCACCACGGGGAGCTGGGTAGACAAGCGAAGGGCAAGGGCAGCCCGGCTTCCAGTCCTCGGGCTCCTCGTTTTCCCTTTAGAGACACCCACTCCTGCACTCAGGCTGTGGACGGGGGCTCTGGGTGGGGCACACGACCCAGCACTGACCAATCAGAGCTCAGCAGCCTTCCATCCCAGGAGCCCCACCCCAGGGTGAGCCAGGGCTCGCAGCCCAATGGGATTCCTCCCAGGAAATTCCCTGCAACTCCGGGAAAGAGAGGCTTTCTAACCAGCTGCTAATCTGGGCACTGTCAGCACTGATCCCGAGCACATGGCGGACACACAGCCAGGCGGCTCCCCACACAGCCGAGCCCTGGACACCCCGCGGCCTGGAGAACCCACCGAGGACCTCCTCCCATTCAGCCGCAGGGGAAGGGCCACCAGCCCCAAGGCCCCGAGGCTGTGGATGGAGGTCTCCCTGCCCGCCCTTCACACCTGGCCCAGCGCCGAGCTGCCGCCACCCTCGTCTGTGAGCCTGCCCCAGCGTCCAGTGGGGACTCTTCCGATTCCCGGGGGACGCCCAGGGAGCCCGAGGGGTGACCGCTGTCACAGGGAGTTTACACATGTCGGTGTTTTCAATAAACAGCACTTTTGCCTGAGTGCTCTCAGGAACATGATTAACATAATTTCTCGAAATTCACATTCTCAAAATTCGATGTTTGCAAGGCGATTTCAGCAAGAGCGTGCTGTGGGCTGCCTGGGGCCCAGTGCTGAAACGCTAGGCTCCATCCTCGCCATGTGGGCCCTGCCGCTGCCCTGAGCTGCGTTGCTCCGTCCCGACTCTCCCCCGTCGCTGCTGGAGAGGAACCCAGGCAACCCCCAGAGGGGACAGAGCCCCCCCAGTGCGGGGCCACAGCTGAGCCAGTGCTGAACACGGCTTGCTCACAGCACCCTCTGTTCATGTTCCGCCTCCTCCAGGAAGTCCCCCTTGCCTTCTCTCTCTCTCTCCCCCCTTTATCAGCATAGCCAAATCCTTCTTTCTCTGAGCTACCATTATACCTTTTAAAAATATTTGTATCATTTTGCTTATACTATATGAAGGTGAGTCTATTTATAACCCTGCTTCTTTATGAAATTATAATGTCCCAAAGGCAGGAACCGAATCTTCCTCTTTGTAAAGGTTCCGGTGGTGACTGGACCTGCCACCGGGGAGGCTCTTCGGCTTTGATCGTCCACATTCCTTCCTCCTCGTCCACCCGCTCCTTCTGGCAACCACTCACCACACATGCCCTCTGACCGACCGTCGGGGCATTTCCTCAGCGCAGGGTGGCGGACGTCCTCGGAATGCCGGGGTCTCCTAAGCTTGTGTGGGGCCCCTCCTGCTTTCTCAAGGTCCGACTGAGGCCAGGCCCGGCCCTTAGTTCAGTGAGGCCCCTCGTGGCAGCAGCCGGCACACAAAGCCAGGCTTGGGGCAGTCCAAGGACCCCCGAGGGCCAGGCACCCACAGGTCAGAAGCCTCCCGTCAGCCCCAAATCTGTTCGCTGGCAGGTGCCTGTGGGCGAGTCCCTCTGGCCTCTGCCTCCGGTCCTCTCTGCAACACGGGGCCGACTGCGCTGCCCTCAGGGACCAGAGGACTGAGCCTCCATGTCGGCCTGGGCTGGAATCAGGGCACCACTCTGGGGTGTTTCCCGTGACAGCAGCGCCCACGCTTCCCAGAGACTGCCACATCCTGTCCCCTGTCCCTGGTTGCCATGGAAAGATGAGCACAGAAAACCAGGCTCAGCAGCTCCACTCCCCAGGGCTTGCCCGTGGGCTCTAACAGCCAAGGTCCTCACACCGGGCAGCGTCCCCACACCACCCCCCAGACCTCCAGCCCCCACCCCGATTCACACACACACACACACAGTCTCCCGCATCCTGGGTCCAAGTGCAGATTCCGAGCAGGACTGAAGCTGTCCCTGGCTCTCTTCATGCCCCCCAGCACAGGTCGGGTGGGCACAGCAGTTCCTGTGTGGCAGCACGGCTCCCCTCAGGCAGAAAGGCTGACGTGGGACCCCACGCCAGCGGCAGCCCTCGGCAAAGCTGCAGGACGCAGGCTCTGTTTGCCAGGCCCACCACCCGGTGTCCCCCCTCCCGCCACAGCTTGTCCGTTGCCCTTGTCCCCGATTCCAAAAGCCACACTAAGAACACGGACTGTAAGCCAGCTGTGCGCCCCCGAAAAATCCTTGGCCTGTGCATGCTGGGTTTTTTTAAGACACACGTCCTGTCATCTTAAAACGCAGGCTCCTTCCCCCAGACAGAGCAGCAGCCCGGTCCCTTTTTTAGATCGGGGAGCACGCGGCAGAGTCACGTGCCGGCGTCTGAGCACACAGCTCGGGGCAGCTGGTCTCCGCAGCGTGCGGTTGGCAGGCTGGACTGGAGACAGATGTGCGCCGGCCCCCGCGCGGGGCTTGTCAGGCTGTCCGCGGAGCGTGAATTCACGGAGATGCGATTCTGCTCCGGGGGCAGGGCAGCCCCGCAGGACACCCACCTCCATCCCACCTCCTCTGCCAGCCACTTCCTAACCACGTGACCTCACCCCGGGATGCCAGAATCAGTCCATTCCCTAAAATCACTGTTGTTTGGAGGAAGCCGCCATTGCTGGCCAGAATCACAAAGGTCATTCTTAGCGCATCCGTTTAAAGCTCTAAAATTATCTGCTACATTCAGACACAGTTCTGACTCACGCCTAGTTTCTCCGGCACCCAAGCGCCCATCTGTGGCAGGAGTCCTCTCCCCAGAGAAGATGCCCGGGGGCAGGTAAAGATCTTCTGTCACCCGGCAACGGTGCTCGGGGTGGATCAGTCGCCCCATGATGGTCTTTCACCGACACTAGACCAGACAGCGCTGCCTGCCCTGGCAGAGGGAATGGTTTCTTGGCTTGGGGGGAGTGGGGGCTGTGCACCTGTGATGCCACCTCCACCTGGGCCCAAGGCCCTCAAGGGGTCACAGCAGGCTGACCTGTCTGGGCCGGCTCTGGGCACCCCTCCCCCACCCCCTGGGGCCTCTGCTGGGTGTACTCCTCTCTCGCTCTCAGGTTAGCTGACCCACCCTGGTCCCTTAGCTTTCAGGTCCGATGTCCCTGCCTCAGGGGAGGAAGGAGGGAGGAAGGCAGGGGAGAAGGGCGACAGCCACAGATCTGCAAGGGCGGAGACGGCCCTCAAGGGCGGAGAGCTAAGGGGGACAGTGGGGTGGCCCAGCTCCCTGCCACCACATTTGCTTGTCAGAAGTGGGCTCCCAGGCCCCACCTGAGTCACACCCGGACAGGGTGCCCAGAGGCTCGCCTGAACCGTAAGACGAGAGCACACCAACCCGGGCCGCATCGGGGTGAAGGTCAGGCACCACGACCATGGTGGTCGAGGGGAACGCTGAGTCCCAGGAGGGGCCAGGTGGGCTCCTGACTGCTGTCGCTGTGAGGTGGGATGTCAGGAGGGGAAACACCAAAGGGCTGTCCGGTAGGAGGGGGAGGAACCTTGCACACCTCAGGCCTGGCAGGGAGAGGCTCCAGCGACCAGAGCCAGCCACAGGCAGAGAGAGCCACTCTAGGGGGGTGAGTGCCTATCACCAGAGCCCTGAGCTGAATGTTGGGGACTCCGTGAGGGCATGGCCATCTCCTTCAATCACAAGGCAGGGAAGGCATGGCATCTCCTCCAATTACAGGGCAGGGACAGGGAGGGTGTGGTCATCTCCTCCAATCACAGGGCAGGGACAGGGAGAGTGTGGCCATTGTCCCATTTCCAAAAGACTGGGCTCTCCCGATTGGAGTGTCAAAGGCAAACCCAATGGGCCGTCCCTGGGGAGCTCAGAACCAGGAGGGTAAGTGAGAAGATGGTGCTTGGACAGTGTCCAGTCCCTCTGCGGGGAAGCAGCAGGCACTCCCAGGCTGCAGGATGGAGGGAGACGGAGGGAAGGGACAGGAGGTCGCAGCCCAGGCCTGCACTGTGGGAGCCTACTCTACGGCTCTCCAGTGGGGGTGTGTGGGGAGTCAGGAGGGGTAAGGCCGGGTGGGGGGCCCCAAAGGTCATGAAAAGTCAAGGGAGGACGCCAGAGGATGAGGAGCCAGCAGCCCCTGTCTGCATGAGAGGAAGGAAGCTGGGTGGAGGCAGGTGGCCGCACGGACTGCAGTGTGCGCACACGCCTGTGTGCACGTGTGTCAGAGGGGCAGGCACACCCTGCAGGCAGAGGAACCCGGTCAGGGATTTGGGGGCAGAGGCGGGGGTGCGCTTTGGGGCGTGGCGTGGGGTGTGGGGCCAGCTGCAGTCATAGCCCACTTCTGGGACCAGCTCAGCATGGGGAGGCCGGGGCCCTTTCCAGTGGTACACAGGCAGGCGTTGGTGTGGGATGAAGCCAAGACGAGCCCGGTCAGCCACTTTCAAGGCCCCTGTGAGTCTTCCAGGGACAGACAGGGATGCGGGGCCGTGGTGTGAGTGTGGCTGCAGTGGTGGGGGGAAGCTGAGGCCCCTGGGACTGTCCCAGGGCACAAAGGGACCAAGCAGGGGACCCAGGGGCAGAGAGAGCAAGACTGGGAATCGAGGGGCGAGCTAGATGGCAGTGGTGGCCAGGGGCCAAGAGGACAGGCTTCCACCCAAGGACAGAGTGGACAGACGGTCTCTTAGATAAAGTGTCGATGGCTGGGCAGGGGGTGGCTGCTGAGGCTCCCTCTCAGCCTGCTCCCTTTCACCCACCAGCCCCACTGCCGCGCTTCCTGCTCTCCCGCACCCCCCCACAGGCCAGCCGCAAACACGCAGGACATGGTGCTCAGAGGCCCTTACTGAACGACCGCTGAGTCTTCGTCTGGAGCCTTAATGATGTCCCGGCACCCTCCGGTCTGGTGCCGGCAGCCCTGTGGTTCCAGCTGCACACAGACTCAGAGGCGACAGGGAGCCTGGGCCTGGGCACAGTGCCCCTGGGGGCAGGGCAGGGGGTAGCGCCCGGAGCAGAAGCGGAGTGTCAGGGCCGAGGCAGGGACGGGCACCCCCAAACACCCGCAAGGACTCCTCGTGCTCTCTCTGTGCCACGCCAGGAGCACACACACACTCACACATGTGTGCACAAACATGCATGTGTGTGAGTGTACCCACACGTGCAGGCACACACACGAACGCATGCAGGCGGACACACGTGCTCTTATGGAAATGTATGCTCGTGTGAATGCACTCACAGAATCAGGCATAGGTGAGCACACGAACACGTGTGTGCTAGCACACGCCGGCTTGCGTGAAAATGCGTGCACACACACTGTGGCTTTATGTCGCCCCCAGGGACAGAGACGCCCCCGCCATGGCTCCTCAGAAGCCCGGGAGAAGCTTCCGGTCCCCGCCCCCAGCCCCAGCTCCGCTCCTGGAAGCCCGTCCTGGCTCAGCGCTGCTCTGCTGTCATCTGGTCACAGACAGAACGCTGACAGGCGTGGGCAGGCTGCCAGCTCGGCCTGCACGCCACTCGGAGGTTGGGCTGGCAGATAAGCCGGTCCTGGGGGGGCCCCCGAGGGAAGATTCCACATTCACGTCTCCGCTACACCAAGCCCCAGCTCTCCCGGCTCACAGCTGCAGCCGGGAAGGCTGACAGGCACCAGCCGGGCGCAGGCAGATGGTGTGGCAGGGACCCCGTCAGAGCTGGACGAGGCGGTGCTCCCAAGGAACGCTGGCCTGCCCACCCGGAGCAGGCGAGAGGCATTCCAGCTCATTCCGGTTCTTCTGAGCCAGAGTCAGGTCCTGCCTGGGAGGCACTGACCTCTCGTCCTCACCGATGCTTCAGGGGGACAGGTCCCCGGCAGAGGCCATTCAGACAGGCCCCGAGAGCGTCCCTGATCTCTGGCCCTTGGCAGATGAGTGGCTGGAACCAGTGTGGCCATTTACACCCAGAGAAGGAGCTTGGGCAACGCAGGAAGACCAGGGCTTCGAAACACCCTCTTTTCTGCCCTTGCTGCCCGCAGGACGCCCCCCCATGCCACCCCTGCCCCTGCAGTTCCAGGACCTGGGGCTTCGTGACATCAGCAGTGGCGTCTCACAATTTCAGACACCGAGCGGGAAAACCCACGTGGCCCCCGTCCCAGGTGGCGAGTTCAACCGCCCCCTGCCGGCCCCACTGTAATCTAAGTCCCCTGCTAGAACACAGACGCCTGCGGACCCAGGTCCTGGACATGGGGGCATCCCGTGCTGGTGGCCAGGCTGACTCCTGGGTGCAGAGCGAGAAAGCCTGCCCCTTGCCCACTGGGACGTCTGCTTCTCCCTGGGGCTCTGGCTGGCTCCATGGGCCCTGGGATCCCCCACCTGTACAGCCTGCTCCCTGAAGCCTGTTCCAAAGGCTCCTGGGTGTGTCTAGCTGCATCCCGGCTCCCCGTGGATGCCTGCCCATGGAGGCCTCTTCAAGGGAGGCCTGGCCCATGCCTGGGATGCCATCCAAGTTAGCAGCTTCACCACAGAGCTGCTGGGATGGGGACAGCAGCCCTGGTGTGACCTGGTTTGGTGGGTCGGTGTTGGGGTCACTTCTGCCTGATCCTGGTGTGCGTGTGAGCTCCCCAGGCGGTGGATGGCCGGTCAGACCTTCTCTGTCCCTGCGAGCCACAAGAAAGTCACTCATACTATGACTGGTCCCAGCAGGGTGCAAGCACGCGTGCGGGCGCACGCACACACACACACACGCATGCACACTCGGCTCTCCCACTGTGCAGAGCAGCTCAGGGCTCCCTGCAGGAGCTGGGCCCTCTCATCGTGCCGAGGACCCACCCCCTCTCTCTGCTCTCCGGCCCGTGCCGCAATTCAGTGACAAGCCCACTCTCTCCAGCTGTGGAAACGAGCTGGCCGACTCACTGCCACAAGTCACACTGACGGGGCTGGCCACCGGGTGCGGGTCCGCAGAGGATGGCACTGTCTCTGTGGCCCTGCTCACCACAGTCCCAGAGGATGGTGAGGTGGTGACGTGTAAATGGGCCAAGGCTTCTGTGAGTCAAGTCCCCGGTGGTCGCCGCAGAAGAAGTGTCTCCCCTGGGAGGCCCCGTGGACTCCGTGCAGGGGGAGGAAGGACTGTCAAGGCCACGTCCCTGCCTAGAGCCAACCTTCCTCCCTGCTCGTCAGGCACCAGGCCCTTGGCGCTCACCTGGCACCTGCCCCACCCAGCAAACTCTGAGGTCAGCCACGCCGCCCATCTCACTGGTGAGGATTCTGAGGTCAAGTCACGTCTCCTTGATGCCAGGTGCTCTCTCTTCCTGCCACCGTTCCTAACGGGAGGATGTGCTTCTCCGTGGAACAAGGTCCCGTGGCCGGCAACACGGCCTCGACTCAGCAGGAGCTCGGAGCTCGGACGCCTGCCACAGTCAACGCTGACGCCCGGCGCCGACGCCAGCCCCAGAGCGGGCACACAGCCTCCACTCAGGACGCAGAAGGGCAGCTGGGGCCTCCGCTGGGATTTCCTCCCTCCGGCCTTCCGACGTGGCCCACTGTGGAGCCTGAGGGCCATGTGGGGGGACATTGTGAGGACGGGGGCCTCCCCGAGACCCAGAGATGCGCTCGACACTGCTGTGAGCCTCGAGCACCCCAGAGGGCCCAACCTTTCCCAGTCCCTCCTGCTCCGCCCTCTCTGCTGAGCACAGTCCTGCCAGCTCCCCGAGCAGGTGGTGACAACCCAGGGTCCCGGCTGCCGGCGTCCCTCCTCGGTGCTGGCATCCCCATCGACCTGTCACCCTCATCCCTCCTGCATGTGTCAGCCCAGCACCTGCAGCTGGCAGTGCTCAGGGGCTCCAGGCTCCAGGATGCCCACAGCCCGTGGAGTCTGGCCCCATGCTGCGGTGTGAGGGGAGCTGGAGGCGGCCCCTCTGTACAGATTGGTGATATCGAGTAGGTGTGGACGGTGGGCCTGGCTGCCCCCTCGCCCGCCCCCAGGGCACCTTTCGTGCTGCCACCTACGTGACAGCTGGCAGCCCCTGCCGATGCCGCAGGGGGCCCCACGGTGAAGAGCCCGGCCTTGACTGGCAGGAAGACTCTCCGCTGCGAGGGCTGGCTGCCACCGTTGGCGAGGGCGGGTTTGAAGGGACAGCCTGTTCCAGGCCACGCTCCCTCCGGAGCAACGCCAGCCCGCTGTGCAGGCAGCCCTCAGTGACACTGTTCACGTTAAGCCCATAAAGACCCCACACAGGCCTGCTGTCCTCCTGGGGGTGTGGTCACCGCAGACCTGAAGGGCCAGCACCTCCTTCCAAGGACACCCAGGGCCCGGCCAGTTCTCGCCTCCATGGAGGACAGCCCCCTGAAGGCCGGTCTCACTGACCCACCACGGCGATACTCTGAACTCTGACCCATTTGCCCTTCCTCAGCTCCTGATCCTTCAAGGAGCCCCCACAGCTGACAGAGCGGGTGCCCCACGTCCAGCCTCTTCTCCGGTTCCCTCCCTCTGCCCGACAGTCACACCTCTGCCCGGTAGAGGGCAGGCCTGGGAGGCAGCCCGTGTAGGCGCAGGGGACCAGGTGGTTGAAGCCAGAGAGGACGAGTCCTTTGAGGAAGTCGGGGGTGGCTGCAGCTACCCGGCACAGACAGGATGTCAGCAAGAGCTGCCGCAGCCGCCAGTGAGCGAGGAGGCAGGAGGAGCCAGGCAGGGGGCTGTTCACCTGTGCCAAGGGAAGTCCCTCTCCTGCCCGCCCCCAGTGACTGGCCTGCAAGCTCCCTGCTGCAGCTGTGACAAAACTGAACCAGTTACGGGAGCCCGGAGGCCCTGCTGCCCCGGGAGATGGATGTTCAGGACAGGGGCCTCCTCCAGCCCCCGCCCGCCCGCCGGCTGCTGCGTGAGGCCACAGGGACTCGGCAGAACGTGCTCTGCGTCCTTAGGGCCCCCGTGTGAGGGAGGACAGAGGGAGTCAGACCCTCCGTTTCCGTTGGAGGCTGCCTCTGGGACGCTCTCTGAAGTGTGCCCTTGTGTGACTCCATCAAGCACCGCAGCCACAGGGCACACTCGACATTAGTTTGTCAGACATTCCAAAGAGGTTGCCGAGAATTTAACAGGCAGCAACGGCCATTCCAGACAGGTGAGGGGGTGAAGACTGGCCGCCAGGAGGCCGGCCGGTGTGGACTCGGGGCCCCTTGAACCGGATGTGGTTTTCCACTGGACCACGGACATGCGTTTGCTGGACCACAGCCACGGCGGCGGCGCTGTGGACGGTGCGAGCAGGGAGACCCCCACGCTTCCCGCTGCTCGCGGACCAGCCACGGTCCTCCTCGGCGTCTCCATTGCACGTGAAAAAGCCAATTTCCAATTATTTTCAACTTACCCGTTCATGCTATTGCTAATATCGCTGTAATTACCTATCGGCACA
This sequence comes from Desmodus rotundus, assembly GCF_022682495.2. NCBI lineage: Eukaryota > Metazoa > Chordata > Mammalia > Chiroptera > Phyllostomidae > Desmodus > Desmodus rotundus. The sequence goes on along the minus strand of NC_071391.1, from coordinate 166,389,798 downwards.
TTCAATTTCCCCCACGTGGAAATCAGTAAAACCCTAGACCTTTAATAAGTGGGAAAAAATTCCACTTGTTCTTGTCATCGGTTTGTGAAGAGAATGTGAGGAACTTCTGGAAGGGGCCACCTATCTCACCCCTTTAAACCGGACCTCTGGACGGGCAGCTTGGACGTGGCTCAAGAAGACCGAGGACAGGGAAACGGGGGCAGAGGACGAACACAGCCTGCTGCTGCTTCAGTATCTCCCGGGCATCTGCTTCCAGGGGCTCTGCTCCCTGCATCCAGGATTAACACCAGACGTGCCCTGCCTCGGGGGTCTGCTCCTCCACCTACGCCCTTGACTGCTCCTGTTCCCAAAGTGGAGCCCGCACCTCTGCCCCACATCAGAATCTCTGGCTCCCACAGACCCCACTGGCCGGCAGAGCCGTGGAATGGCCTCGGGTTACTTCCTGGTCCCGCCCACACCCTCTGCACTCTGCACAGGCCTCCGGCCTCCGAGACGAGGGTCTGGGCAGAGATGACACACCTGTCACGGCTGCAGAAGCACATGTCCCAGGCAGCGCTGCGGCCCCGCATCCGGTGGGAGACGGGGTCGGACTGGCTTCGAGTCTCTCACTGCACAAACCCAAATGCCCCACGGAGAGATTCCAAAATGTCACCAGCATCCCCACACAGAGTGACCTTTTGTTAGTGAGTGTGGGAGCATGCCAGTGAGACCCTCTGTTTCTGGGAAGTGACGCTGAGCATGTAGATGAAACCCTCTTGGTGGAATCGACCATCTCTGGGCAGCTCAAGGACACGCAGCCGTCAAGCTCCAGGCCCACCCGTCCAAGCCGAGGGGGCCGGGCAGGGTACTCCCTGCCTCCAGCTCACCCAGCCACCAGTAGTAGCCCCCGCCCCTTCAAGGGGTTGCAGGGGGTGGGGGCCACACTGGAGGTGAGGGGCTCAGAGCCCTTAGCATCACCCACAGGTCCTGTTCCGGTGTCCCCTCAGGCACCTGCCACGAGGGACCTGGCTGCGCAGCCTGGGCGGTCCACAGGCCTCCATGCTGCCCCTCCAGGACAACTACTGGCCCACGTGTGGCCCAGCCAGCCCTGGGTTCCAGCTGGGACCTTGCTTATACAAACACGTAATGGTCACCAAGCACGCAGCCAGTGACATGTCCCCATGTCTGCAGCCAGACAAGCCGCTCACTTCCCCTGCTGGTGGGAGCCCAGAGCCTGGCATGCGTGTGTGCCTCCCAGCCCCCCAGCGGCCCCAAGTCACCTCCTGCCAGTGTGAGGCCCAGTGAGCTTGGGCTGCCAGGTGGCTCCCGCCCCCGTGGCCGGCTCCCCGGGATGTCAGAGAGGAAGGTGTCTGCCTGAATCGGGTTGGATGTAATTCCCCTGAAAAGCTGAGTCATTCTTCGTCACCAGTTCCTGTTCAGGATCCCAGCCTCTGGTGTCCTCGGGGCACCTCTCCAAGGACCTGACGTCACTTCTCTTGTGGCCACAGCATCTTGGCAGAGGGGGAGGCGTGCAGGGGCTCAGCCAGGCGGCAGAGCCTCCAGCTCCAGGTGGCGCTCCACGAGGGGCCACGGGGACCGAGCCAGGGCCAAGAGCGGTGTTTGGAGGAGAGGACCCACCTGTGTCTGACCTCTGTGAAGGTGATTCTTCTGCCCTGAGAAGGTGAAGCCCTCCGGGGCTTTTCTTGCCCCCTCCACGGGCCAGGCCGTGCCTGCACTCCGCCCTCCTCAGCGATGGCACTCAGCGGACAGCGCTCACCAGCTTTCACACACAGAGCAGGTCATGCACGACCTCGGCTCCTCAGCTGTGTCCTTGCGTCTGAGCACCTACTGAGAAGACGGCCCCATGGGTCCTGAGACAGCTGTTCCCTCGGCGGCCAGCAATGTGCCTGCTGCCTGGATGCTCAGTGAACACTTGTGGGCAAGAACAGAGGTCTTGGGTTCAAGCCCCAGATGCGGGGCCAGCCCATCTGGCTGTGACCTGTGGTTCCCCGTGGGCAGCGGCCAGCCTGTCCGAGCAGGGGCCACACTGCAGTGGGGAGGGGTGGTGGCCCCCGCTGCCCCGGGCATTTGGGATGTGGACAGTGAGAACCGATCTGCCTCACCAGGGTGGGCACGGGCACAGGGCTGGCTGCGGGGGTGGGAGGGTGAGATGTGGCTCAGCCCCGGAGACTGTGAGGGAGAGTGGAGGTTACAGCCCAGGAGCAGAGTGGGGGGTCGGGGAGGGAAATTCCTAGGAGAGTAGGGGCCGCTTGCTAAACCTGCCTCAGAGGAGTCTTGCAGAAGCAGAGCGATGGGACCTCCCCTGGGGTGAGGGGGAACCGCCACGGTGACGAGTTACCCAGGGCAGGGCTCTGGCCAGACAGACTGAACTGGACTGTCACCAGCATGGGGCTGGGGTGGATGTGCCTGAGGACCCAGGAGGGTCTTCGCTGGGCTCCAAGGAGCCTGGGCAGGACTTGGTCAGGAGAGGCTCGGTCACAGGCGGAACCGTGGGTAAGGGACCTGAGGACAGCCGGCACAATGGCAGAGGGAGACGCTGCCTGGCCTGGGACCCGGGGAGCCCTCAGGAGTAGGTGTGTATGTCCCACAGTGGGGACGGTGGCCCGGCAAGAGAGGGAGAAGGCCGTCGAGGCACAGGACGGGCATGGGCAGGGGCTGGAAGACGAGGCACGTGACGTGTGGTGCCTGGCAGGGGACTCAGGGCCTGCTGGTGACCGGCAGTGGCTCTGTCTCTCAGCTGAAGCTGAGGTTCAGGGAAGGGAGCAGAGCTACAGCAGCTGAGGAGCCCGCAGGCAGCCACACCCGCAGACTCAGTGAGAGCCCAGTGGGCGAGACCCAGGCTGGCGCCACAAGGTGGACATTCAGCTGGGTGGCCCAGTGGCCCCTGCAGGGCGGAGACCTAGGCCGTGGCTGGTGGCTGGGCAGCCTGCATTCCCCTGGCTCCCCCCCCCCCCCCCCACAGCAGAGGCAGGGCTCCGCATGAGGCCCGATCTCACACCCATGTCGTCCCCTCCTCCCGTCACCAACTGGCTCTGGGGGAGGTTTGGAGGAGGGGCAGGGGCAGAAAGGTTCCCCTGTCCTGCAAAGGGGGGACTTCCCCCAGACGCAGGCCCTGAACAAACACACTGCCTGAGCCCTCTGCTCACGGTTATTAAAGACCTGAAAAAAGTCCCATAAAAATGTGCATCCTTCTGCAGAGCGGGGACACACGGAGCCCCGGCTGTCTGTGGGGTGCACCGTCCCACGGGCATGCGGGGTGATGTAGCCGCCCCTGAGACAGGCGCCCCCGAGTCTCTGCTGCCCCCGCGCTCCCCGGGAAGACATGAAAGGCCGCCCTCGCCGGGGATGGAATTGGCTTCTTTCTGTGCTATTTTTTTCCTGCCAAAAGGAGTTCAAAAGTTGAGAGCTGATTAGTATTCCAGGCACCAGGACAGCTGCAAACAGGCTCGGGGCGCATTGAAGCCACAGCTCCCACCCCATGGAGACCCCGCTCCCCCCGACTTGGAGAGGTTTTGGTTGTCGGCTCCCCTCCCTGCCTTTAAAATAATCATGTCCCTGCATGCGCCGCTCCTCTCTGTGATAATAACAGCCCAGCCGCGTACGGGCGGGGTTCAGGGGATCTCCAAGGGATTGCATTCCGGGCCTTTCCAGCGCAGTGGGCACGCCATTTGCATACATTTGTATAAGTTATGCATCTGTGTACACTCCTTTTTAACACTGCAACCTAATGAAACCACTCAGAGGCGCATTAGAAGCAGGATTTACAGGACGCCTGACCCTGGCCGTGGTAAATCAGCCGCAGTCATCTGAGCAGATCTGCCCCAGGGGCCCGTTCCAGTGGCCCCGGCCCAGGTCTTGGGGATTAACGGAGCAAATGGGCTACCTGGAGCGGTGGGGGACAAGTCAACAGTTTCCCCAAGGCCACCCAGGGTGCCTAGAACCTCAGGCGGCCCCGGAGTGCTTAGGAAAACACCACGCCTGGGTGCCTGGCATTGTGCCTGGCATTCCTGGGCGGAGTCCCCAAACCAAATTAATTTTATTAGCCTTCACTGTGCACAAATAAATCTGTGGCTTTGTGGAGACAGGAGGTGGCAGGCAATACGGTGACCGAGAGCAGCATTGCCTCTCGGCCACATTCCACACTCAGCGTACAGCCCCTCGACTGATCCTCCTCTGCAGGCCGCTCGCCGGTCTAGGTCACGGGATTCTGGCGTTCCGAGTGCACGGTGGTCACCATGGGCCTCTGCCGGCACGCTGGCCTTGGGTTGGGTTTTATCGTTGCATTTTCCCAGCTCGTTTCCTGCACTCACCAACCAATCCTTTCCCCGCCCTGCACACCTCCAGGGAGCATGTCCTGTGTTTCAGGTCCGTCTTCAAGGATGCTTATGTGCCCGAAGAACATCCAAATGGTTCACCTGCCTGCGTCTTCAACCAACCTAACAGAACTGGCCTGAGACCTTACTCTGTGTCCTACACAGTTCCATGGGCCCCGTGACTGCAGGTGGGTCCAGGTCGCGGCCGGTGCGGAGTGTCCAGAAGCCGCTGGCACTTCCAAGTCATGGACTCTCGGACAAGCCGCTCTGCGTCATATGTGGCTCCTGGGTCGGCCACCTGTGAGGCCTCCTTTGCCGGAAGTTGTCGCCAGGCCATTGTCCAGGCTGACACCCAGGCCCGCCCCACCTGGCATCTGGGTACCAGCGCCGCATCCGCCTCCGCCCTTTTATTTGCTTATTTTACTCTCATAGCCTGGGAGCCCGGCCTGGGGAGGCCAACCAGCCCCTCCACCCCACTGTCTCTGGCGTCCACTCTGGGGTCCCTTCTTTGCAACTTAGGGCCAGTTCCTCCTTCACCTGGACATCTGTCCCCACCTGGCTCTGACAGCCTTGTCTTCACTCACAAACCTTCTGAGCAGGAGTCATTTTCAAAAGCAAGGTACGCACAGTCCAAACAGGGTGGAAATGCCACGTTTTCAACCACCTGGATGCTGCCCGCCCGCAGCCGACCAACCAAATACCCTCCTATTTCCGCGTCTGAAGCCGCAAAGCACACACCAGGCCTGTCCCGGAGGGTGGAGCCCCCGAGGCACGTGTGCATGGACGCCCCGAGCTGGGGGAGCCCCGACGCCGGGCCCCATGGCGCCTGGCGAGAAAAACGGTCCCTCTGCTGCCGATTACCAGCAGAGTTCGATGCACAGGCTGGCGGAACCTGCTCATCGGGAGGATTTCCCCCAGTCCGATCATAATCGATGCAACGCTCCATGTCAAATCGCTTCCTGGTTCCGGATCGCAGGGGAGGGAAACAGGAGTCAACGAGAGCGTTCCTGCTGTTCAGAGCTTGGCAGCTCCCCTCCCCCACACAGACCCCAGCCCACCACCTCGGCGGCAGGACGCGCCCCAGCCGGGCTCGGGCGGAAATGAAGGAGGACTTCGCGCAAACACTCAGCCCTGCCTGCAGCAGTCAGCTCACCAGCTCACCGGTTTCCAGGAGACGCTGGAATCTATTTTTATTGGACGCAGGCAATGCAAGTCGAGTGGCTACATCTACCTGGGTGCTCTCTGTTCCACCCCACGGGTGTCCGCAGTCCGGACCCATCCACCTGTCTGTCCTCACGCACAAACCCGATCCCCAGCCGCACGTGTTCAGGTGGCACTGCTGGTTCCAGGTAGCGCCACCCACACTGTTCCTCGGGTCCCCTGTTCGTGTACAGACAGAGCAGGAGTCAGAGAGAAATGGCGTCTCGGCCGGCAGGGAAGGCCCCGGGGTCAGCCCCCCCACGCTGGCTGCCCTGCTCCCACGGCGCCCCCTGACCCCCGTGCAGGTCACACACTCGGTGGCTTTGGGATGGAGCCAACATTAGGGAAAGGCTCTTTAACCCACAGCCCTTTCTTAAGTCACTCCAGTGCCCTCGGTCCCTTCACAAAGGTCCCCGAGCGCCTCCGGTGCACCAGGCATTGTCACCAGCACTGAGGACGCAGCAGACTTTTGTCCATGTGCCGTGGACACACGGATGGGTAGGGACAGACACCAGAACAGTAGCAGCCAGAGCAGAGGGGACGAGGAGGCTGGCAGAGGCGTCCTGGGAAATAAGGAGGGAGCTCCGGGGAGGGGACCGCTCTTAAGACATGTACTCACAGGCGGCCGTGGCAGCAGAGGGGCCATGAAGGTGCCTGAGTGGCCCTGGGTGACAGCGGGCAGGGCTGGCGGGGTGGGGGTGGATGGGGACGGGCAGCACAGGGGCAGTGGGCCAGGCTGTGGGGCCTGGGGAACCGGACCTTCATCCGGAAGGACAAGCCCAGCAATAGCCGGAGCCTTTAACTGTATCCCTTGGTGACACAGGAACTCCGCTTCGAAGAATTTACCTGAAGAAAATGAACTGTCGTGACATTTTAAAAGGCTTGGCTCTGAGAATTGTTACTGTGGTGTTGGTTATTGAGAACAGAGAGAGACGCTCAGTGAAAGACGGGGGGCGAGAGGGCCCATCGAGGGGCAGTCCCCTCAAGTTGCCGCAGAAAGGGGGTGGGGGACGGTGGGGACACCTGTGCGTGGTGGGGGTGGGGGGCATGCCCAGCTGCTGCTCCATGGGCGGGCGGGGCGGGCGGGGCAGTGGCAGGGATGGAGGGTCCAGTTTGTCATAAAGACACAGAGCGCAAGGAGTCACCTGGGCCCTGACGCGCTGAGCACACCCAGCAGCAGGAGCCGTGAGTCTCACCAGCTGTGCTCCCAGGCTGCTGCGTCCTCCTGCGGTGGACAGGAGCAGCTGCAGTCCTGCCGTTCATGGCAGCCACAAGCAGAGCGACGTGAGCGGAGCAGATGACCATCAGGAAGTCCGTCACGGGCACTGGGTTTTGGAACCAGCAGGGCCTTGGAAGGCACTTGGTCACGTGGCTCATGTTACCGATGAGAGGGGCTCTCAAGAATGCAGGTGACTTCCGTGGGTTCACTCGGGGTGTGAGCGGCATCAGGGCAGAACCTGTCCTCCCACCCCACGCTCCGAGAGGCCACTGCCGTCGAGACAGGCCTCCACCCCACACGGTTAGGAGGCAGCAGAGAGCGAGTCGGGGGCACTGACTTCGCCAAAATGAAAAGCTCTCCTCTGCTGTTCCCCGTGACTCTCCTCGCCCTCTGCCCAGGGGAGCTGCCACCCCGAGGAGCAGGCCACAGAAGCAACGACTTCCAACCCGCTCAGACCCAGCTCGGTAGAAAAGGGTAATTAAGGGGGTGGGCAGAGGGACAGCAGTTAAGATTCCGGTCCAGTGGCTGCAGCGCTTCTGTCCCCAGCTTTGGCGACCCCGTGTTTGCCGGTCCGCATGCCACCCCCAAGGGGTGGGTTTTGAAAGTGGGGCCTGGACAGGGAAGCACAGCTGCAGAGAGTGGCCTCTGGGGTGTTCAGTGCCCGCGCATCGCCATGGCGACCAAGGTCAGCTTGTGGAAGCCGGGGCCAGTTCCTCACTCGCGTCCTCAGAGGAGACTCAAGCTGCCAGGCATTGACGTGAAGGACAAAGATAACGGCTTTCTGGGATGTCCCCACACACTCAGAGGCCCCGCAGGGGGGTGTGACTCAGCGCCAGCGCCCGGGCTCCCCCAGGGGAAGGCCCAGCCCTCTCCTCAGGGAGCTGGCAAGGCCCCGCCGATGAAGGCTGCAGAAGAGTCTGCAGGAGGCTGCACCCAGAGCTCGCGGTGACGGGAGGACCAATGGCAGCCATTCATCCAGTATTTATTCAACAGATGCACAGACTCAGGAATCGAACTGGGCCCTGAGTTTAGAAAGCCAGGGAGTAGTGTAAACAGGTCCCCGAAATCAAGGAGGAAGGAGAGAGGCAGGCACTGGGATTCCAGCTGCCCAGGGCTGCGAGCAAAATGAAAAGCTCTCCCCGTCAGGGGAGGCAGGGACAACTGTCCAAAACACTCTCGTGGGTCAGCCCCGGTCCCCCTCAGGGCTGCCGGGGTGCCCAGGGTGGTGTGCCCCTGCTGCACCCCTTCTCTGGAACACCCCGCTCCCCACACCCATGCGTCCCCCGTGCTGGGAGGCAGTGTTCCTGGTGCTCCCTCCCACCCGCCAGTAAGCTGGTTAGAAGTAATCTCCTCCACCCCCATGCGTCCCTGCAGCTACTGTTGTCCCCAAAGCAAGTTGGGTTTGGGTCTGCTCGACAGGCGGCCACGGACAGAACGCTGCCTTTCGAGTGCCGGTGTCCAGAAGGAAATCTTGTCGTTCAAAACCAAAACTCAGGCTCACAGGAAACGGAGCCCAGCTCTGTAGGCCCAGCGCTTCGGGAAACCTCCAGGCAGAGTGCCAAGAAAACAGAGCATGACTTTCTGGAACTTTCCAGGTTCCCACTCCTCTGAACGCCCCCACTGAGAGCAACGCGGGCTCCCTGTCTCCAGGAGAGCAGAGTCAGCACCAGTGGGAACCACCCTCTGTCTGCGCTGGAAGCTGGAGCTGAGCCCTGGGCCTCCCTGCTGGCCGACTCAGCGCCCGTGCTGACCCCGGAGCCTCTGAGGGACGTGCTGGCCTGGGCCGGGCGGCCAGGCTGGCCCATGTGACCCGGACGGGCCAGAACCACCCGGAAGGTTGGTGCAGACCCTGAGCTGCGCTGAGACTCCCACACCGCCCTGAAGCGGCTGCGAAACACTCCCAGTCAGGAGAATCCAATCCCACGGCCACGCTCCCCCTTAACGGGCTCCCCCACAGGAGAGCTGGGGCTGGGGGACGATGGCAGCTTCCCCCCACAATTAGCTGTGAGACCTGGGATCGGCTCTCTGGGGGTGGGGGGCATCCTGGGCTCACATCTGGGAGTTGTCCCTGATTCCTGCCACAGAGCCAGGCTGCTGGGCTGGTGCGTGACTGTGTCGGGGCCACGCTCCTCAGTGCCCCCTTCTTTCTGTCCTCAGCATGCGGCGGTCAGTTTGGGGACCGGGAGGGGTGGCCGCACGGTGAGCACGGGGCAGATGTCTGCCTGAGTCGGCCCGGTGGGTCGAAGGTACAGAGGAGGCAGTCGGAGCCCAGCCTCTTGGCTCCAGAGCCACCTGCACGGCCCACCCAACAGGCAGAGGCCCCAGGAGGCTCCACTGTCGGCCCCGCTGTGCTGCCCACCGGGCACTCTCCCTGCAGGTTCCCTCCACGGGCCTCCGCCTTCTGGCTGGCTCCTGTGTCTGGAGCATTTGCCTTGTCTTTTATTTTTTAAATTCCGTTCCTTCCCCAAACCTGAGGTCACGGTAGCCGAGGTGCCGTTAGGCCTGGCTCCCTGGCCTGACGGTGTCAGCGGACGCGGAGCTGAGCCGGGTGACTGCAGTGGAGTGGACTCTTGCCCTTCCCCCCACCTGCGTGGTCTCCCCCGGCCTCTGCTTTCCCCTGGCGGGGGGTGGGGGCAGGTTGCAGGGAGACAGCGAGCACAGGGGAAGGTGCACACGGTTTTCCAGGGACGACACCTTTGCGCAGCGCGCCCGTGCGGAGACGGTATGCCGCCCGCTAGGAGAGGGTTAAGGTTCTGCAGAAGGAAGCTCTGTCCTCCTCCTCCGGGTGCACTTTGGGGCAAACGCTCGTTTGGCTTTCATTTTAATTATAGCCCCTCAGCTCCAGCAGAGAGTGACAGGGATGATGGCACTCGGTAACAGTGACATGTTGGGAAAAGCCACAGCCTGCCTCTGCCTCCTGCCTCTAATGAACGGGCTCAGCGGGGGCCCCGCACGCAGCTCTTTCCAAACCACAGGGCCAGCCATCGTGGGGGGGTGGGGTGCGGGGTGCTGAACCAGGAACCCGGGAGCATCCTGCTGCCGACGTGCGCATCTCGCCACAGCGCACACGTTCCCTGAGCCCCTCGGGGTGACTGAGCGCACCCCGAACATTCCAGGGGAGGAGGCTGGAAGGAAGGGACCACAGGACGGTCCCTGCTCTCCAGATGCTCCTGGCCGAGGGCTGATGCTGACCACTTATGACAGAGCGTGGGCGGTGTGGGGTTTGAAGTTGGGTGAAGACTCGCCCCTGCAGGAAACCCCAAGTCACCATGGGGGTGTCACGCCCTGGTGTGGGGACAGAGAGGAGGAGGTCGCCCAGCCACGAGGAGCTCCCAGGGCGTGCCGCCCACACAGAATCTAGGATCGGGCAGAACGCCCCCTCACTGAGCCCCAGCTGGGCCCCGGAGGACTCAGTGGAAGGGAGAACTCACCATGCGTGGCAAACACAGCCGTCCTGGACGTGTTTAACACAGCGCAGAGATTGGACAGTTGTGCCCTGCGGTTTCATATCTATGCATTTTCAAACCTGATGTGAGAAAATGCTTTGAGGTTGGAAATGCGGCTCTGCTGGTGCTGCGTCGTCGGCACCCGGCAGGCGCCCCAGCGTGTGGTGGGACGGCTGTGCTCACCCACGTGAGGACACGCCCAGCTGTCACCTGCTGAGCGCTCACCCTGTGCCAGGCACACGGCCTATTTCCAATCCTGGAGCCACCCGGCAGGGCAAACGCCACCCCAGCTTCACAGACGGCGAGAATGAGTCTCCGGGAGCTAAACATGCCGGCCCGGGGCCCCTCTGCGCGGGCCGCCTCCAGCCTGGGGTGATGGTGCCGAGGCTGAAACTAACAGAACTTCAGACGACCCTGGAAGGTCAGGCCTGCGTCCTTGTCACTGTCGGAACCATCATTTGTCCCCACGAGGCAGCGTGGTGGGCTCTCACCCTCCCCTAGCCCTGAAAGCCCCTGGGTGCCCCTGTCTGTCTTTGCGACATGCTCCCTGACACCCACAGACACCTCCACTCGGTCTTCGCCTCAACGCCCCGCACAGCCAATAAACACGAGGCGCTGCTTCCCGCTGCCCCACACAGAGGGGCGGTCTTCACCGCACTGCCGGCTGCCCTGGAAGGGCCGAGGGCGACCTCTCCAGGTCCCCCTGAAAGGTCACTGTCCGGGGAAACGAGGCTCCTCGATGTCAGGGACGTAGGTCTCATGTCTGCTTTACTCTCTGGCTACAGGGAAAGTGGTCACAGTGCTGAGCTCGTGTAGGGGCCTCGCCTCCCCCGGTCAGTACCAGGAACCCCCACGTACAAACTCCCCCCCTTCCTGGAGCACATGTAGGTGGGCGTCCACACCTGGGCTGTGGGGCTTTGGACAAACAGCTCCCCTCTCAGGGGCCCACTTCCTCACCTGTGAATTGAGGTGACCAGGCTGGACGATGTCCACAACTCCTTCCTGCACTTTCTGGGAGCCTGAGGGCAGGTCCCCATGGCAAACAGTGGAGAGCAGAGTGGGGTGGGGATGGCGCCTGAGCTGCCTGGCGCTTCCACCCGGCGTGGGGGCCAGGACCGCCGAGGACCCGAGGTTCACGGCCTTAGACTAACTGCCACGGAGCCGCTTAAAGAGGCAGCCCCTTTGTGACGTCTGGGTGTGGTATTGCAGAAAGCACATTCAAGGGCGTCCTGACGGAGCCCTGGGTGTCGCCTGTCACGGCAGTGGGGAGAAGGGACAGCGGTGACGAGGAAGAGCTCCATCCCCGAAACCACAGGGCAACTCCGACAGCCAGCGTGGCGCATGCTTGTTGAGCTCGCCCTGCTCATCGGGCCAGAGAGGCGGGCTGGGGTCGCACACAGAGGAGACACAGTCACCGACTGTGAGGAGAGCCAATCGTGGGAACCTGCACACAGGCACCACGCAGACAAACATGGGCGTGCTCAGTCCAGCCGGGGGGGGGGGGGGGGACACGTGTGGCCCACAATTCCGAGCACCCTTCTCTCCTTTCATAGAGACTAAGACTCTCCCTGGCAGGGGCGGGTGTCGGGATGCGGGTGAGCGTCCTGGTAGCCAGGCCTTGGGTCTGCCCCCTGGGCAGGTTCTGTGACGCCCAAGGAGGCCTCATGGAGGGGCCACGGGGAGCCATGGAAGATTCTGGAGCAAACGAATCTGAGCAAAGCCATGGCCTGTTGTTAAGACAGGGGCTCTGACAGAGGAGGCGGGGGAGGGAGGGTGCAGGGGCGACGGCCTGGGTGGGCGGCTTGGGACTCACAATTAACCAGATCAAAAGGCTTCGGTGCTGACACCCCCTATGCACCCTGACTGGGGTCTGTTAGCTGCAAATGCGACACTCAGCTACTTCTGGGCTCACAGCACAGTAAACCCTGCCGTCACGGCTCCAACACCACAGCAGCCGCACGGATGCCGGCCCACCGTCCACAGAGAGCAGCAAAGCGCGGCAGCCATACCTCCCTCCCTCCTGCCGCCTGTCGGCTTCCAGCCCGGCCCAGCACCTGGTTCTCAAAGCCTCCATCCCCGAACTCGACGCCCACAGCAGGGTTGCGCGTCCCCTGAACCAGAGGTGCTGCGTGACCCATGGGAACGGCTGTGGCTGCACACTGTCCATGGGAGGAGGAAGGATGCCGCTGTCCATGAGCTCCCGACCCGCCACACTTCCCTCCCCCGTGCTCACCTCTCTGTGCAGAAGGAAGAGCCACCTGTTTTAGAGAAAACATTCTAAAAACCTCACTTTTCCCCCTGAAAAGCCATGGCACTTCTTTCTTTCATAAAAACAGGATTCCTTGATTATCTTCCCTTTTCCGCAGGTAAAATGTCCCTTTCGAGGTAGAGCATCACATTTTTAAGTGCTGGCTTTTGTGTTGTCCGCGAGCGAGGCCCCTTCTCTGGGGACCTTTCTGGGGCGGGCTGGGGACCCTGACAGTCCTGCCACAGAACCTCGTGCCGGTGCGGCGACCCGGGCGACACTGGTGCCTGAACATGGCTGGAGCCACAGGCGTGCGAGGGACCCCACGTGCCTCCCGGGACCAAACAGGCAGCAGGAAACTGTCCCCTACGAAACACCAGAAAGTGGTCCCATCGGCAGACAAGCGGATGGAACATGGGGGCCATGCTGCACTTCGGGAAGGCTCCTCCCTGCGGCTTCTCCTCGATGACATTTGTGCGCGATGGGATTCATCGCGCGGCCAGGAAGCAGGCCACCCCCTCCCCGGCCCCATGGGAACGAATGGCCGTCTCCCGGGACCTGAGAGGCCGGTGGGCATCAGATACACCGTCTATTTAAATACCAGCTCTTCGAGGGAAGGAAAGGACCCCGTCCAAGGCAACCACCAGCTACAAACTGCATTCAGACTTCAGAACACGCAGGTGAAACATGTGCCCTGGGACCAAGAGAGACGGCGTTCGAATTCAAAGGTCCTCGTCAATGAGCCATTTGAAAGGACTTATGCAGGACGTGCTGGCCGCAGTAGAGGCCCCCGGGAGCAGTGGCAGGGCCACGCCGGGAAGGCGTGCACACCTGTCAGGTGAGCCGAGGGAGGCACGGGCGCCAGGGCAGGAGGCTGCGGACACTTCACCTCACTGCTCCTTCACGACCGACCGGAAGACCTGCCTCCGGCACAGACCACACTGTCGTTGACTGCGATTGGCAAGCCCGGCAGCACCGAGCAGGCCGATGAAGAGCAACAGTGTCTGTTTTCCTCCGTGTGGCCTCCAGCGCCCGGCTCACACGCAGGGGCCAATGAATATTTGTTGAGCAAATGACAAAATCAAGCATCGGAGCCATCGCCAAGCCTGGTGAGTTCACTCCTACGGATTTTAGGGTCCGTGCCCCCAGCAGTTCGAGTCCCCTGTCTCCCCAGTCATCGTGCCGAAGGGGAGCCAGGCCAGCAGAAAGAGCAGCCTGTCGTCATCCGAAGCTCCCCAAGGGCCGCCTTGCTGTCCAGCGGGGCTGTGGCCTCCTGGCACAGGGAGGCACACGCCCAGGTGTAGCGAACGCTGACCACCTAGATGGGGAGGAGCCCGGAGCTACAGCCCAGGGCCCCAGGATGGGGCGTGTTTACCTTCCAGTTCGCCTTCAGCCTGCCTCCCACCGAACTGCACTTAAGCCCTTCCCGACGGCCTTTGCGTCTGCCAGTTCAGGCTGTTACCACAAAGCACCATAACCTGGTGTTTCACAAACAACGTGTTTCTCATGGTTCTGCAAGCCGGCAGTCCGAGAGAGGGCCCACCGCCGGGCTGCAGCCTGGCCACTTCCCTGCATCCTCACACGGCGCCGAGCCAGCCTCATGTGGGGCTCCAGGGCCTGTGACAAGGGCACCCATCCTGAGCACGAGGGCACCCCCTCCGACCTCATCAGCTCCCAACACCGTCACCGTGGAGGGCCGGCTCCACTGTGTGACATTGGGGGCTCACACATGCCATCCATGGCAGCCTTCTGCTCCCATGTTCCTGCGAACTAATCAGCACAGCAGAAGGGCCCCAGAAGTTCCCTATCCGCCTGCAGCTGGATCACCACCCAGAGCAGCGCCCGTGCGCCAGGTCACGGGCGCCTCGCAGCACCGCAGCCGGACAGTTGTCAACGTCCCTGGACCCTAAGAAACCAAGGCCTGGGGGAGGCTTCATCCATGGCCCCCGAGCAGCAGTGAGTGGACTGAAGCTTCGGACCCCCGGCTCCAGATTTCCGCCTCGGACACCCACACGGCATGGGAGCGCTGCCGCGTGAGTTTGGCTCACTTTGGGCTTCATCCAAGGAAATTTCCCACTGGCACACCAGGTGGGCAGCTGAACACTCACCTCTCTAACGTGACCCAGTTTGGGGAGCCCCAGAGATAATCAGGGCAGTCTGCTTCCCCCGCTGTGACACATTTTTTGGGTCAGGGAAGGAGAGGAGTCATTTAGAGCTGTTAAATATCCAGATGGCCCCATCCAAGTCTCTCCGACCGTACTATTTTAAACTCAGGGAAGATTTCTTGGCAAAGACACATCAGCGCTGTTGGCAGACAAAGCAGTGTCTTCCTCGTGTGTCAAAACTCCTCTTTCGACATTAACATTATTATTTTTGTCACGGTGATGGACACGTTACTGAAGGTGCTGTCCACTTCCGCCTCCTCTGCCGACGTGCTTCCCGGGCCTGGCGGCCGGCGCCTCGACGCCCCACACAGCAGACATGGGACATGCTGGGCCACAACGCCTTTAAAATCGGAAGGTTGGGATGAACTTTCAGGTTCATTCTGAACGTTAGAAAACAGTTTCAAGGTGTAATGTCGATACATTGTTCACCTCTATCCCCGCGAAGTCAGGAAATGCAATTGTGGGACTCATTGGCGCCATGCTGCCTCCCCTGAGGGCGGCAGGAGTGTCCTAGCTGCGCTGGACGCCCGCCTGAGCTGCGTGCCCACCCCCAGCACCATCGGCCCCACCTCTCCACACCTGCTGCATCAACTGAAATCATCAGCTGAAAACACACAACGACCTTAGAGAGTCGAGTCTGAAAGTAAACCACCTTGGAATCGGGGGCGAAAGTCTAGGACTGGGCAGGCAGGGCCCGGGCTGTGGCCCCAGAGCCCGGAGCTCAGTGGTGCTTTCGCTGGTTCCCTCCCTGGCCACCCTGCTGGGCGGTGCTCTGCCCTCTCACCAGAGACGGCCCCTCCCCACAGGGGCAGGCTTCCCCTCGGGGACAAGGAGGCTGCTCCCTTCCCTGGCTCTCTGGCCACGGTCCACCTGGTAAAACCAGGAGATGTCACCTCTTTGCCACCCTCGGGTCCCACTGTGACCTGGTCCTTGGTGCTGGTGGCCCGGGGAGGGGACTGTGCTGGCCACAGCTTGCAGCCCAGGGAGCATCTGGCCCTGACAGTCACCTGCCGCCTGGCCAGAGCACATGGTCCAAGTACCGGGGCCTCGCCCCCCACAGCCTGTTTCTCTCTGTTCATGGTGACGGGACAAACAGGCAGGAGCCTCACTTTGTGCCATCGATCACGCAAGGAGCCCCAGTTCTGGGCACGCCATGCTCGGTAGCCTCCGGGAGACGCTCCGCAAATGTCAAGGAGCAAATTTCTAATCAGCTCGCCCTGCTTGCCATGGGCCGCTCCCCAAGGTGCTCATGCCTGCCGCCTGCCCAGCCGAGGGGACACGGGGAAGGTGAGCAGGGGGCCCTCCCGGGCCTTCCTCTGGCCAGACAAGACTCCCAGCAGACAGGCTTCCTCTCTGAGGCTGGATCTGGAACGCAGAGCCACCTCAGTGGCAGATGTCCCCGCAGCCACCCTGAGCCGCTGACCCTTCCCTTATAGAGGTGCCTCTTTCTCCTTGTCTGCGCCAGCTTCTCTGTCTCCTCTACCCATGTCCCTCATTAGAGGCCCAGCCTCTCCAGGGCCCCCCCCTGCTATTTCCTGGGGACAGTCCTGTCTCATCACCACCCCCGTCCCCATCTTCCAGGGCCCTGTCACCCCGGAGCAGGGCTGGCCTTGCATGGTGGCAACCTTGGCTTCCCCATTGCCCACTCGAAAGGGTGCTCTGTGGTCCCCATCTCCAATTCTTGACACTGTCTCTGACCTGTGTTTGTGAGTGAAATCAGAGGGACAAGGAAGCTGGGAAACTCAGCTCACCTGAGACCCACCTTGTGCCGCCCCCTGGCTCCCTGGGATGAGTCCTTGGCAACCAGCTCCCCAGTCCAGGTATCCTGGGCCTCAGCCCCCCGTCCCCCATGTGACCACAGTAGACCCCATCCTCTGTGGGGCGGGGGGACTCTGCACAGGTGGGGGAGTGTCACGCACATGCCCCCAGGTGTATGGCGTTGGCAGGGACAGTGCCCTCCCCAGCTCTTGCATCCGGTCCAGGCATCTGCCAAGGGTCACAGATGCCCCAGGGCCTGGGCAGCCCTGCACCGGCTCCTCCTGGGGGGCCACCTTCTCCTGCAGGCTGGTGTCGGCCGGGCTAGCGGGCTGCAGGCAGCAGGCAGCCACCGGGGGTGAGTCCCCAGGGAGTCCCGTATCCGTCTGTCTGCATCTGAAGCGGGCGTCGCACAAGACAAAGATGAAGGCACAATTTGCGCTTGCAATCCAACATCACAATTTTTTTAAAAACTGCATTAAAAATAAAAGCAGCATGACACGTTGAGAGGAGCGAGGGAGACCGTGGAAGAAGGAGGAACGTTTGTATTTCACTGACTCAAATGGCACCCCGAGCACAGGCTGTGCTTTCATTTTGCACCAAGCCCTGCAGGCGCCAAAGCTGCCCTGCTCCTCGGCACCCTGAGCAGACTCCAGAATGAGTCATGGGAGGCACGTCCTCGTCCTGCCCGCCCTGAGCCAAATGGCAGGCAGAGGCCGGCCCCCTCGGGTGCCCGGCATGGCTTCTCAGAGCTGACGAGGACGGGTGGGGGGCCCTGCCTCTGGGCTGCAGGCTGTCGGTTACCCCTCCCTGGTCTGGGACCCCACGCTGTGGCAGGAGGGGAGCGGCCACTCAGATTGATCCTGGGGTGGCAGGGAGCACTGCTGGCCCCCCAGGTGAGCCCAGCCTGACGGGATTGGCCCCCACACGCCCCACATCGGGCGGACTGACCGCTGACACGGGACAGGCTGATTGATTGTCCTGCCGCTTGGCTGACGACAAGCCCCGCAAGCTCAGCTCTGTCTGGTCATTTTTCAAGCTCCCTTCACACGCGTGGCACCTATATCCTCTAACACGTGAACACAGGCAGCCCCGCCAGAATACCAAGAAGCTGCTGTCGGGACTGTTTTTTAGGAGGCTGGAATGAAGAGTCTAATCGAGAGCCACCCACACGCCTGCCGTGGGAGCCTGCAGATAAGGACGCCCCGCGTTGCTAAAACTCGGGTGGTGCTGGGGGGCGTCCCAGAGCCAGGGAAAGCCCGCCAGCACAGCAGAGCTGCACAGGCTCCTGAAGCCCAGGTCCTGCCAAGCTCGCCCTGGTGCCCAGCTCCCTGCCCAGGGCTGGTGCCACTCCACACGGCATGAAGTCGAATCTGATAACACTCGGCTGTTCAAGCGTCAGCTCCTATGCTTCACAGGAAATGTCACTCAGTCAGGGCACAGGCCTGTGCAGTGGGAGCGAGCCCACGTCCAGCTTCAGGTAGCAGCAGTGTGACAGGCAGAAGGCAAATATCACCTCCTCATCGCCAACGGGCAACCTTCCCCCGCGAGCCTCAGAGCCAGGCACGTCCAGGGAAGCCGCCCTAGTGCCCAGGAGGTTGTGCTGCCCTGTCTGACACCGAGGCCCCACGTGGCCCTGCCTTGGCCCACCCCCAGTTTCCGTGTGCGCCTGAGTGTTCGGGAAACTGCTGGTCCCTCGCGCAGGGGAACCCTTACCGAGGATGGCGGCGCCAGGCCGCGACACCGGGTCCCCACCGTGTCACCTGGGTGCCTGCTCGGCAGCTGGTCCTCGAAGTGCCCACAGCGACGTGGGGGCCATGCACGCTGGTCCTGGCTCGCAGACACAGGGGGAGGCACGAGCCGGTGCAGGCCAGAGGGCGTGGCGAGGTGAAAACCCATGCGAACGCAGGTGACAGGGACAATGGCCCCCCGAGTCTGCCTGGCGATGGGTCCAGTCCCCTCGGCCACTTGCTGGTGCTCGGTGTGGGTGCCCACGAGCACCCGTGTACCCTCAGAATGGCAGCTGCCCCCGCAGGAGGTGCCGACCTCCTGAGAGCTGTGGGCATGGCACAGGGGCAGAAGCTGGGCAAGCCAGCCCCTCGCTCCCATGTGGGGGCTGGCGATGCAGCTGCGGCTCGCCAGTCCCCTCGCCCCTTTCATTCCTTGGTCTGCCTGGAGCGGCTCTGAGCCAGCCACGGTCTGGGCCTGAGGAGCCGCGTGTGACGGCTTCCACTCTGAGAGCGAACCTCTCGCTGGCGGGAGGCAGGGACAGGCGAGCTGCAGAGTGTGATCACACCTCTGTGTCCACTTAGGCGCTTTAACTGCGTGCCGACTTCCCCGGCTTTGGGGCAGGAGTTAGGAAGGACGAGAGTAATAATGTTCCAGGAAGCCCTTCATACACTCCCTTATAATTTAAACAGAACACCAGGGCAGGAGCACCGGCTCCCCCCGCTTGCTCCAGGCAGGTTCTGGAGGGGCCTGGTCCTGGTGGTTCAACCCACCAGAGGGGAAGGCACCCCGGGACAGACACCCGGTGTCAGGGGCTCAGGGAGGCCCTCCCGACCACTCTGCCAGGACGCCGGGCTCGGCCGGCTCTGCCCGGCCTTCGGAACAGCCAGCGTCAGCCTGTCTTTCTTCAATGTGAGCCAACAGACGGTCAAGGACGCCAGGTCGCCAGGAAGTGCCTCTGACGTGGGACCCAGCCCCGGAACAGCCCCAGGAACACAGCAGTTGGCAGGAGCAGAGACCGTGGTTGGCCCCCACAAGAGCCGGAGGAGACCCTGTCTCCTCGCCACAGGCACAGGGCGCCAGAGAGGGGCCCTCGGAGAACAGAGCGGCAGCGTCACCGGCAGTCAAGTGTGATGAGGGACCTCCAGCCTCCACTTCAGACGTGCGGAGCCGACAGGCGCCCCCCCCCCCCCCCCCCCCCGCTGCGCACGGCCCTCTTTAAAGGGACACGTAATCTACAGGAACGTCCCTGGACAGATGTCATTTCTGTTGAACTGGGGTCCAACAGAAAGCGGCAGTCGGAGGGAGACCAGCTCCCGGGCCCCAGGACACCTGGCCTGGAGGAGCGAGGGCCACCGTCTTTTATTTTTTAAGGCAAATACCATAAAAGCCGGTAAGAGAATGCAGCTGACATTCTGAGCAACCTGCTGTCAGAGATGCTTAGGCCCGTGTGAGGGTCCCAGGACGCCGAGACCCAAATGGAAAATGAACCCAAACTCACTGGTTCTTTCTCACCACCCTCACCACACAGCCGGGGAGCGGCCACCGCCGCTGTGGGCGCGAGAGTCAGGGCCGGCCACGCGAAGCCACGAACGTTTGGAGACAGGCAGCAAGTGGCCACTCGGGGCCACCAGAGGAGACCCGCCACGCCTGCAGGGCAATGTCCCGGGTGCGGACGCTGAGAGGTGCTGCTGCCAGGGAGGAAGGCCAGCCCTGCCCACCAGATGCAGGGATGGGGCCTGGAAGACCTGGGGGCGGGGCTGTGGGGGCTTTCAGAGCTTCCTCTGGCTTCACCAGAGAGTTCAGATCAAAGGGATGAGATAAGAGGTGTTAGAGGGGGCTGTGGGGGGTGGTGGGGGCGGGGGGAGGTGGTGGTAGCCCCAGAAGGGGAGGGAGGCTGTGGTGGCACAGAAAATGAATGGATCCCAAAGATAGGAGTAAAAAATAATGTAGCAATTAATCATTTAGTCTGCGATAAAAATTCTGGTCAGGAGACCAGACGGAGCTGCGTGTTTGGGAAGCGCTGTCGACAAGTCCTGTCTTTGAGCCGCCATTAGTGTCTCTCCCCATCAGGAGAACACACGCCTATTCACATCACCAGGCCCGCCAGAGAAAGCCGTTCCCAGCTGCCTCCTGCCTTTGAATGCCACTGCCGCTCTGTCCTTCAGGCGGAGGGCCTGCTCTCACCGAGCTGACGGGAAACCCAGGCCCCGAGTCACTTGTGAATAATAAGCAGGAAATGAAAGGCGTGAGCCCCAGCCCGCGGACACGCGCAGCCCAGTGTGGCATTCAAATCACACTTTGAAGCGAGTCCTGTGTCACTGATCAAAACCACAAGGAATTATTGCTGCTTAACACCGTTCAAAGACGTGGCCTGACACCAGCCCCCGTCGGGGCAGGGCGGCGCTACACGGCGAGAAACCCGAGTTGGGGATGCTCCTGGTTTCTACCAGAGGCCACGCCCTGGTGGAGGGCGCAGCTCCAGGGACGGGGGAAAAAGATCCAGCCCAGCGCGCTGCCCCCCACCCTCCCCGGTGACAGGGCAACACCCAGCACGGCACTAAAAGTAAACCCAGCAGGCCGATGCCGCCAACCGGCGCTGCAGGACCACCCACCAGGCAGCGCCCGCCCCAGCCCTTTGCCGTCTCTGCTGAACCGGCTGCGGTGTGTGCACGGAAGCATCCAGACAGGCGGGCTCGGCCTCTGTGCAGGGGAGACGTGGAGTGAAACCCTGAGTTAACACAACCCCTCACACAGTCACATGTGTGCACTCTCACCATCACACACTTACACACACGTGCACGCACACACATGTGCACACGGTCACTCACAACCCCCCTTCCCGCCGGGACGCAACCGAGCAGACACCCTGTCTTTACTGTTGGGCCTCCCCTCACTCCCCTGCCAGCGGCCTCTCCCCGGCCCGGGACCCCCGGCACACGGGCCCCCCACTGTCCCTGGCTCCGCAGACGTGGGCCCAGAATGACTCTTGCAGGATGCAGCTGCCCACCTCCTCTGGGGCACGCAGAGTCTGGCTGGGCCAAGCAGAGTCCCTGCAACACGCCACAGCCGCCTCTCCTCACAGGGCCTCTGCAGACCTGCCCCGCGGGCCCCTGGGGTCTGGCCCAGGACCGACAGTCCTTTACCGCCACTTCACCGTGCTAGAAATCACTGCCCCCTGCCTCCTGCCCCCACTTCCAGGGCCAGGCCGACCCTCTTGGCCTGTGGGGCGGTGAACGTGGCCCAGCTGCATGCACAGGACAGACTGCTGGGTCCCGGGATTTCGGCGGCACAGGCGCCCGCAGCATGAATCCCACCAGCACCCCTCTCTGTGCCACAGCCCTCCTGCGCCGCACACCACGCAGACGGGCGGGGAGTGGCCGGTGCGGTCGGGCAGCAGCAGTCAGTAAGCGGGGCGACTGCACAGTAGCCCCGGACGGAAGACGATGCTAAGATGGACAGCAAGAGGAAGTGCAGGGCGCGCGGCCTGCCCTCCATGAGCCAAGGGCACAAGCTTCCCGGTCACAGCAGCCTGCACCTCCCACACACACACAGGGAGCCTCCCATAAGCTGTCCCTTACTGAGGGCGGGCGGACAAGCCGGTGTTCTTGTCCTTTCTCACGTGACACCCCTGAAGCCATGTGGCTCGGCTACGCCTCCTCTGTGCAACTGTTGGAGCTGGGCACGGCGGCACCGCCCTGGAGGCGCGGAAACACTGCTGGGTGCCGAACCGCTACCCAGGGCCCGCCCTGGATAGACGCACCTTCCCTCACCGTCTCCCCGGGGGGCGGCTTCACCGGCACCTCTCCGTGGTTTCCCAGGGCTGCTGTCTCCCTGCTGCTGAGACACTTCCTGGCCTTTTAACACGCTCCTGCCAAATCGGGGCGCGTGTCTCCAACCGTGGCGTGCTTGTGTCGGGCCTGCCGGGCCTCGGCAGTTCCCGCCCAGTGTTTAGGGAGCGCTTGGCATTGCCTCTCTGGCCAGTGGGGCGTCACTCGCCTGCTGACATCGTCTGGCTCCTGGCTGAGGTCTGGTGTCAGAGGAGCCACCTGCTAAAAGCAGCCTGACGGCTGATGATTGTCTGTGAACACATCAGCAGGACCGGCAGTCATGAGGGCACCCGGCACGGGGAGAGGCCACCGCTCTGGAGAGGGCGGGCTGAGCTGGGGTTTCTCCGCCGCCATTTCCCCTCTGCCCCGGGAGCCAGGCGGCCACACAGAGAACGGGAGCTGAGAAAGGGTGGAAGCTTCCCCTCCACAGCAGAGGCAGCTTGGTGTGGATCGGAGAGCAGAGGACGGAGGGGAGTGGGTGGGATTGTCCACCTGCAGGAGCCTCTTCCCAGCCAAGCGTGCATGGGGCTGGCAGCCACAAAACAAAACACAAGGCGTCTCTGAAGGTGCAAAAATGCTGCACAGAAATTTCAGGGACCTCACGGAGCTGGGGGACAAAACTTAAGAGTGTCGCCCCACAAAGGTGGGGGGCCTGGTGGGCGTTCCACTGAGACACACAAGAATCTGCTCTTGACACAGAATCCGGGGACTCCGTGGAGACGCCTGCACTCCAGGTTCGCAGCGGCTCAGAAAGAGAGGAGGAAAGTGGTGGGGGGGGGGGGGCAACGCTGGAAGAAGTGCTGGACACACACGTTTCCAAAACAGATGAGAGACACGGACGTGGGTTCAGAAAGAGACGTGAACTCCGAGGGATTAGAGAGCAAACAAGCCCCGGCTGGGTGGCTCGAATGGTTGGAGCATCGTCCCGGAACCGAGAGGCTGCGGGTTTGATTCTCGGTCAGGGCACATGCCGGAGTCGTGTGTTTGATCCCCAGCTGCAGCCCCTGCAGGAGGCAACCGATCGGTGTTACCCCCTCACATCGATGCTTCTCCCTCTCTCTCTCCCCCCCTTCCTCTCTCTAAAATCAATGGATGATGTTCCTGGGCCCAAAAGCGGGGTGGGGGGAAGCAAACAAATGAAACCAACCCCACAAACACTAGTGCTCATGGCACAGACCTGGCGTCTGGACCCATGCATACACTCTCCCTCAGCTGTGCAGAGAGGGGCCTGGCTCTGCTAGGTCCTGGGCTCGGGTCCCACAGGTGCCGGCCAAGGTGCGGGCCAAGTGTGCCTCTTGTCTGGAGCTCAGAGTCGCCGCCCTGCTGGCTCAGGGCTGCACAGAATTCAGTCCCCTACAGTCGCAGCCCAAGGTCTCATTTCCCTTCTGGCCACCAGGTGGAGTCACAGCGTGCAGCGCACCCAGTTTCCCCTCTGCCAGGGCCTGGCCCAGGAGGTGCCCCCAAGCAGAGACACTAAGGACAGGCTGCCCTCAGGACGAGGGGCCTCATAGCAGAGACATGCCACCCCCGAGCTCCTGTTGGCAGACAACAAGAACCAGTCCGCCCTGCCTGCGTCTGCTGAGGGACGGAGGCTCCATACGGAGAAGGACGTGAACACGGCACTTCCTCGTGAGCGGGACGGAGACACACAGTACACCAGGGACACCATGTCCCGACTCGTGACTCGGTTCTGCACGGCGACAAAGCCTTCGTTCTCAACGGGCGAGTAAACTTCGCCAACACAAACTAGACCTGGATGTACATTCGAGGATCTTTTCCAATAAGAAATGCAAACTACTCTCGGGTCCAACCCTGAGTCCATCAGAGTCATGAGCCAATCACTGGACCCAGGGGTGGCCGACCCTCTTCTGTAGATAGAACATAAGACTCAACGAAGAACTACTCACTCCTCTGCCACTCGCCCGTCAGCACCGCCAGCACCCTGGGAGCCACATGAGGTGCCGAGGGTCCAGCTCTGCCTTCGGAAGAATTCTGCGACCGGAACGTTCGCTGGTCCGGCCCCGTGCCTAGGTAGGAGGGCCTGGAGCCAGGGTGATGATGGCTGGACTAACGCGCAGAAGAAGCAGGGGCGTCGATTGGACGGCACTACCGATAGCCCACACAACAAATACCGAAGCCGTTCATTAAAGTAACGTCGGTGCAGGCAGAGAGAGACAGGTGCACGAAAGACAGATCATGAAACTGGAACTAACCAGGCTCCTGAGTGACTTTGGAAGCGAAGGGAGATGGCGTTCTGATAGCGGGTGGCTGTGGAGCGGAAGCCGGCCTGCGCCGCAGAGCCAGCGGCGGAGCCAGGCTTCGAGGACGAAAGGGGAAGACGGTGGTTTGAGAAGAGAGAAAGCGGGGGTTCAGGTCAGGACACGCGGAGGAACAGGACGGTTACGGCAGACCCTCAGTCTGGCGCAGTAGCGGCTCCCCCTCACAGTAGGGGAAAGGAGAGTCAAGGAGGCAACAAGTGGGCAGGAAGCTAGTGACGGGAAGCCCCCTGCGCCCTGAACTGCACCCACGCTTCACAGGTCGCGGCGAGAGCCCTTAAGCCGCGTCCAGCACGCAGAAGCCGTCTCTGACCAACCACTCGGCTTTTGTTTGAGGGACCCAGCATTTTAAAATATAGGTATTCTTCCAAAAGGAAATGTCTCCATCTCTTGAAAAATTGGCACACCTGGCACTGTCCCTCCCCGTGGAGACACTCGGGGAGCTGAGCAGCACGCCCAACCACCCGTGCACCCTCAGACAGCTCCGCCACCTGCACACCTGCCCGGTCCCTTTCGGCCTCAGAGAGGGTGCCTCTCACGGCTGCCTAGAGCGGCCAGGCTCTCACGCTTGTCCTCATTTCATTTCGTCTGTTCCTCACGCGTGTGCGACCAGCGCAGGAGATCGCCTCTCTGGGAATCGCTACACTGGAAACTAAAAGGTAATTTTAGAGAAATTTCTTAGTGGGAGCATGAGAAAAAGTGTGCTGTCGCGTGAAGTTACCTGGGCTGAGAAGAACCCACTGCTGATGAACCAGGGACCCAATCCACGCGTGACGGTGAGTTTCACGCTAACCTGACTGGGCCACAGCACGCCCAGGTGTGAGGTTCGACACTATTTCTGGGTGCGTCTGGGAGGGTGCTTCTGGCAGAGGGGGGCAGGTGAGCCTGCAGACAGAGTGGAGGCTGACTCCCCCGAACCTGACCACCGCGCCGAGACCCGGGACCTCTCCTGCCCGGAGCAGGACTCCCGTGCCAGGGCTCCCGCTGAGAGGGCAGCCCGGGGTGTTCTCAGCCCTGCGATCGCAGGCCAGTCACTCCAGATGCATGCGCATTAGCTACGTCGGGCACACCTAAGCGTGCTTCAGAAATGCTGGTGAGCGTGCCCTGTGGTGTTGCCGAGCACAGCTGGGCGGCCCAGGGGCAGCGGGTGCTACAGTCACAACTCCGGTCCCACCAGGCCGCACCCCGACTCAGAGCGCTGGGGGTGGCAGGTCCCCTAACAAGGACAGTGACTGGCCTGGGAACTCAGGGAAGCCCAGTGTCCTGCAGGAGTGACCCAGAGGCCCCACGTCTCACCCCACCAGCCGGTCGCCCTCCCCGAGCAGAAGGCGCTTCACAGTCACTGCCAACTCATCCTGTGGTTAAACAGCCCAGCGGCATGCTGGGACCGAAGAGTGGGGGGTGCGCAAAGGCGAAAGGTCTGCCGGCACGGACGGACGCACATGCGGCGCCCTCCTGAGATCCCCGGAGAGGGGGCTGCGGCG
Source organism: Desmodus rotundus (assembly GCF_022682495.2). Classification (NCBI taxonomy): domain Eukaryota; kingdom Metazoa; phylum Chordata; class Mammalia; order Chiroptera; family Phyllostomidae; genus Desmodus; species Desmodus rotundus. The sequence continues at coordinate 166,364,137 of NC_071391.1, read as the reverse complement.
TGAGGGGCAGCTCTCCCCAAGGGGTTAAAGCCCGATGTTCACACACACTCCTCTGAGTCTGGGGGGGGGAGGGGCGAAAGGGCTCCAAATAAGACAAATCTGGTGTGAAGGATGAGCTCTGCCCCTTCCCGACTCTGTGATCTGGGGAGAGTTTCATCTCCTTGAACTTCAGATTGTGTGTCTGAATCACCGAATCTTTTCTCCTTTTTATTGATCCTGGAGAGAAGGGAAGGGAAGGAGAAAGAGGGCGAGAAACATCGATCACGCGCTCTGACCGGGGACTGAGCCCCCAACCCAGGCGTGCGCCCTGACCAGGAGTAGTTACATTCGTAAGGTCCTAAATGGCATTCAGCCCTTTGAAGGCCACCACGGCTGATGCGGTGACATGAGTTTGACACCCCTGCCCTGGACCCACGAAGACTTGGTGGGGCAGCTGCCCGCCGTGTCACCCGCCTGAACTCCAGGCTGTCTGAGAAGAGCCCCTTCCCTTTCGGCCTCTGTCCCTGGGCCAGGCTTTTGGCTGGACACTCCGCTACCTGCCGCCAGAGAGCCCCACTCTGGGTGGTTAGGGGATTTGGGATACTCTGCTTAAATCCCATCAGGCCCTTAACAAGAATCTAATGTTTGTCTAAAGTTCAGTCATTGTGTCAAAATTCAGAAGTGAAATGTCATGTGTGACCTTTGATGACTTCCAGTAAAAATTGTTCCACTGGTCGTCAAGTGTGGCCAGCATCAGCGTTTGTCTGTGATGGCCCCAAAGAGCCACAAAGGCTCCAAAATTTGAGTGGAGGTTCTCACTCTGGGCAACATCCATGTCAAGCAACGGGAAGAGTAGACTGGCCAGTGAGTGACCTCACCCGACTGTGTGGGGCATCGGGTGGGGACCCGGAGGACAGGCAGGGTCTCAGAGGCAACGGCTAAGTCACCCTGTGCGGGAGACCTGGGCCATGGGTCAAGTGCGAAGTGAGGCTTCTTAGTGCACAGGCCTGTCTTGCCCTGAAACGCAGTCATAGGGAGCAAACTCCTTTCAAATGGAAAGCGCTGTAATAGACAGCCCCTCTGGGGTGGCTCAGTGGACTGTGTACTGGCCTGCAAATGGAAAGGCTGCCGGTTCGATTCCCAGTCAGGGCACGTGCCTGGATTGCGGGCCAGGTCCCCAGTAGGGGGCGTGGGAGAGGCAATTGCACATGGATGTTTCTCTCCCTCTCTTCCTCTTTTCCCCTCTAAAAGTAAATAAATAAAACATTTAAAAAATAAAATACAATAAAAGTATTATACAAACAAAAAAAAAAAACTACCCTGAAAATTAGGATGGAATTACTGTCTGCACGATCTTGAAAAAGCTCATACAAAACAATTAATTGATTGTTGATTGTTGATCCTGCCACATCTATTAATATGACATTAAACTGTGGAAATTCTCAAGTGTGAGAAACCCTAACAATGTTAGAACAACATTAACGGCATAAAAACTGGAGGGGAAGGAGGGGCCTTGGCAAAAACTGGAAGAGTGTTAATGCCCTCGTCTTCTACAGCCGGAGTCGATGATTAATTTTAATCTAAAATTAAAGCGTGCAGTTAAAACACAGTCACGCCAGTCTGTGTGTGGCTGTTTCATAATATTTATGTTAGCCTCAGAATAATAGTTTAGGATATTAAGCAATGTTTTTGGTTCTCGTTTCTATTTTTATTGGTAGTACTTGATCGTTTTCTTATTATTACATAAAAACAGTAAAGTTATTAAAATTTTTAAATACGAAATTAACGTTTCTGTAATAGTCTGGGTTCTCAAGAAAAGTAGAACCAGTAGGAGACATACGAGGTCTGTCTGGAAACAGTCCGGCCATTGTTAATGTAACGAGAACAGTTTGCACGACATCGATGTGACCCGGCAGCCAAGGAGCCGGGACTGGGATGCACATGCGTGAACAATGACGACTTCACTGTACTGGTCAGTGAGCGAGTGTAGTGTGTGGTTGTCACATTCAAAATGACTGAGTAGAGCAATGAATCTGCATCAGGTTTTGTTAATCTTGAACATTCCTCTGTGGAAACTGTTCAGATGATTTGAAGGCTGTAGCTGTGGGCGGCTGGTGACTGGCAGCTTCATCACGACAACATGCCTGCTCATGCATCAGGTCTGGTGCAGAGTAATTTTGGAAAACATCAGAGCACCCAGGTGACTCAGCCCCGCTACAGCCCAGGTTTGGTGCCTGCGACTTCTAGCTTTTCCCAAAACTAAATCGCCTTTGAAAGGGAAGAGATTCCAGACCATCAGTGAGATTCAGGAAAATAAGACGAGGCAGCTGATGGTGATGGGGAGAACTGTGTGAGGTCCCAAGGGGCCTGCTTTGGAGAGGACAGAGGCATCGCTGTCCTATGTACAATGTTTCTTGTAATCTGGTACCTTCTTAAGTGTCTCCAGTTTTGCATAGTATGTAGCTGAATACCCTCTGAAAAAAAATATATACATACACACACACATATACACATACACACTATAAACATATATACCTATACATATATATTAGAGAGAGAGAGGGAGATACTTATTTTCCATGAGAGGCCGCGGAGGCTGAGAAATCCACTGGCTGCTGGTTCAAGTTCAAGGCTGAGCCTGAGCCCATGGGCCGCAGGAGGCCGAGGACAGCTCCTCCTCCTCTGCTCTACTCAGGCCCTCCACGGGGCCACTGATTCCGATGTTCATTGCACCCAGAGCCCTGCAGAGACACGCCCACAACCATGTGTGACCTGACACCTGGGCACCCGTGACCCCATCGGCTGACACACAAAGTCGGCCTTCGCCCCTCAAAACCAACATCATTGGGAGCAGTGCACTTCAGCAGGTGACAGAGAGGACGGCCTTGAGCCTGCCCAGCCCTCCTGCCCAGACCCCGAGAGGAGCCCTGGGAGGAAACCGCGTTCTCCAGGAAACGCAGAGAATGTCCCTTCCTTGCAGAACCAGCCCAGCCCCTGCTGCTGTGTTATTTCCTCGGCGTGAACGGGAAGTCTGCTTTCTGAGGACCAGGGCTGTGCGGGGACTCAGTTTGGGAGCTTGAAGGAGGCGCCAGTCTCCACGGAGATGCCAGGCCGGTGGAGCATGGGCTCCCAGCGCTCCTCATGGCAATTCCATGGGAGTCACGCTGCCTGAGCTGGACAAAACCAGGAACAGCCACCTGGCCAGACTCTCACCGCCTGTCGGGAGGACACCTGCAGCCACCTCCCGCCTGGCCTTCCAGTCTGCAGTGGGGACAGGCTGTTGGCCAGAAACACAGGTCAGCCTGTGGGCCTCCTCCACCTGCCACAGCCCCTACCACCACCACCAAGACACAAGCATCCGAAGCCACAGCTCCTGGCCCCGTGCGCAGACCTCACCGTCCCTCCACACCCCCCTTCTGGGGCCCCACCCTGCAGCACGCAGCCTCTTGCCGCACTTCCCACGCAGGCAGGGGCTGTGGGCAGGGCTTGATCTCAGGCTGAGAGCCCCCTGCCCAGCTCTGCCCCCAGTGCCCTTGTCCCCAAGGGCACGAGGCCAGCGCCATGGCTGCTCCTCTCGGGACCGCTCTCTCCCTACATGACCGGATCCCCCACAGAGGCTCCACTTAGTGCCAGCACTCCCGTGCCTTGGACACCGGCAGTTCCTTAACCTCCTGACTCCCAAAGGGGCCCCCCACATGTCCCCGTGACTCCCGAGGGCCCAAGGCAAGGTCTTTGTCGTGTTCCCAGCCCCCACGCCTCACAGTCCCTGGCACCGACGAGGTCGCCAGAGAATTCCCATTTGCAGAATTCAATGCTCAAGGACAGAAGTGTATTCTGGTGCATCAGCCGCTCTATAAAGTATCTAAAAGCCTAGATTCTATCCCCAGTTCCTGCCACTGCAATCCTGTGATTTTAAACATAGCGTTTGCCAGTTTGTTTTTGAGGCGAACATAAATTAGGGGGCTCCTGTCAACACCCCCCACCAGCACGAGGGAAAAATCAATCCCATGTGGCAGAACGACCTTCAGGGCCCCAACCCCCTTCCTAGAGCGGCTCCTGCAGGAGCCAAGGGCACGGCACCGCCTCCCTGTTCCACCAAAGGGGACGCGCTCCCTGGCGTGGGTGCGGGGCGAGGCAGGGGCAGCACCCGGGCACCTTGCTCTGATGTGGGTGCGTTGCGGAACAGAGACCTGGTCCCCACAGATACCCCACTCCTCCTCCCACAGCCGCCCCCCATTCGCCCCTCCCTCGCTCGTCCCCCCACCCACCTGCCCCTCGTGCAGAGAGGGCGGCGCTCGCCCCATCAATCTCGGGCCCCTGAACGGCAGCTCTGCCTTCCCAGCAGCAGTTAATTAGGAGGCTGACATTTCCCAGACCGTCAGCTAGGTGAGCGTTCGGGAGGGCACACATCTCCACCTGCGGGTGAGTGCGGGCTGCCCGACTCCAGAGACGCCGGGCCCTTCCTGCCGGTGGAGTCTCGCAGCCCGGAGATGCCAACACGGGCCTGAGATGTCCTGTGGAGTGACCCAGGTTCCCTCCTAGGTGTGGCCAGCCGGCAGGCTCTGCGGTGGGAGAGGAGCCAGGCTGCCAGCAGTCCAGGGAAGACGCGGCCTAATGCTGGCCAACAGACACGGCACCGCAGCACAGTAACCACCAGGCGCTAGGTGGACATTCTCCCCTTTTTGTTGGAATCTCAGCGCCGGATACTCCTGAGCTGTTTGACCTTCCTGGGAGTCGTACGGGGAGAAGAGAGAAGGACTTAGTGAGAGACAACACGAATGCAGACAGAAAATCTGAATATCAGGGCTGACATTTCCAACTCAGAAGTGAGAGCAGAGCTCCACACCCCTCCTAAGTTCTCAGCCTCACACCACAAAGCCCTTGCAAGGGAAATTTTTCAGATGAGAAACACTTTGGTGAAAAATATAAATGTTTTCTCCCAGAGAAGAGAAACCGGAACCCTATTTGAGTTACAAAGGCCCTGGAAGCGCAAAGAAAGCCCCGCAAGCTTCGATGCACCCAGGACTGCTCTCCCGAAGTTCAAGGGTGACTGTCAGCCACAGTGACCACGGGGACTCCCACCAGGTGGGGGTCTCTCAGGCAGTGACTGGGCAGGTCACGGTGCCCTGCCCGCCATGGGCCCACCGCCTCCCTGGGCGGTGTATGGGAGCAGGCGCGGCCCCGGGGAGCGTGCGCACCACGGTGACAGAGGGTTACAGGAGCACAGAGCTGAGATGAGGGGTTTCTCCAGGACGGGGTCGGAGGAAAGAGTGTCAAGGTCAGATGACGACACACGGGAAGACGTCTGGGCAGAGGTGGCGGCACCTTGGGGAGCTAGGCTAACGGTCGAGGGGCCGGGAAGCAGGAGTCGGGGGGTCAAGGGCCAAGGGTCGGGGCTGCGGCGGGAACAGGGCGTCTGGGAGTGCGTGAGTGTGTGAACACACCCGTGAACAAGGCTACACAGCCTTTGTAAAAACAAGCCCCGATCAATTGTTTAAAATTAAATTAAACAAGTGCCACTGCTTGCCCTAGAGTCCCCCTTTCTTGTCTTTAAGATGGAATGTCTTTGGGAGGAGAGACACACCTCCTGCCCCACCCATCTGTTTTTATTTACTGATTAAGTGCAGAGGGGGGCGGTGGGGGGGGTGGCAGAGGCCGCGCCGCAGTTTGAGGCTGCCACATAAACTCGAACCTCCGTCCACCCAGCCTGACCGCAGTGTGGCTTCCAGCTCACGGAAATATCCCCCAGGCTGAGACAGACTGGCTGAACGAGGGCGCTCATGACAGGGACTCAGTAATGTGGCCGGGGCACATTTTATACCCCCGGGAGGCTGACTGGGGATGCTTCCCCTTCACCCGAATCCATCGCTGCTGCTTCCAAGGCAAACTGGCTGGGTGTTCACCTGAACGACTTCATTTTGGCTGCAGGCTCCCTCCCCCGAGTCTGACAAGGTCCGATTCACCCCCCCTCACCAGCCCTTCCTTTGTGACTCCACAGAACAAGCAGGAGCCAGGCAGCCCTTCACTGATGTCACATGCAGGGTGCCTGAGAGACCCGCCTCGCTGCCACCAGCCCTGGGCCCATAGCAGCCACGGTCCTCACCCCCCACCTGCAGCTCCACCTACTACTAGGCAGTTAGCTCCTCCACCTGACCCACCTTGACTCGTTCCCCTGGAAACCCAGCTCCGTCCATGCCCACAGGCCAACCGCGGTGACAAGGAGCACCTTCACAGACAGCCATGAGAGTCACAGCGACAGAGAGGGACAGGTCCGCTGTGCGGCAAACTCCCCCCACCCAAGAGAGTACCCAGGTCTCAGCCCTGCATCCTTCTTGGGGGTGGGGCACGTCTCCTCGCCTGAAGCTGGGGGCCAGGGAAGGCCAGGGAAGGCAAGGATTTGCTTTTCCGTCACAGGTGAAAGTGCGCGTCTCCAAACCGCTTACCTGACCGTGTTCAGTCCTGGGCTCCCACAAGCTCTCTCAACTGAAACCCATCGTCCGACAAACTGCAGAGACAAACCTCTTGGCTTCTGTTAAACCTAAAGGGCTGAGAACATAAATTTCTGTCTTCTCCCTCCCATGACCTCACCTCCAAAAGGGTAAAGGAACAAAGACGTATGAATCCTCAGAGGCATATGGGGAAGGGGAGTATCAGCAGGCAAGCCATTGCACCCGGCACGTGGCGGGCAGGCCTCAGGGAGAGCAGTTGGGCACAGGGGACAGACGTGGAGTAAAGGCCCGCAGATGGGGACACCAGGCAGAGGCCTCTGGAGCCACCTGGAGAGGCTCGCAACTCAAAAGACACCCACAGAACCCAGGTGACGAGTGGGGCTGGGCTGGGATTCCAAAGCCCGGCACCTCGTCCCGGGGCGGAAGTTTGCTGCTGACCACTGGCCGGGGGCCGGGAGCCTCGGTTTCTGCAGAATTCACATGGGGAGAGATGGGGACACACACACACGGATGACAGATACGCAGAGGATGGGTGGGTGGACCCAGGGGACAGATGGGGAGAAGGACACGTGGATACAGACACGACATACTGAACTTTAAGAAAGTCTCTAACACGAAAGACAAAAAAATAGGCATAAGAAAGGAGACACAACATAGAGACAGAAGGAAACTCCAAAAACATCTTAATTAACATCTTCACTGCTGTGATTCAGTATTTCAGACACTTGAGCAGAAAACTTTGAACGTAAAACGTTTACCAAATTTGAAAATTTAACTCATGATTAACAGATGAAATTGAAGAAATCTCAGGAAGACACACACACTAAAGGGATGATGTGAGAACGTATTAGAGACTTAAGCAAGTTCTTGGAGGCCAAGTATCCAATCGAAAGACGATCGAAACAAGCGATAGGGAAGTCAGGTGAAAGCTGTTATCTATTATGGAAACGTAAACGCAAGAACACTTCACATATCTGAAAAATATAAATCATGACTTCCCAGCACAGAGATCGGAAAGTGTCTAAGAGGAAATTAGTTCATTAATAATTAACTAAACACCAGAACATCAGCAGTAAAGACAAAAAATTTGTTTCAGGATTCAGAGAAGCCTCCAGTCACGATGGCGGTGAGGTCAGACAGGCTCGCCTCCTTGCACAACCACATCAAAATTACACCTAAAATATAGAACAACCATCACTCAGAACCGTCAGAAATCAAGTGGAATGGAAGCCTGACAACCATGGAATTAAAGAAACCACGTCCATCCAGACAGGTAGGAGGGGCACAGGTGCAGAACGGGCTGCTCCCGCAACCACGAGTGGCGGGTAAACATTCGGGAGGGACACCTTGGGAGCAAGGAGTCCCAGCCCCACACCAGGACCCCACAGCCCAGAGTTCCAGTGCCAGGAAGGTAAGTCCCCACAACTTCCAGATGCAAAAACCAGAGGGGATTGAGTCAGTGGAAGAAACCGCTGGAGTCCCAACCAGATCCACATAAAGAGCCCACGCACAGACTCACCTACTCAGACTCACTCCCTCTGAGCTCCAGCGCCAGGAGAGCAGCTTGAAGGGCCCCAGTGACATACAGGGAGGACCTGAAGGGTCTGGCATCAAACAAAGCAGAAGCCATTGTCCTTTTTCTGGGCCCTCCACCTGCAGAGCCACGGAGCCAGCAGGCTGGAGCCATATCTGAGACTCCATCAACCTGGCTAACACTGTTTGACCCTGTGGAGATGCCCAGAGACTCCGCCCCACCCAGCTCACGGGCCCACCCAAGCTGCTTCATAACTTCCTAAATCCTCTCAAACAAGCAACAGCTGGCCTCACTGAGCCCCAGGCCCTGCACTAGAAGCAGCCAGCCTAGATTCACAGCTTGGATTCACCTGGGAATCTCCAAGCCCAGCACAAGTAGCAGCCATCTCAGATTGCTTTACAGCTCAGGCATGGAGGCCCTGGACAAAACACAGGTGGGGGCTGACCTTGGCCTGCACCACCCAGGAAACTCCAGAGCCTATGCACCCAGTGGACAACTACAGATCACATTGGAGCACCACCACCCTGCCCCTGCACAGCTGATCCTCCACAGAGGGTGAAGGTTGGCAGTCAGTGGTCACAGCCAGTCCTTGCAGCTGACTGGCCTGGGTAAATCCCTCCCACTGACCTGCCAACAGCAACCAAGGCTCAACTACAACAGGAGGGTGTACTCAGCCCACACAAAGGGTGCACCTCGAGTACCCGGCTTGGGTGTTGTGGGAGGCAGTGCCATTGGACCCCACAGGACACCTACTACAATAGGCCACGCTACGAAGACATGGAGGGAAAGAAGCTCTACCTAATATGTAGAAACAAACACGGGGAGGCTGCCAAAACAAGGAGACAAAGTAACGTGGCCCAAATGAAAGGACAGATCAAAACTCCAGAAAAAGAGCTAAATGAAATGGAGATGAGCAATCTGTCAGAGGCAGAGTTCAAAACACTGGTGATCAGGATGCTCAGAGAACTTAGTGAGGGCCTCAGCAGCATAAAAAAGACCCAGTCAGAAATGAAGGATAGACTATTTGAAATAAAGAACAATTTACAGAGAAACAACAGTAGAGTGGATGCAGCTGAGAATCAAATCAATGACTTGGAACACAAGGAAGCAAAAACAAGCAATCAGAACAGGAAAAGAGAATCCAAAAAAATGAGGGTAGTGTAAGCGGTCTCTGGGACAACTTCAAGAGGCCCAACATTCGCATCATAGGGGTGCCAGAGGGAGAAAAGAGCAAGAAATTGGAAATCTACATGAAAAAATGAAAGAAAACTTCCCTAATTTGGTGAAGGAAACAGACATGCAAGTCCAGGAAGCACAGAGAGCATCAAACAAATTGGACTCAAGGAGGAACACACCGAGACACATCATACTGACATTAGCCAAGATTAAAGAGAAGGAGAGAATCCTAAAAGCAGCAAGAGGAAAGGAGAGCGTTACTTACAAAGGAGTTCCCATAAGACTGTCAGCTGATTTCTCAAAAGAAACCTCACAGGCAAGAAGGGGCTGGACAGAAGTATTCCAAGTCATGAAAGGCAAGGACCTACATCCAAGATGACTCTCTCCAGCAAAGCTCTCATTCAGAATGGAAAGGCAGATAAAGTACTTCCCAGATAAGGTCAAGTTAAAGGAGTTCGTCATCACCCAGCCCTTATTATATGAAATGTCAAAGGGACTTATGTAAGAAATTGAAGATCAAAACTCTGAACAGTAGATGAGCCTGAAATAAAATTGGTAAACAATGTTGTGGTTTTTTTAATTTTCAAAAATATTTTTCCAGACCTAAAAAAAAAAGTTAAAAAAAAAAAAAAAGGATGCAGCCCTGGCTGGTGTGGCTCAGTGGACTGAGCGCCAGCCTTAGAAGCAAAGGTTCCCCGGTCCTATTCACAAGCCTGGGTTTCGGGCCACGTGCCCCGTAGGTGGTGTGCCAGAGGCAACCACACACTGACGTTTCTCACCCTCTCTTTCTCCCTGCCTTCCCCTCTGTCAATAAATAAATAAATAAAATCTTTTTTTTAAAAGGAGGCAAAATCTTTTTTTAGAAAGGAGGCATTAGCTCAAGATTAAAAAGAATACAATCACAGTGCACATCTTAATTCTATAAAGACAGTACCTGCACACTGGAATGATAGGAGCACTGATTCCTGATCTAACCAGAAACAGCGAGCACAGCCCTGGAGGGAAGGGCGCCGACTGGGGCGTCGAACCAGAGCCCCGTCCTCCCAGGTAAGAGAAGAGGTCAGCGAACAAGGTCTGAATCGAGGAGTCAGCTGCGACGGCGGCGCACCAGGCGCCCACTTCAGGGCCACCCCCATCCCCCGGAGGTGTCCGAAGTCGTGTCTTTGGAGGGCGGGGAGGCGGCGTGGGGACCAAGCTCATTAGCCTGGTGGGACGACTTGCTGTTTCAAACCGGGGCGTGCACGACTGTCGCTGAACATCAAACTCAGAGAGAGAAGCCAGAGCGTGGGACGCCTCCCGTGCCCGAGCTGTTCTCTGCTACAGGCGCCTTCCAGCCCCTGACGTCCCCGTCCCCCCCGCAACCCGCTCCGCGGAGTCATTTTCCTTCGAGGGGAGCTTCACTGCGGGATGCACCGAGAGCACGGCGTGTGCGGGTCGGGGGGCGGAGCTGCGCTGGTCTCCAGTCTCCCTTGCCGGCTGCGTCCTGGAGGAAGGTGCCGATGTCTACCCCGCTAGCGCCGCAGAACTGGGCTCGGAAACGTTGGCTTTTCCAAAAGAAAAAAACTAAAACCAGGTGCTGAGAAAAGCCCCACATCCTGATGGTCCGGGCTGACCACAGGTCATGCCCTTGGGCGCTGACCCTCCCCAGCGGACCGCGGAGCCGCCACTTCGGGAGACCACACCCCAATCAGGCCAGCTGGGAAGAGGGAGCGTCTCCCCTGCGCCCCACACTCGGCGACCGGCCATGTGGGGACCCATCAGCCCTGTCCTTTCCTTATTCTCAAACGAGCTCCACGTCCCTTCACAGGGGCCCACTTGCCTCCCCAGCGTCCAATGAGCACAGCCGAATACACTCCCTGTTTACGCCCAGCACGGCCAAGCCGGGGCCTTCACACCCAAGCCCCACGAGCAGGAGGAGCTCCCAGGCCATGACCGTCTTGTGCCCTGAAAACCGTCTTCGCGTCTCTGTGCTTAGAAGGCACGGCCCTGGATTTGGTGAAAAGCAACTCCAGGCCGGCGCTAAGATCAGCCGGGGTTGGGGGTCCTCCTGGGGCGCAAGGCCTGATGAAAGCTGCGGCCAGCTGTTGATGGCGACGCCCACACTGCACGGGAGACCGGTCACTCCGTTGGGGTTCCTGGGCAATCGTGTCAGAGCGCAAGGAGCACTTGGAGCAAAGAATGCCAAAGGGACTCGATTCCCACCGCTCCCACTCAACAGCCCTTTCTTTCTGCACATGGAGAAGGAAATTTGGGGATGTCATCACCTGCCGAGGACGCTCTGCTTCACTTTCTTCCCCAGATACAAAAGCCAACCGAAGACCCACCGCCACAGACCGGCTCTCCCGGCTCCGAAGGCCGTGTCCCGCAGACCAGCACGCCGCGTGCACCGGCCTCGCTCGGGTCTGTTAGACAAATAAGCACCAGCAACAGCCAATTAGGCTTCGTTTAAACCAGTCACATCTGATTAATGTGAACTGTTCCACTATCACTGCTCAACTGTCTCTGAGCAGGGATTCCCTGAGAAAGCGTACAGGCTCAGAAAGGACAGTCACGTCTGAGGAATCTAATTATGGGCATGAACAGGACGGCACTCCAGAAAACCCAAGTGACAGTCCGCCATATAAAATCGCTCGGCAAAGACAATCCGTAGTGTGTTTATAACTAAAAATGCTATTACCTGAAACTGTTACCTTAAAAATCTCCATCCCTTCCAACATCCATACATTTACCAAAGAAATAAAGGAGAATGAATCCAAATCTGTATTTTACCTTGGATTCGTGAAAGAACAACCCGGCCCAAATCCCAGATGGGTTCGAAGTACGGCTTCAGTCCACACTACAACCAAATCCAAAACTTTCGCTGAAGTGTGAGAGTTTCTGCTTGAACGGTATTTTTTCTCTTATACCAACATTTATCTTAAGACATACCCATGAACTGGAACAATGGGGAAAACAAGGGTTAACAGTGAAATCCAGCCTGACAGAAAAACCGGCCGAAGCTCGGAACAGGCAATTCGGGAAGGTGGAAGTTCGGCGGGTCGGGGGTCGTGGGGGCAGACGCTCAGCTTCTCCAGAAGTCGAGAAGGAAGAGACAGGTGTTCATCATGAGATGAACCACATTTTTACAAGAATCTGAGTAATTTCAGCCCTGGTGAGGAGGCAGGCAAATAAAAGCCCAGGGTCAGATGTGCCCTGGGCGACAGGAGCCCCCCTGAAGGCAGCCCCCCCAGGTCTGGCAAGGCGACCAGAGGCGCCCACCGCCCCAGCCCCGACGTGAGGAGTGCCCGTGTGGCACTGTGTGTGCGGCTGTGAGCAGATACACAGATACATGCATGTAAACCGAGTATGAAACGGTGGATGACAAAGGTAAAAATAAAAACATGCTGAGGACACGCTGAGTGCTGCATAAATCACACGACCATTTCGGGCTGCAAACGTTCAAACCGCCCAAAACGGTTTCAACAAGAGAAATGTGTTGTCTCACCAAACAGAAGCATCGAGGTGCTGGGGGGGTCAGGGCAGGTGATGCAGGGCCTGGACCTCCTCCAGGGGGCGGGCTCTTCCCACCGCTGACCCCCGCCCCTCATGCCCCCCACCCCACAAAGGCGTCTTCCTCCTCGGGTGCCTCCACCCCTGGCGACACCAGCCTGGGCTCCCTGAGCCAAGCCCAGAGGCCAGAACACAGGAGCTCGCTCTGCGTCCCACTCTGAGAGCCATGAAAGCCGTCCAGGAGGCGGGGGCGTGTCCCACAAACTTCAGGGTTCAGAGCCGCCCTGCAGGTGCAGGGGTTAGAGGCAGCCCGAGAGCCCACTCCTGCTCACTAAAGCAGACCCGAGAGAAACCACGTCCCAAGGGGGATACAGACTCGAGCTCAGAAGGGAAGAAGGACCAGAGGCCCGGGTCTGCCTGCGGAAGGGCTCCCCAGGCCACGTCTTCACCAGAGCCACCTTCCCCTGGCTCCCGGAGGCACAGGCCCCCGTGACTCCCGAGCCACCGTGCCCACTCCAAGCCCCTGGATTTCCCGGGGACACAGGCCCCTGGCTCCCAGGGGCCCCACAGCCCGACAGCCTCCCACTCCTAATAGCCACGCCCACCTGGGGCCCGCCCTCCCACCAGGCCCCATGGCTCCTCCGTGTCACCAGGGCCACAGGACTTCTGTCCAGCGAGGCCTAGCAGCTCTCAATGCCGGTGGTCCCGAGGTCCAGGCCTCACTTGATGTGGTTGCGGGAGGAGGTGAGCAGAGCCTTGCCCTCCGCCATCTTGACCAGAAGCCCATTTCCACTACAAGTGGGACCGGAAGTGAGATCTACCACGGGAGCCCCTTGCATCCTCGAGGGGATGGCCTCCCCTGCTCAGCAGGTCGTAACTGTAGCCATGGTGACGGGTGTGGGCTGCCGTGAGGAGGAGCCCACCAGTGGGATCGGTCCTTTCACAGTTATCCTTCTTCCCTGTAAAGGGGAGGAAAGGGAATTCCTTCCACATAGCAGAGGCCCCCCCGTCTGCCCCCTCACCTCAGCCTGAGCCCAGATCAAGGGCTCTGAGAGGTCTTGGAGAGCCCTCCGGTGGACCAGGTGCCTGGTCCCCAGGTGTCAGCAGCAGCCAGGAGCAGCTGCCGTCCAGGCAGGCACGCCAGCGCTGCCAGGGTGTGCCCTTGCAGGTGGTTTTCGACCCCACCTGCATGCTTCCGCTGCCCTGCTGACGGCCTGCAGGGCCTTGGAAACGCCAACAAGCCCCGAGAAAGAGACCCAGCCGAGGAGCCAGCCGAAGCTGGCATCACCCACACACACTCGGCAAACACCGAGGGCTCTGGACCCAGCAGTCCGGGTCGGCCCCTCACACTCCCCACAGGGCGCACTCCCCGCTCACCCGCCACCGTGCTCCGCAGCGGCCCTGCGCCTGAGCCCTGGTTTCAGGGGACCGCGCCGGACCATGCCGCCCGTCTTCACCCGGCCCTCTGCTCTGGGTCCCTCAGGGCTGACATCGAGATGGCCACTGGCCATGTCCTTGTCTGCAGGCTCGGCCGGGGACAGTCCCGCTTCCAAGCTCCCTTGGGCTGCCACAGAAGTCATTGCCTGTGGCTGCGGGACGAGCCCCGCTCCCTCGGCTGTGAACAGGGGGCCACTCTGAGCACCGAGAGGCGCTCCTGCTCAGGCAGGTCACACGCGGCCAGGTCTGCAAGGCCCGCAGGGGAATCTGTGAATGTGGACTCGTGAAGACCATAATGGTGTCACCTCATCACGGAGTGACTGCCCACCGCCTTTTCCCAGGTCCTAGTCCAGTCAGGAAGTGCCTGTCCCTGCACCTTCTCAGGGGAGGGCCTCCCACGCTGACGGATCTCGGACGCTGGTCCGCCCCAGGCGCTCACCAGTTTGCCTCAGAGAAGGTCTTCCCAGGGGGCAGCTTACTCCCGGGAGCGAGACGGTCCTCACCTCTGCAGGAAAACGTTTGTATTTCCCAGGCCCCTCTCCCGAGCCCTCGTTTGGAGGAGCCAGGTTTTACCGCCTAAGCCAGGCCTCCATCCGCGCACGAAGGTCACTGTCCTTGCGGACCTGCTCTCCTGGCGTCAGAGGGGGATCTGAGAGCATTTCGTCAGGAGACAGCCCTCGCCTTCGCGGGGACTCGGGTCCTTTGCTAAAACTCTCCTCGCTCTGGAGGCTGACGTCGGGAAGCCGCCCCTAGTCTGAAGGGGGGAGCAGGAGGGATGTCTGGGAATGGGGCCGCTTTTTGTCAAGTAGGATTTCTGTTACTATCGATGTTTCCAAAGTTAAAAAATCATCCGAAAGCAACTGAAGAATAAGCAGTGTGTTTCAAAGAGGAATCCGAGAGCGTGTAACTTCACCTGCCTGTCGATGAGTGGTTATGGATTTGCTTCGGGGTCCTAACTGGACAGAGTCCCGAGTACACACCCTCCGCTCGGGCACAGCGGGGGGCAGGGGGTTGATGAAGACCCATTCCTTTTTAAAAAAAGAGCTGTTCACGTATTCGGAAAAGCAGCTTCTCAAACCTGGTTACTCACGCTTGGCGTGGGTAGGGCCAGCCCTGTCCTAACTCAGATCGCTTCGTGTCTAATCGGCTCCTTCCAGAGCGGGAGCAAATAAAAGTGTGTTTCATCTCCCAAAACCTTAGGCGCCAGCGTGGCTCCCAGAGAACCGAGTCTGGACCCAGCCGCCGCCCTCCCGGCCCAGCCTGTAGGTGGCGACGTTTCCCCTCCAGCCCTGGACGCGGCCCCCTCCTCCTCCTGCAGGGAAGCTGGCTTTGCTCTCAATTCCTTGCGTTTTTGCATCCGCTCGAATTAACCAGTCGGATGCTGACAGGCCACAGATCGATAGCCAACCGAAATCTTTGAAATATTCATGGGTTATTCCGCCCCCGGGACGCACATTCGGAGACGGCCGAGACGGCCTGCCGGCGGGTTTGAAGATGAGTTCGCTGGGCGCTGCGTTCTGCCGCTCACTCGCACCCCCTGACGTCCTCGCCTGTCGGCGGGGCTCACCAACTCCCGCTCGGAAGACAGTGGGGCTGGGCCCTGGGGAATCTCAGCTCACTCAGTTTACAGAGCAGGGCGACGAGGAAAGGGGTCGTGGGTCAGGCCCGAGGCAGCTCTAGCCAAGTGCTCCAGGGTGAACGAGCCACAAGCGTGCCAACAAACCACTTCTCCGACGGTGGGTGTGAGCGCTGCTGCCCCTCCTAAAAGTCGCAGCAGCTGCCCAGGAGCCAAGTGCGAGTCGGACGGCCTTGGCGCAGACACGAGGGCCAGCGAGTCCTCGTCCCCACGTTCTGTCGCGGCCCGAAGGCCCTTGTCCGTGCCAGGGGCCTGCGCTGCCTGAGTCATCGTGGAGCAGGGATCCAGTCATGTGGGGGCCACGCGGGGGGTGCAGGGCTGTGTCCACCTGCTCTGAAATGCCCGTGGAACTTGGAGCTGTGTCCTGCTGTGTCCCTGATGTTTTGGGGGTGCATTTTTTAACTTAAATCACTACTTCCATCTTCGTTTTTGGAAGAGCTGCTTTCCTAAGCCACCTCTACCACCCTGGGTTTTTATTTAGATTTTGGGGCTGCCTGCGCCAGGCTCCCCCTGCACCTCACATGGATCTCTCAGCGGCTGGTCACCTGCATCCCTCAGTCGGACACGGAATTAATGCACCTTCTAGTGTGTGTGCTTAAGGCCGCGGATGTCCCTTAGCTATTCTCACGGCATCATGCATTCATCGTCACTCAGCACAAAATACTTCCCACTTCACATTCATTTTTAAAACATTATTTGGAATATTTCTACAATAAAAATTCTATCAATAAACTCTATTCCATGGGAAAACAATGACTAAGAAATAAAAATGTAAAAAAAAAAAAAAACACCTGAACGTGCACCACTGTGAAATGACGGTCTCCTGCTGTTGGTAATTACTCCCCACGGGTGTCCTCCCCGTGTCCCTCTGCACACACATGAGCACATGTGCACATGTGTGCACACACATGGGCACGTGTGTGCGTGCAAGCACATGTGCGCACAGATGGCTGCACTTGTGCGTGTGCAAGCATGCACAGACACACATGTGTACACACACGGACACATGCACACACGTGTGGTTTGTGAGCAGATGCAAGCCATTTCCAAATGCATGATTGGGCGGGGGCGGGTGGTTTTCGTTTTCTGTCTGTGATTGTATTGCACTGTTATTAGCAAAGGTGGTCTTCTCTGTGTAAATTCCTTGACTGTGCTGGGCTTTGTGGCCCAGTTGTGAAGGATTTCTTAAAATCCTCTACTTATCAGCAGACGTGCTGCCTGCACGTGCGTGTGTACACGGGAATCAGCCCCCGGAATGGGCCCTGGCGCCGCCCTGGCGGCTTCGGCGAGCAGTCTCTGGGAGGCCCCGGGGGTGGCTCCCATGGTGACTGTGGGTCTGGACTTCCCAGGAGCGATTCCGTGGAGCTTCGTCGTGTCCTTTGTCGACTACAAAGTTAGGGGCACACAGACTTGCCCGAAGCCACTGAGAGCCTGTCCTTTTTATTGCTTTATCCATACTCATCCAAAAATATGCATTTCCTTCCTCATAAAATAGCTATATTAATTTTGTTTGTTAATATTTTGTTGGCATATATTTTTCCATAATTTCAACCTCATACCATATTTAGTCATTGTGTTTAAGTATGTCCCATATATTACACTTAGCAGCTGTTTTCAACATTAATTCTGTCTTTTGGACGAGATATAAGTGGATTTTAGGGGTTTTGCCACTGTGATTACTGATACATTCCACCACCTTATTTTGTATTTCCAACTTCCTGTTTAAACATTTTCATTTGATCTCTTATTTTCCTCCTCTGTTAGGTGGATTTTGCATCCCTATGTTTGGAAGTCTCAAATTCCGTTGTGTTACGACCGTGATTACTGTCATATTTTCCAGCTCGCGTACCTGTAGCGTCCTTTTCACAAATACAGAGCGGGCCGGTTTCCACGCGGTCCTCCCAACACGGGCTGACTCGCGAACCCAGGGTTCCCCGAGACTCTCCCAGCCCCAACCCCACACTCACGGGCCAGCACTTCCCACACGCCCGGCTGTGAAACCCCAAAAGTGTCCCCCGCACCTCAGGCCTGCGAGACGGCCGACCTGGGCTTTAATCTCTGTCGCCTCCTTCTCCCCCTGCGGCTGCTGTCCTTCCTGCCGCAGCACCCCCTTTCCTGGGCGAGCGAGGACCTTTGGCGTGTGGAGAAACGCCTTGCCCTGTGGGGGCCGGTCGCCATGGACAGCGTTTGACGGGGACGGTCACCTGTCTCCACCCTCCGAAGACGCTGTCACACTGTCTGCCACCATCTGTGGCTGATAATGAGGACGTCGCTTTAGTTTTTGTTGTTTCTCCTTTGTAGCCTCTCTCTCTCTCCCCTCCTCTCTCTCTCTCCCCTCCTCTCTCTCTCTCCCCTCCTCTCTCTCTCTCCTCCTCTCTCTCTCCTCCTCTCTCTCTCCTCCTCTCTCTCTCTCTCTCTCCTCCTCTCTCTCTCTCCCCTCCTCTCTCTCTCTCTCTCTCTCAGATTTTGAGCATGGCTTTGTCCTAATGTTCTAACAGCGTTCCCAGGTGCACTCGTCTTTATTTATGTGACCGAGGACTCAGGACACGTGAAGACACGTGAAACTTGTCCACCCATGTCCATGACCATCCTGTGACCCATTAGTGTTCGCATGAGTCTGCTGGGTCTGTGACTTGCCTGCCCCCCCCCCCCACGGTGGACTCTCCTCCAGCTGGGGTGGAGCAGAGCCCCGATGTTTCGGGGAGTCACCTTTTTCCTTGCACGGCCTCAGACTAGGGGTGAGCAGGTACAATGGGGTGGGGAGCCCTTGTCGGGCCCCCGGGGTCCGAGTTCTGTGCCTTTCCCGGATGGGCCACCCATTTTCAAATGCGTAGTGATGTGAAGAGTCAATGGCTGCCAGTGAATACTTTTGCCATTTTTGCTTTTTACTTTTAATCTCATTTGGCATCGGGACAGGAATTCCACTCTTTCGTTCCCTCCATCATCTTCAACCTGAGTCTCCCTGGGTTACTTTCATCCTTCAACGAAAAGTGTAATTTTCTTCCCCAGCTCCTCGAGCAAGACCCTCGTGGGGAGAGACGCCCCACCCCACTACCTTTGAGCATCTGGTAGCCAACCTGCTACAGGACCCTAAGGGGACCAGACACTTGGAGAGCGTCATTACCCAGCTGGACGGCATTCTCGGGGCGGAGTGCCTGGGTTCCCGAACGGCTGGCAGTGGGGGAATTGAGGACTGAGGCAGTCCAGGCCCACCTGCACTTGACCTTGTAGAGAAAAGCAGGGCTCAGAGAGGACGGCTGGTCCACCGAGGCCTCTCTGTGGGGAGTGCGAGCTGCAGGTCAGTTTCCCTATCACGTGAGTCCCCTCCTGGAGGTCGCGGGAGAAGCCGGTGTGGTTTATGCCACTTCGTAAGCAGCCCAGCAGTGAATCCGGCTCCATGTCGAGCCGCGCCAGGTCGCGGGGGTTGCAGTGTGTTGTCTGCGCAGCGTGAAATCGGAGGACGGCCTGTCACAGGTGTGACGGTCTTGACAGAGTGGAAGGTGGGCCACGTGGCGGCCCAGAGCCGTGCACTGATGGGGAGAGTTCCTGGTCACTTTGATGCCTGGTGAAGGCAGCGCACCCACACACACACACATGCCACAGCACATGCACACCCAACAACATGTGTGCACACACCACGGCACATACACTCAATCACACACATGTGCACACTCAAAAGTGCCAAAGCACGCTCACACGCCGACACACATGACACCCACGCGTGCACAGTGACATGTATCACACGTGAACACGCATGATGACATACATGTGCTCACACGCAGTGTCACACACAGCGCACATGCACACAGTGGCACACACACCCACACCGATGTGCAGACACACTCACAGGCACCGCACTCCCGAGCATGGAGCCCAGGACTCAGACAGCTGCTGTCAGAACCCACAGGGAGGCGGCGCACAGCACACGTCCGGAAGCAGGCGGTCTCCTCCACACGCTAGGTGCAGGCGTTTCCTGGTCAAGGCCTCTCATTCAGTGCCTGCCACTCGAGGACCGTGTGTGGCTCCGCACGGCCACCACGGAGCCGCCCCGCGCTTGCTTTGTCATGCAGTGTCAGTGGGAGCCGTGCGGTCCCGGAGCCAGAGGTCTGAGGTTTGCACCCTCCCTCAGGCCACAGTTTCTTTGCCTGGAAGCGGAGTCTTTGGCCAGGAGACTTCTCTGTCCCCAGACCCCCGGCGCCAACCCGCTGACCACCTGCGGACTCACCCTGTGGGCACAGTGATGCGTGACCTCGAAGGCCCTGGTCCAAGCCTGAGGTGGAAGTGCCTCCTAACGGGAAACCGCATCCCCACCGATAACGGGGGTCTCAGGTTTCTCTAGTGACGAGGAGAATGGCAGCCAGGCCACCTCCTCCCGTGGGCGCTGATGGAGCACACACCGTCACGGCAACACGTCCCCTGTCACTTGTTCAGCAAGTCCCCACTGATAAGAACAGAGATGACCTGGACACGCCCTCCCCCTTAAACAGGTGTGCCCGTGGCGTGGGGGACCCGGACAGTCCTGCTCTGGAGGGACCGTCGGCAGCTCTCTGGTTGCCTCCCCCGCGTGAACCTGGACTCAGCGGTGGATGGAGCCAAGGGCAAAGTCCTCGTCCACTGGGACAGTGACTCACTGGGTGGCCTCACCAGGAAGGAACTCGCATCTAGAACTTGTGATGATGCCTTGATAGGCTGCAGCTTGAGAGGCCACGTGAGCAGGAGAGAGGGTGCCGGGTGCAGGAGGTCCCGGTGGGTGGCTGTGGCAGGTGCCAGAGCATGGGAGCCGAGGGGACGCGGCAGAGGGGGGGGGGCAGAGTCAAGTGAAAGCTGCTGGCACACACGCACAGTGACCTGCAGCTGTGGGGAGGCAGGCGGGGCGCTCCCTCCCCCGTCAGGGACGGGGAGCGGTGCTGGGGAGCCCATTGCCAGCTGACCTTGCCTTTCCTCACCTGCGGCCCGGCAGCAGCAGTCGTTGCGGAGAATGCAGTCGCAGAACGGGCACCGCTGCTGGGGCCACGGGGAGATGACCCTCGGAGGCAGTGGTGCCGGAGGGCCGGCAGCAGGCGTGGGGGAGGGGAGGGCAGCAACGCTGTGGTGGGGGAGACGTGGTGGAGCATTTTCAGGATCACGTACGCTGCCCCCCCGATCGCTGCGTCCGGGAGCCTCGCCCACTGCACATGCTCAGTGCGTGTCAACGTGAGGGACACGGCCATCGTCACTCACAACCTAACCCCGGCGTCTCAGCGCCACCATCCGAGAGCTGAGGGGCCAGAGCTCCGCAGGGTGCGGCAGGCACATGGCTGGCGAGTGGCAGGTGAGCGGCAGGTGTCCGCCATCGGCAAGGCTCCAGACTGGGACGTGCTTCACCGTGACACGGGCTGCCGGGCTTCTCGCAGCATGGGGCCGGACACTGGCGGGAGGCTTGTGTCTTTTTCAGAGAATGGCCACTCTGTGCCCCAGCCTTCCTGGACTCCTGACATGCGATCATCGTGGTGCGTGCCCTGGACTCCAAGTGTGCTGCGGCATTAAATGTTACTGTGAAATGCAATTAACTTTGTTTTGCAAACTTCCCAAAGCCCCTGGGATCAGTCAAGGCACAGCAGGTTCAGGAGTCACGTCCCAGGCCCCGAAGAATTCTCCCGCAAGGTGTGACAGGCATGAGAACGCCGCTAAGCCACCTGAGCGCCTGGACCTGGGAGAATCTCTCCGAGACACATTGCAGCAAAGCCCACCCGTGCCTGGCTCAGTCCCACAGGCTGAGCACCAGGCCAAGGCGCAGGCGGCTTGGAGGCCAGAGTCACCGCGGTGAGGACGGAGGCTGGAGGAACCAGATCAAGACAGGGACAGATGGGCAGGTGACGTGGGGCCAGAACACTCCATCCTCGGGGTGTCGAGCGGAAAGCTCCGCTCCTCTCCAGGGCCTCTCTCCTTGTCCCTGTGCCAAACTTCACTGAACAACACGTGAGGAGGGCAGCTGATCTCCAATCAATCAATAACTATTGCGCACCTTCGACCTCCAGACGCTGCCTGGGTGGTGGGGTGGGGGATTATTGGGGGCCAGGAGGGTATATAAGCCACAGCCCACGTCCTAAAGCAGCTGGCGTGGCCCACAGGTAAAATTCAAGGCCAGTGCACTCGGTCTGAGCCGGGAGGAAGCGCATGTCCAGGCCTGGACTCCCCGGGGCTCCGCCCACATCTTGAAGGTGGAGGGGCTGCAGCTCCTTCAACAGCAGGGGCAGCAGACCCTGCAAACCAAAGACAGCCTGGGGCAGCCGTGGGGACCCAGGGAGCGTCTCCGACAGCAAGCAAGCTGTTCGGTGTGCTGGAGCTGGAGAGAGGATGTCAGGGCTGCGCCCGCGCACACACACACACACTCACACACACTCACACACTCACTCACTGCAGGAGCCCCCCAGCACCAGCAAGCCTGGCCCCACAGTGCTCCTGGGGCCCCGTCAGGGTCTCCTTGGCTGAGGGGCTGAAAGGGAGACCTCAGGCGGCCCTTAGGGGGGTCTTGGGCAGGTGAGGGTGTCTCACAGCTGGGGCAGCCTCCTGTGCGGAAACCCACCCGGGCCCTGGGGACAACCCCCTTCTCTGGGAGCCCAGGGTTCGGCACTGACAGCGGACAGCGGGCACTGACAGGCACAGGGGGGCGGGGCTAGTTCATACTTTTGTTCTCAGACACCTGTGATTTTTGTGTTATGATTAACACCTTGGCCTGCACCTGGCTTTCCACCTCACCTGAGGGCCGATGCTTTCCGATCAGGGACAACGTGGCAGTGGGTGTCTCAGCATGCTGGGTGATTGTTGACCAAACAAATGGTAATTACTTGGGGTGCTCCCCTCAATCAGCTGCTGTGTGCCTGTGGTGGGAGGGAGTGGAAGAGAGGCAGGAGGTCGGGACAGGAAGAAAGTTCTTGAGGGGAGGGAGGCGGGAGCCGGGAACCAAGGCCCCAGGAAGAGCGTGGGGACCCAGTGTGGGCTGACAGCCCCTGCCAGCCTCACTCGCGTCTGAACCAAAGAACCCTGCTCTCCTTCCGGGGGAGATACTCGGCGGGGCTGGAGGACGCGGGAAGGCTTTGGAAGAACTCGAGGAGGGTTAGGTTGCGGGTTGTGCCTCAGGCGGAGTGGCCCCGTTAGCAGATGGGGGCCTATCCACAGGGGTCCCACGGGGCCTGACGCGCTAGGCCCCATCCCATCGCTAGGTGTTCCAGACAGAGCCGGCCTCAGGCACCCACGTGTGTGCGAAGGCACTCACTCGCGCCGGGGTTTTCCTAATCACCACGAACGCCCTTGTCGGCCTCACACTCTTGGACGTTCAGAACGTTCCTCGTGCGAAGGGCGTCTCCTCCTCCTGGCCGTGGGCCCCGCGCAGGAGACGCGGGAAGACACTGACCGGCATTCACAACAGATTTACAGGAAGGTAATTGCCTGCGGATTCGTCCTCACGGGTGAGTGTTCTTTCTTGGCGGTAGCCTGGGCTCAGAATAATTACAAAAGAAGGAAACATGTACTAGAATAGCATCATGTATTTCAAAAGAATTTTCCGGAAGCGTGATGAAGCTGTGGGACTGAAGAGGAAGCTCAAGCTGGACTCACAGCGAGACCGCAGACGCGCCCCAGCTGGGGCGGCGAGCCGCAGGGAAGGGCTCGCTCGTTAGCGGGGATGTTTACTTCTCGAATCATCCCAGATGCCTACGTCTCCACACTCCAGGCTTTTCTTCCCTGCCCTTGGCTGAGAACTAAAGCCCCAAGACAGCCACTGGAAAGACTAAAATAAAACAAAATTTACATAAGCAAACTGGGCTCTCACAGACCCCAAGCAGCTGCTGGTCTCCACGGGGCCATTGGAGCAGCCTGGCTCTGGCGGGGGTTGGGGGTTGGGGAGGGGGAAGATGGGGGAGCTCAGATGCCTGGCACGAAGGGCGGCCAGTGCACTAGGGCAGAGACGAGACGCCCTCCCCCAGCCCCACTCGCTGCTGCAGCCAGCACTCGCTCTGTTTCCGGGACAGTTTGGACAGTGCCCTCCCGCCGCTCCTGCTGCCAGGACCTTTCCCCACATGGGCACCCTCACCTGCCCTCAGGCGACGCTTCCAACCCAGGTGAGGGGTCCCCAGCTTGGGAAGTTGCTGTCATCTCTGGTCTGGTTGAATCGCGCGCCCCCAAAAGTCATGCGGGAGCCCTAACCGAGGCACCTGTACATGGGACTGTGTCTGGAAGAAAGTCTCTGCGGATGTGGTCAGGGAAAAGGAGGCCACGCTGGATTCTGGGGTGCCCTACACGGAGAGGGAGATGCAGATGCAGGCGCATCAGAGGCTGGGAGGGGTCCGGGAACAGTTGCCCCCCAAATCCTCCGGCAGCCCTGGAAGAGCCCACCTGCACACCTCGATCTCCGACTTCCGGCCTCCAGATTGTGAGGCAACCGCCTCTCTGGCCGGAGGTCCCCTGGCGTGTTCGCTGCTGTGGCTGCCGTCGGCAGGATCGGGTCAGGCACCGGTGACCTGCCGTCGGCCCGCCCCCTGCAGCCAGGGCAAAGGCCGCCGGGGCCTGGCACCGACTGTGACCCGTCAGGCTGAGCACTGAGATCCAACGTGTGAGCAGGACCCACCCCATGAGGCATGGACACCGAAGGTTTGGCTGCTGAGCCGGACGGCTGTCACCACGCCCTCCTGGGGGGACCTGAGCCGTCAGTGGGCATCCCTCTGTCACACATGGAAACCGTCCTCCTGTCCACAGTCTTCCTGGGAGCGGTCAAAGCCCCTGCTCCCTGACCAGCTTCTGCCTGGGAAGGAGTGCGGCGCCTCTGCCCCCACGAGGCCTGGTCCAAGGGCTGGGCCTGCCCCCTGCCTCCTCCACACACCCCGCGCCCTCCTTTCCCACCAGGCCCCACAGGTGTGCGGACCTCAGCACTCGGGACCACGGCCCATGCCGGGGCCTCCAAACACAGAGCCTCGTTGTCTCCCAGTCCGGAAGGGCCTGGGGGTGACAGCTGACCCCAGGGCCAGAGTGGTGCGAAGAATCTCCACTGGCCCAGCTCCAAATGTCCTGTGGTGGCCGTGCCCTCTTTGTCCAGCACACATGGCCAAAGCGACCGTCCTGAGGAACTGCCTGGTCCGGCCACTTCCTCCTGAAAGCTCCTCATTGGCTGCTCGCAGCCCAGGGGGGCTGCCAGCATGCCCACCCCCAGCCCCAGCGTCCCCTCACCCTGGCCCGCGCCCGCCTGACCAGCAAGCTCTTCTTGCCACTCAGGGCACCGGGGCTTCTCGCCGAGTCCTCACCTTGTGGGTCGTGGCTGCTGCAAACACCGACTCATGTTACCATGGGGGTCCCCCAGTCCCGAGTTCCGCAGTGTGGCTCCTTAACGCACCACCCCCCACCGGGCAGCAGCCTTCGGTCCGCAGGGTGTTGGAGCAGTCACCCCTCCGCCCCGAGGTCACAGGAAACAGGGCGACACGGAGGTGCTGGGGCTCTGGGGGCGGAGTGTCCGAGTGGGGGCAACCATGATTCCTGGTGTTTTGTGATGTAAAAACAAACGAACGATGAGGACATCGGAGGCAGACAGTCCGCAGAGCGGGCCTTGGCAGCGGGGCCCAGGAGTCTGGAGCAGGGAGGTCCCGCCAGGAGCAGGCAGCACCCTGGCCCCACCTCCAGGCCCGCCCACGCTGGGGCCAAGGCCAGCCCTGCCTGCTGTGCCAGGCTGGGGGTGCTGGTGCTCCTGAAGTGAACGCAGGTGCCTCATGGGGGCTCATCTTACTAACCCACACAGGGGTCCGATGAGGTCGGCACCCTCGTACTGACCCACGCATTACAGGGAGGGAAACTGAGGCTTGAAAATGTCAAGTAGCCACCGAAGGCCGCACAGCTGGCAATAGGCAGAAACATGAGTCCAGCCTGGCTCCTGTCCCCTCCAGAGCCTGCCCGGCAGCAGGGTGGCAGCCCAGAAGGGACTGCGTGGTGGCCCCTTCCTCACGCAGAGGCGCAAGTCACTCAAGCTCCCCTCGGACAGCTGGTCTCCCCAAAGTCAAGCACCACAAGGGGCGACCCTAAATCATCGGGTAAGCGCTTGTTCCTCCCGCAGAGGCCACAGCCAGGCAGACTGGAGTGCGGGGGCAGAGCAACTCGAAGCTGAGCGTGAACCTAAATCCCAGCAATCCCTCATTCGCCCCAGGCGGCCTGCTAATGCTCTGTCACCCTCCCGTGGGGATTTTCCGAGGTGGCCAGCCCGCTCCTGCCCCCGGAGAGGCAGACTGGCCAGTGAGCGCCCGACAGAGTGCTTCCTCCGAGCGGCTGCGAACAAAGAACCCTCGGATCTACGGAGAAGGGCTGCGTCTTCTTTGGACTAAGAAAGATTTGCGGAAAGAGGATTACATTTCCTAAGCCACACCAACAGGGGGATTTCTTTAAATGTGAGGAATTAGGCTGATTCTCACTTTAGCCAAAGACAGTGTGAAGTCTTGCAGCCGGAGACACCCAGTGGTGAGAACACGGGTAGGCCTCGCTGCTGAGTCGGCCCTGGAGAAGGACGGCGTCCACCCAGCCACCACCCTGCACTCCGCCCCAGGCCAGCACCCAGGCCAGTTGAGTCCTTCGTTAGAAAAGCACCCAGGAAGTGACTGGAGTGGCAGTGGTCCCAGCTGGCCCGAGGATGGTGCAGGGGGACAGGAGCTAATTTCCCCAAGGACCACCAGAGCCTCAGTCTCGGGCGCGCCCTGCTGGGGAGGTCTCAGGGCCCCGGAGGCTCCATGTTCTCTGCTCCGGGGTGACAGCCTGGCCCCCGCTGTCCTGTCCTTGCACCTGGGCCGCCGACCCCGCCGTGCGCAGAGGGAGAAGGACCCCTCGGCGCTGCCGTGGAGGTCCAGCACTCAGCACCCAGAGGACGACAGACTCTCTCCTTCACTGGCTTTTTTATGCATGTTGACTGCCGGGACACGGAACAGGAGTTAGGAAAGTGCGGGAAAGGTTTGGGGCTGTTTCAGCTTTATCGGGGTGTAAGTGGCAAATGCAACTGTGAGATATCAGAAGGGAGCAGGCGGGGTTCCCATGCACAGAGCACTGTGGGAGGGGAGCCCTCCCTCAAGCGCTTAGCCCCGCCCTCCTCTTACTCCCCAGCCCCTCCCTCCATTTCGGTGAGAACACTGCAGCTCCACTCTCCTGGCCAGCTCCAGCTGCACAGCCGTGGTGCCCTTGTCACAGGTGGCACATCCCGTCCTCAGACCCTACTCCTCCTCCCGCCGAGTCTACGCCCTTTCCCAGCGTCTCCCTCTTCCCTCCACTGTTCTGCTCGCTGTTTCCAGGAACTCAACTTTTCATCTAAGAAAGTGAGACCGCGCAGCCTTTGCCTGTCTGAGCCTGGCTTGTGTCCCTTGTCGCCACGGGCCGCAGAGGACAGCGTCTCCTTCCTGTTGAAGGCCGGACAGCGAGTGGCTCTTCAGGTCGAGCTTCGTTTCTTCCGGGCGCAGGAGTGGGGCTCCTGCATCACACGGCAGCTCCACCCTGAATGCTCCGCGGAACCTCCGTGCCATCTTCCGCGGGGCTGCCCCCATCTGCGCTCCCACTGCCAGCGCGTGAGGCTCCCCTTTCTCCCCGTCCTCGCCAGCCCCGGTCAGCTCTTGTCTTTTTGTGAACGGCCATTCTGACAGGTGTGAGGTGTCTTATCGTGGCTTCAACACGCTTCCCTGAACATGGGGGATGCTGAGCACCTTTGCAGGTGCCTGTCGGCATCCCGTGTGCCTTCTCTGGGAGCTGTCTGTTCGGGCCCTTTTCCTATTCTTTCATCCCACCCCACCTGGTCCCCATCCTGTGCAGGTCACAATTCTGGCCTCACTGGGAAATGCTGAATTTCAGTTCTTTTAACTAAAAAATCTCAGTCAAGTGGCTGGTCCAGAAGAAACTCCTGACTCCCCAGGAACCTGCAGGTCTCTGGTCTGGACCTCCCAGCCCACGCAGTGGGCCCCTTGGGTCCGGCTACCAAACACCTGCACAGAGAACCCAGCGGAGCTGAAGCCAAGTCAGGGCCCCTCCCGCCACGGGGTCAAGGTTACCTGCCCATCCCAAGCATCGTCTCCACTCACTGGGAGCGCTGCTGGGGACAGGCCACCCTCGGCCCGTGCCTACCACCTGTGAAACGCCCCAGCCAGCCAACCCTGGGCAGGTTCATCAGCGTAACCGAAAACGCTCTTGTGCCCACAGACCCACGCACCCCCACAGCAGGGCAGCAGAAAGCTGTGTGGACCTAGTTTTCCACGCAGGACAAAGGGAAGTAGCCGCTGAAGGACGACTATGCTCCTGCTCCCAGGAACCTCACCTTCGAAGCTTCCCAGGCAGTCCCCTTCCATCGGGACGCACCACCTGGGGTTTCTCCATTGGAGACTAAACAGCCTCTCCCCATGCAGCGACGGGCCCTCCTCCCCAGGCTCTGAGGATGCAGACCCAGTGAGACAAGCCTCCTGACCACAGGCTGTCACCCAGCAGCTAGAGACCCTCCCAGTGTAGCCCTGCCTGCCCAGAGAGGGGGGGTGGGGCCGGTGCTGGGGGGGCCACAACAGAGGGAGGAGGAGGAGGAGGAGGCAGGGGAGGGGAGAGAAGAAAGAGGCACAGGAGGGAAAGAGACATAGAGAGAGACTCAGAGAGACACACAGCTAGAGAGAGAGAGACACAGGAAACCAGAGCCAGGGAAAGGGGCCGGGTGAGAGGGCAGCTCTTCCTGGAAGAAGCAGGGTGGGAGAGGGTGTGGGGACCTGGGAGGGGACAGCCAGGGGCCAGCACCAACCCTCAGAGGCCCGGCTCCCAGGGGGCAGGGTCTGCCGCTCCAGACAACTGGGGACCTGGCACTTTCCTGGTCCCCTGCTGGGCCTCTGAGGCGTCCTAGCGGTCCCTGCAGGGCCTGGTGCGTCTTGGTTTACACCAGGCACACGCCTTCAGGGGACAGAGACGACCGTTAGCATGTCTTACACAACAGACACTCCAGGAGGCAGAAGACTAAAACGCCCCTGTGTGCCTGGAACATTTTACTTGTGACCTTGATGGGCCCTCCACCCCGTTGCCATAGCGATGTCAGGGCTGGCAGATCCGGAAATGGATGACAAAAGAATGCCGTGGAGCCTTCTTCTCAAGCCTCCTCCCCACCCCCCCACCCCCCCCACCCCCCACCCCCGCCTGCGACAGCCCCTCCCCCTTCGGGACCACCAGGCCCGGCTTCAAGCAAGCCCCACACCAGGTCCGCGTCATGTAGCTTGGAGCCGACAGGAGGGAGATCCATGCAACTGGCTCCAGGTGGGGGCCCTTGAACTTCAAAGCATCGCGGAGCTCATCCCCAAGGTGGCTTACAAACACCTGCCTCTTCCCTCAGCCTCCGGCAAGTGCAGCCTCTCATCTCGCAGCAAATGAGACAGGCAGAGGCAGCCGGGGCCCAGAACACAGCAGTCTCCACGGCCACCCACGCTTCGCTGCCAGCTGGCTCATGGCCGCTGTCCCCAGAGTCCCAGGCCTTCAGCTGGGGCTGTACCGTGGTCTCTCTGAAGCTCGTGAGCTCCCGATGAGCTGAGCAAACGTCTCTGACGAAAGAAAGAACAGACCACTGCCCCACGAGCGCCATTACTGGGTGAATACATTTCTTACACACAGGAGCTCTGCGGGGCAGCGGGGGAGAGGGTTAGACACCGTCTCCTGAGCCCGGGCCGGGCGGCTCCGCTGGTTGGGGCATCGTCCTCTGCACCAAGACGTCGCGGGTTTGATTCCCGGTCAGGACGCGTAAGGGAGGCAACCGATCGATGTTTGTCTCTCTCATCAGTGTTTCTCTCTCCCCCCTCACCCTCTCTCCCTTCCTCCCTTTCTAAAATCAATAGGAAACATTTCCTCAGGTGAGGGTTTAAAAAAATCATTGCAGTGGAAGATGCCTCGTGTGGACGGAGTGGGGACCATGGCCACGAGTTCACTCCTCGGAGTCGAGAGGAGGCCTGGGGAGCCGGGGCCTGTGGCTGGATGACTGAGCACCGGGAGGAGGGATAAGAACCTCAAAATTCTGCAGCATAAGAACCTTGGTTACAGCTGGTTTTGATGGCTAACCCCTGAGTGGGGCCGGTGCCCTGAGGTCCTTGCTCACCCACCACCTCCACGGCACTGTCCTAGCTTGGGGCGACGGGCGTCACCCAGGGGCCATGTCTCTGTGGCCCAGGAGCAGACGCCTCACTGGAGGCAGAGGGTCAGCAGGGAGGTGCATACTGTGAGCTGACCATGCCCAGCACTGCCAAGAAAATGCACCGAGGCAAAGGCAGGCAGGGGACAGAGACACAGGAGCCCCGTGCATGTGGCCCTGTCCCAGCAGCTGTGCGGACAGCTAAAGCTTCTCTGCAACCCCCGTGGAGGGTCATCGACAACGTCACCCCTGCTGAGTCGCCCCAGGGGCAGCAGGTACCAGCCCTGTGCACAGGAGGCGGGGTCAGGCCAACCCCCACGGGGTCCCTGTCCTCACCGGCCATCAGGGTCGGAACCCCTCTGCGCCTGGTGCTCCTGTCCTCACCGAGCACCTGACTGTTGTCTGGACGGAAACACAAGGAGGGCGGCAGGTTGAAGAGGTGGCACGAGGGAGAGAGACAAAGACCCTCTCCAGGGCGGGGGGACACGCTCAGTCCCCAGGGCCCCAGGCCCCACAGCCCCTCGGTGGCGCAGGCTCCGCCCTCCCTGTGTTTCGAGGCTTGCGTGGCGCTTACGTGTGTATCGGCGTGTGTATCGGCGTGTGTATTGGCGTGTGTATCGGCGTGTGTACCTGCTGCCGCAATAGCGTTGCGCAACAACGCCCACCTTGGCGGTCTCACCCATAACCACGAGCACCGCTGGCCGTCCATGCTGCGTGTGCGTGTGGTCTGATGACCTCAGCTGGGCCTGCCCGTGCCCCCGGGACCCCCGCCCAGGCCCGGCTCGTCTGGAACGGCCCCACCAGGCGGACTCAGCTCTCGCCCGCAACGCACCCCTCGGCAGGCCCCCCTGTGTGTTCACATGCTGGTGGCAGGGGCCAGAGGAGGCAGGGACACCCACTCTCTGTCCATTGCAAAGCAAGTCCCGTTGGGGGCCAAGCCAGCATTGGAGGAGGACGAGATGGCCAGAGACATGGCTGCAGGGTGGTCTGGGGAATGGGGACTGGTGGTGGGATGTTGACAGGAAGCAAAGGGAATAGCCACAACCATGACAGCCAGCGCCTCGAATTGGCGCAGAGAAGAACCTGTGTAGCACTCCTGCACGGGCTGTTGGTCATTTCCCGTGGGACACAGGGCCTGGGGGACCAGGCACCACCGGAGAAGGCAGGAGGGCCAGGGGGGGTAAAGGGTAAAGGAGGAAGTTTGAGGGACAGAAGGAGACAAACAGCAGGTGCTCCCAGGGGTCGGGGGCTTGTTGCTCGCCGTGGCACAGGGACTGGTGGCACCGGCCTGCCTGCCTTGCTGAGGTTGTTGACAAATGGGACGCCACTGTGTGCTCACCTGTGCGGTGCACTAGCACAGCTCACCTGCAGCACAGCTCACCTGGTAGAACGCACGCTCTGGAGTCAGGCTGTGGGGTTTGACTCCCAGCTCTGCCGTCCGCCCGGTGAGAGGCTCGGGCAGTGTACGCACACGTCCCGTACGGCACAGCCCTCATCTGCGAAGTGGGGAGAGGAGTCTGCCTGCCTCTGAGGCCACAGCAAAGCTGAAATGCTAATGAAGCACATTGGCCTCGGTGCCTGCCACAGGCTAAGTGGGGTAAGTGCTGGTTAGTTCACGGTGATGGTGATGACGATGGTGATGTGACAATGGTGACGGTGGTGGTGATGGTGGTGACGGTGGTGGTGACGGTGGTGGTGATGGTGGTGACGATGGCAATGACGATGATGATAACGATGATGATGTCAGGTGGTTTTTCCCACCCTAACTCCCTTGCCTCTTGCCTCACTTCTCTAAATTCTCTTTGTCTCTAGTTCTTCTAATGTTGGCGTGAGTTTTCTAAACAAGAGTCTACACGTACACCTTTCTCCTCTAAACAGGAGTGAAATACCACTAACTAATGAGCAGTGGATCCACAAGTGCTCATCTCCCCACCCAGCGAAAGAGAGATTAAAACCTAATACACAATATGAGCACAGAAGTTCGCCCCCCATTAAAGACGCGGGGCTGGCAAGATGAGAAATGACAGGCTTTCTGACTTCGAGCACGGTGAATTACTGTGCGTGATAAGCATGTACAGATTGCAAGTGTCTGAAATGGGAAATGTAAATCCTATTACCCATGAGCGCAAACAATAGGAGAACATTTATGAGCATTCTACACAGTTGCTTTCCTTGAACGCAACAGGCTGGGTGTTCCGACCTCGGCAAATGTGTCACACTCCAGAGAATTTCACGTTCCGATGGCCTTCTCTTGTTTATTTCTGCGGGGCGGCTCAGGGTGGCAGCCGGTGTTTTACTCCGTACCTTCCATGCACCGAGGCACACACCGGAAACCTGGCTTCGGAGAGCACAGCCACACACCGTCACTTCTGCCCCGGGCGGATGGCCCCAGTCTGTTAAAACCGTGGTTCTGGCCCTGTACCTCGTGGCTCTGCAGCAGCGTCTCAATGTTTCTCCATGGGGCCTGCCTGGCTCTGAAAGGAGTAAGGTTTGCTGTTGGTGCCTCCCCGACTCTAGGCATTCACTCAGCAGACATGTCCTGGGTGTGAATTTGGGAGCCCAGCGGGGGGCTGTGCAGAGAGGAATGGTGCTCCACTCCTCCTGTCGACGGCCCCTGGTCCAGAGAGGGAGGCAGGTGTGGTCGACTCCCGACAGCGTGGTGGGTCCCGTGGGCGTGCACGCGAGGCCATCCACGGAAGCACGACCCACTGCGGCCGTCAGCCCCGCGAGGCTGCGACCCTGCCGGACTTACATCTCCAACCGGCCGGCACATTCTCAGCCGAAACACGGCGCCCTCAGCACCACAGGCCTCTGGGGCTCAGACCCAGAAGGACGTGGCCACATTACCTGGCAAATCTGACCACCCGAGAGAGAGAACACTGCTTCCTCACTAAATCTATCTTCTCAAAGGAGTAAAAATGAGCATCTTCCGAAAAACAATAGCTGGAACGTTGTCAACGCATTGCCCGGGGTTCCAGCACGTTCCAGAGGGATGTGAACAGGAGATCACTAGAGACACTATTTACAAGGTGCGGGAGGGGTTAAGGAAATGCAGCTGGACCGGGAGGCTCTGCCAGGAAGAAGGCTGCCGGGGGAGAGGGGTGGCCCGCTGTGGCTGGGAAGGGGCTTGGAGGACACCCGCCTGCCCTTCCCTCCTCCCGCCCAGCACCCCCTCCTGCATGCAACTCAAAACCACAACGACGCACCACCTCACCCCTGATGGAAGGGCGTCGCCAACAAGACAGGTCACACAGGTGCTGGAGAGGCTGTGGAGAAAAAGGACCCCTCACTCACTGCTGGTGGGAAAGCAAACTGGTGCAGCCACTGTGGAAAACAGTGTGGCGGCTCCTCAGAAAACCAGGAATAGAGCTTTCACATGACCCAGCAACCCTCCTCCTGGCTATCTGCCCGGAACACTGGGAAACGCTCAGTCACAAGCACACACGCACCCCTGGGTTCACTGCAGGCGAACCCGGGGCGCGCCCTGTGCGGCTCTCCCCCCTGCTCCGTGTCCCCTCCGGCTGCACAGGGAGGTCTGCGTGACGAGCCTGCTGACTTCGCCACAGTGCCCCTGCAGCCGCCTTGAAAGCTTCCACGGGCTCATCAATAACCCTGATTTCTAATCCCTGATGCTCCCAACGTGCAGACACATTCCCCCCACTTTTTCCACAAGACTCTGAGTTCTGTGCTGCCTGCCCTGAGCGAGAACACGCCACTCAGGAGCTGAGTGTCTCCCCCACAACCCTGGTGCAGTGTGGTGCCGGCAGGGAGCGCTGACGGCAGCGATTCAGGAACCCGGCAGCCCTGGGCTCTGCACTGGCCGGGTCTGCTGGACCGTGGAGAATGGACTTCGTCCTGCACGCCCCCGTTCCCACGTGTGCTCCTCACAGGGTTGCCTGAGTTCAGACGGCCCATAGCTGGGCTCCCAGCTGGAGGGCCCGCAGTCCTTGCTGACCGATAGCTGCAGCTTCCTTCCCAGCGCCTGGCCTGGCTCTCCCCGGCAGTCTGACCCGCCGCTTCACCATCAACCAGCCACAAGCCCCAGGAGCTGAGAGGCGGAGGCAGGTGGAGTGAGAACTGAGACCATAAAAACCTGTTGTACACTTAGCAGAACCTTTAAAGATATATTTTTAATATATTTTATTGATTATGCTACTACAGTTGTCCCATCTTTTTCTCCCCTTTATTCTCCTCTGCCCTGTATGCCCCTCCCACCATCAGAGAAAAGGATGTAAAATAAGAGAGATTTAAACTGGAAAGTAGCCCTGGCTGGTGTGGCTCAGTGGACTCAGCACCAGCCTTCGAACCAAAGGGTCACCGGTTTGATTCCCAGTCAGGGCACATGCCTGGGTTGTGGGACAGGTCCCCAGTAGGGGGCATACAAGAGGCAACCACACACTGACGTTTCTCTCCCTCCCTTTCTCCCTCCTTTCCCCTCTCTTTAAAAATAAATAAATCTAAAACAACTGGAAAGTGCCTTCAAGATTGTGAACCTGAGGAACCGAGTCCCCGGGAGGGTGCATGGCTTGCCAGCCTGACAGGCTGGGCAGGAGAACCATGTCGTGGGGCCGTTCTGTGCGTTTGGGTTCTCAACAGCCCCCCCGGCCTCCACCCCTGGGTTCAGAGAGCACTCCGCCCCAGCTGGGACACCAGAAATGAATCCAGCTGTGCCAGTGTCCCTGGGGAAACCCCGCCCAGCCAAGAACCCAGGATGAAGGCGACGGGGCTGTTTAACGGTACAGCCGGGCCCAGAAAGGACCTCCCGGCACCAGCTGGAATGTCAGAGCCCAAAACGGGGCTGGTCTGGGACATAAGGCACTCCTGCGGCCCGGCAACAAGGACGTCCAACCGAAAACGTGAAGAGGACTTGGACGGACACTTCCCCAGACACACAAAGGGCCAGTGAGCACATGTTGGGGAGGACCGGGCCCTGAGCACCGCGGGCGGGGACAGGACGGGGTTCCCACAGGAAGTAGAACCGGGGAGGGGCGGGGGGAGCTCGTGATTCTTGCCCTTCCCCCGAAAGTGTGGCTTTTCTAACACGGCCGGTACTCGGAGAGTCCCACCACACGTGTCCTCGGGCCTTTCTGTTAAGGGACTGACCTTCTGCAAACTGCGAAACGTAAACGTTGAGGGAAGTTGTTCCGATTTGACGCTGTGAGTCCAGTCCAAGTGCAGCGGAGTGTGGTCCTGCGGGGGCAGCTGGGCAGGAGAGCGCGCACGGCCCGGAGCTCTGCGGCGGGCTTGGCTGGCACTGTGGGGTGCAGGGCCGGGGCGCAGGGCCGGAACGCAGCGTATTGACGGAGGCCTTTGATGCGCCGTGGACTCTGCCGTCCACAGCAGGCGGGGTGGCTGCAACATCGATCCCGGGGCCAAGGAGACACCGCCGCAGGGAGCTGGCTCCATTTTGTGTTTTTAATTACTGTTTAACCCTGAGGGGGACTAGATCACTGTGAGCACTTTCTCTCAGAAAAGCAAAATCTCATCAATGCAAACAGCAGAGCCGGTTGGGGAAGCAGACTGACGTGTCCCTGGGCTCGGGTGGACGGACCCCTGTCTCGCACCAGCACGGCCTGGCGGAGGGCCCCCGCTGACCACGGTCGACCACAGCAGACCGAACCCTTCCTGGACCACAGAGACGTCACCGATTTTGCAGAGGCAGGAGAGCCAGACGAAGGGCACTGCACCTTTAATTTCTTCTCGTTAAACACAGCGGGTCTTACCCACACTGACCAGGCAAGGCCTGCAGCCTCACGGAAAAGGGAGGCACGGGGCCAGGGGCCTCTCCCTGGGCCTGTCACTCACAAGGGCCCAGGGCTGCTGCCACCACCATGGCCGCACAATCCAGGGGGCGCCGTCACATCACCTGTGTGCACGTACCTGCACAGGTGTGGCGAGAGCGCCATAGGTGCTCACACCGGCCCATCGGTTCGGTGGCCCCCCCGCAGCACATTGTGTGCTGTGGGGGGACAGCTCTGCCTCCAGGGCTCACGGCCTGGCGTTCAGAGCGACTGGATGGGGACGAATAAGACATGCCGGGAGCTGGGCAAGGTGAGGAATTAAGAAATAGCAGGTAAAGCCATAAAGGGCAGAGGGGGAGCAGCTGAGCCGCACGGGCCGAGAGGGCCTTGGAGGCGGTTTGGCACAGCCATCGGTGGGCGGGGCAGAGTCCAGCCCCTCCTGTGGCGAACAAAATATCTCTGAGCTTGGGGTCTTCCTGTGAGGTAAGACAGACGGACCCCAGAGTGCACTGTCCCACGCAGACGGACGCAGGAGTGCATGTCACGGGTTAGTGACGTCCCTGGGTGGGTAAGTGCCAAAATGCCTGTTGTTCAGCTGTGACTCGCTGTGCTGCCTGGTGATGCCGGGCTCTCACCTTGGCCGGGGTGGCACCTGACCCAGGCCCTGGCAGACACTCAGGACTCACACGTGTGGGCCCATGGAAAGGGGGCCCGGGGCACAGGAAGTGCCTTGGCTCGAAGGCAGAAGCAGGCAGGTGACAGTGGAACCCAGCCGGCCAAGACGTGACACTGGAGAAGTCTGAGCGTGCTCCTTCCAAGCCGGGGTGCCGAGGGGTGTCTGGAGCTAGCGTGGTGCTTTGGGCAGGTCAGCCTGCTGGAACCCTGGACGGGCACAAGGGGCAGGGACCCGTCAGGATTGGCGTGTCCAGGGCCCCAGAGGCAGCCCCTGGGTCCCAGACACCCAGCCGCCAGCTGAGTCACTTGTACTCTTGGGTCTCTGTCTGCTCGTCACTGCCTGGGACTCGATTTCCCTTCGTGTTGTAAACAAGGAAACTGAGACAGGACACAGGCCGGCACCCCGGCCTCCTGACTCCATGACCCATGAGGTTTAAATAACACAGCTCCTCCTTCCCCGGAGAAGGTGCAGACTGGACGCCAGGGGTGGTCAGGCCGAGCTCTGTCCCTGACGGTGGGCTGTGAGGGCCGGGGCAGCAGGTCGGGGCTGCGGAAGGTAGAGTGGCAGCCAGGCCGCCCCCAACCCCCTGGATCCAGTCACCACGACTCCTTTCTTTCCGGGAAGGGAACTTCGGGCACGAGCTGTCCGCCCACTGGGAACGAGAGGGTGACTCCGTCACCACGGTGAATCGCGGCGGTTTGGGGGTTCGGTGGCGGGGTCACACACAGCGGGCTTCCTTCTGTTCCTGACACAATCACTTGTCCCTTCTTTGAGCACCGATTACCCCAAAGTCACAGATAATTGGCAAATCAAGTCCTATGCAAATCGGGTGCTAATTCCAAGCAATTAAAAACTGAGTCACAGCTAAACACAGCTAATTTGAAATTTTGTTTTTTATATGGTGTGAAACAGGTTGAGCAGACACAAAGACCAAAGACACCTTCCTTGTCGCTCCGAAGAGACTGACGTTCGGCGGCTGTGTGTGCCTCCAGCCAATGCCCCGTGTCAGCGAAGCAGAGCCAGGCCGTTCCCGTCTTCTACCCCAGACAAACGCCAGGAGCGGTGACCGGATGGGACGGGGCAGCGGGAAGCGAAGGCAAGGCCAGCGGCCGGCACTCCGGACAGAGAAGCAGCACAGACAGGGTCACAGCAGCAGCACTGTCCCTCCAGGCGGAAGGAGGCACTGGAATGCGGAGAGACTCCCCCAAACCCTGTACGAGACTCTCGGCCACCCCCACACCCAGAGCCTGGCCCCTCAGAGGGGAGCCCCCCACTCCGGGCCACCTCGGGGCCCCTTCCACACCCGTTCTTGGCCGGCCTTCCACAGCGGACAGTGGGTTCCAAGAGCGGAGAGACCAGCAAGCCAGCCATGAGAGCCGCGTCCAGGTGCACCCACGCCAGCCCCACCTGCGGGGGCCGCTCCAACAACCAGACACTGCAAGGGTAATGGGAGAAGGACAGCACAGGGGCCCCGCAGGCCCTTGTGGGAGCCGTTTCCTCTGCCTGGGCACCTCTGTAGAGTCCCTGGGTTTTCATGTCCCTTTAACTGCAGGTGGCAAGAAGCTTGGGGGTGTCACACTCACATGCACAGCAGCATCTGAGGACAGAGACTCCAATGTCATTCTCTACACGGGGACAGAAAGACGGGTGGCCCTTCTGTGGCAGGCCACGGGTCACGGGAGCCCAGGGTCCAGGCTGCAGCCAGTGTCCCCATCGCGTCGGCCACAGCAGTTTCCTGCTCCCGCACTCACCAGAGCTCCGTGAGGGCGGGCACCACCCTGCCCCGTCCAGCACAGGATAGGGAACCTCTGGGCGGGCTTGGCGCAGAGCGGGGGCTGCGTCAGTGCCGCGGAACGCGGGACCGTGGTGGCTGAGTGGGGCAGGGGCCACGGCGGGCGGAGCACAAACGTGGCTGCTCAGAGGCCAGCCCGGTCCAGCTGAGGGTCGTGCACAATGTCTCCACGTGTCCGCTCCTTCGCCCCTGCTGCAGGGCAGGCACAGGGCGGCGTCCACACAGGAGTGAGACGCAGCGCCCCCACAGGGAGGTGCTCACAGGCGTTAAACGCAGCACCTGCTCCCACGGTGACGCCCTCTCCCTGCTGCCGAGGCCACCTGGCTCGAGTCCCTCAGGCCGCCGTGGGCAGAGCAGCGGGGCCGAGGCAGCACCCCACACACTTTCAGGGCACCTTGGCCGTCCTGGGCCCCAGGCCGCCCTGCGTGCACCCCGGGGTGTGGAGGCCTCCGTAGGACCCGAGCAGCTGTCCGTAGGAGCGGCCGCCCCTCCCCGCCCCCGCCGGGGCCCTGCAGCCCCCGCCCGCCTTCTGGCTCCCTCCTGAGCCGCCGGCAGAAATGTGAGCCGTTTCCCCTCCACTTACAATAACCTCATTCTAGTTTCTTCTTCCTGAAGCAGTTACAGTGTAATGATGTCATGTATTTAAGCCTGATAAACATAATTACTATCAACATTTAATTGATTCTTGATTACAATCAATTATATTTCTGAAACAATCAAGCATCCTACAATTAAAAATAATTGATTCATTAGCACACCCCCTTACTTGACAATTACACAAATGCATTATTTATGTAATTAGACACATTTACAGTTCATTATTCCACATTTTATGCCATTGTTACAAAGCTACGAAAACTCTCCAGCCTACTTTTTAATCTCCCCTCGGCTGACACTGAGGTGGAGTGCTAAGAGCATTCACACGGGCCCTGTGGAAAGTCGGAAGTTACCGGGGCAGCACCGCTCGCTACGTGGCAGACCAGACGCCTGGAAAGCACCTCGGTTCAGAGCGAGCCATTCACTGGTTCCCCTCTGATCTTCCCAGAGGAGGGCGCGAGACAAGGCCCCGACTGGTCGGGGTCCAGTGTTGCCAGTGACACAGAACAGGGATTTCACTGAGGCACAGACCTTCTTACTGCGGCGCGAGCGGGTGCGAGACAGCCACGGAGCCAGCAGCCGGGGCCACGAGCGTGGCAGCCCGGGCCAATCCAGGCCGAGAGCTGGACCGTTTCTGTCCCTCCCTGCCGAGGCCCCAGATGGAACAACCCTTCCATTGCAGGGCCACCTGGCTGGCACCAAAGCCCCACGATGCCCTGTTCTCCAGACCCCTCCTGCTTGGTCTGCACTGTGTTCTCATCCCAAAGTGGTGGGGCTGGCAGTGCTCTCCCGGTCCCTCCCCAAAGTCCACTGTATGACAAGAATTCACCGAGGGGCCTGTCGCACTAGAGCTGAGGGCGGGAACGGGGGCCAGAGCAGCCAGACCACCAGTGGCCTCCTGGACAACACTGGTTGGTGGGCTGGAGTGGGTGGAATGCCGCTGTGACACCCCCCCGCCCCCGGGGAGAATCGGCCCATGGGTGGAGGCCCTGCTTCCACAGTCCACGTGCTGGTTAAAACCGATGAGGAGGCTCCAAACCCAGGTCAAACCCCAGCCAAGCTTTGAATTTTGCAGGTAAAATTTCCTTTAAAAATCCAGTGGGAAAACTAGGCTTCTTCTTATAAACAAGTACCAGCCTGGCCTCAATTTCCCTCCCTCGACAGCAAATGCACAGAAGAAAATAGCAAGCAGGGACTCCGGAGTTAAAGCAAGAGTCTGCGACCCAAAATCCCACACCCAGTGGAGGGGTCAGAACCCCCAGCACCCGCCTTCCACAGGGAGCAGTCTGGGCGCCCACAGAAATAAAGGGAAAGCCCCTCAGAAACGGGGGGCTCACGGCACAGCGTGTAGAAACCGTACCGGCCAACAAATCTGAACACTTGTCCAGGTGCCGCCCTGGACAGTGAAAACATGCGATGCCTGAATGTAGTGGCCTGGTGAGGACGAGGAGGGGAGCGCCCAGGAGGAGCAGGGGGGCACGGGGAACGGCCCTGCCCCTTTCCTCAGTTCCTCCGGGGAGGCAGCCGCAGGTCTCGCTCCTGGTGCTGACGCCAACACCTTCCCTTCTCTGGGAAAAGGGGTCACCGCAATGCAGTCAGCAAGCAACAGGCAGAAGGCTGGGTCTGAGACGGAGCACACTGTTCAGGAATTCTCTCTCAGCAGGTCCCAGCCCAGACCGTAGACAGGCCAGGGACAGTGCTTCTCCCTAGACAGACGGGTCCGGGGAATACCCGTCCCAGAGCCAGCCCGTCCTGGGGACCCGAGCACGGTCAGGCAGATGAGGATGCCAAAGGCAGTGCCCTTTGTGGGCAGGGTGCACGGACTGGCTGGGGGACACGGCCGTGGTGCATCCGAGACCGCGTGGGAAGCAGCAGGGCCCGCGGGGCTGCAGCAAGGGCCCTGGGACAGCCAGCAGCGGCTGAGCCCGAGTATGAACTGGGGGAAAAGGCACACGGATCGAGTCAATAGATGCTGAAAAGACGTCTCCTGAAACTTTTCAGTAAATTGAGAAAAAGGGATAATTTCCTAACGTGATTAAAAATATCTCCTCAAAGTACAAAGCGGAGAGCTCACGCCCGAGAGTCAGGGTGCGTTCCCGCTGGGTGGCGGGCGAGGGGGCGGCTCTCGGGGCCTGCGGAAGAGGACAGATGGGTTTTACGTACATCCATGAGTGCATGTGTGCCTGTGCGTGTGCGTGTGTGCAAACAGACGTGCAACGTGGCCCCTTCGCTGATGGAGACTGGCTCTGTTCAGCCACGATGTGATTGCCAACACTAAAAAAAGTCTAAAAAGATATATCTTTTTAAACTTCAATTGCTACAAACATAAAAGGGCAACATGCTAGCATTAAGAGTGAGGGCCAGAGTGAGAAAGACACCCTCGTCACAGCAGCAAAAGTGAACAGCTGGAAATTACAGGTGTGGAACGGGCGTCAGGCTCAGAGGACGAAGGCCAAGCACCCAGCAGCTGGCGCAGGACGGGGTCTGAG
The DNA here is from genome assembly GCF_022682495.2 of Desmodus rotundus. Classification (NCBI taxonomy): domain Eukaryota; kingdom Metazoa; phylum Chordata; class Mammalia; order Chiroptera; family Phyllostomidae; genus Desmodus; species Desmodus rotundus. The sequence goes on along the minus strand of NC_071391.1, from coordinate 166,323,011 downwards.
CTGCACCGGGAGGACACAGTCTAGTCTGCATCTGAAGACCAAGGTGAAGATGTACATTCTTACCAAACCGATGGGCGAGTCAGATGGACCTCAAGTAAAATTCCAATAGGATTTTTTTCAAGATTTTTTTTATTTATTCATTTTTAGAGAGAAGGGAAGAGAGAGAGAAAGAGAGGGAGAGAAATATCAGTATGTGGTTGCCTCTTGCGCGCCCCCTACTGGGGACCTGGCCCACAATCCAGGCACATGCTCTGACTGGGATTCGAACCAGCGACCTCTTGGTTCACAGGCCGGCGCTCCATCCACTGAGCCGTGCCAGCCAGGGCGCCAATAGAATTTTTTATGTAGAGTTGATTATATAGGACATTCCAAAGAATGAAAAGCAAGAGAAGGCAAGGGAAATTTTGAATAGAGCAATGGCCTGGGGGCACCTAGGACGCCTTGCGTGGAAACACAGCTGCAATGAATAGACGTGTGAACCCTGCAGCAAACAGGCTCCTGGAGATCGGCGATCGTGGGAGCAGAGCAGAGATCAAGAAGGGGCCTCGCACAGCTAAGCATTCCAATCTGGGGGCAGCCTGTGGTGGCCACGAGCCCAGGCCCGCTGCCTGGACAGCTGGCAGAAGCCCTGCTTCCACCTCTTCGCCATTGCTGTGTGACCCCGGGCTGGTTACTCAGCTTCTCTGTGCTCTCCTTTCCTCATCACTATGTGAGGGTCACAGGTCTGTGTGAAGACCAGGTGAGTGAGCTCTTCGTGGAGCACCCGGCACGAAGAAAGCTCCACCTGAGAAGGCATTGAATCAAACAACTTGTGTGGGGGCAGCAAAGGAGAGCCAGGCACACGCACCCACGCCCCACGTAAGGGGCGGGACTCTAATCGTTACGTAACTGGGAAGTAACTGGTAGAAACTGTGGGTAATGTGTTTCTAACGTGAGAGGGGGAGAGGGGTGGGAATGGGAAAAGAGGGAGCAAAATAAAATGCAAACTCCGGAAAGGCGGGGAGGCAGCAGTTCCCACACTCCCGGCCACACGCAGGAGGGTGTGGCACCCCCTCGGCCTGCAGGGGGCGCCACCAGGCTGGAGCAGCAGCGACCACCGGCAGGAGAGGAGGTGCTCCTCCAGCCTCGGCCTTTATCTGCGGGAACGCTCAGAGAAACTAAAGGCCTCCAATAAATATCCTTTTTGCGCCAAAACATACTTTTTCTAAGGACAGTGTCCCCTCCTGCAGCTACAAAATCCACGTGTCGGAACCACGTGTCTGCATGCTGGTGGGGTCTGGGCCGGGTGCCCGAGGGTCTGGGCTGCGGCCGGGCTGGGAGCTGGGTGCGCTGACCCGGCGGGCGCACTGCTGGCTTCCCCCCAGCCTCTGTGGGAGACGCCAGGCACCCAAGTAGGGACCCCCGTTCCTCAGAAGGAGCTGCGACGCCAAGAACAGGGCGCATGTGAATCCGGCCCTGAAGGAGTCGGGCAAACCTGGACAGCTGTTCCAGGGTGGCAGGGACTTACCCCTAAGAAGCTGACCGGGGTCAGGGACACACCCAGGCATTCTGGAGAGTTCTGTGCAGGTGCCCGAGACCAGGCTGCCTCGGGAGCTTTGCCCTGGACAAGGACGCAGAGGACAAAGGACTCTAAAAATGACTAAGCAGCGGCACTATCAGCCCATCGCTAGGCAGAGGGGAGCGGGAAATGCTCCTGGTGTCTCCTGCACCCGCCGCCCCCACCCCCGTTGGCCTGCTGTGCAGGTGAAGGATCACAGGTGAAGCACCTGGGACAGTGGGAGGGACAGAGGCTTCCCGGCGTCCTCTCTTCAGAGGAGCCATGGTTGGCAGGCTGCTGGCTCCGCGTCACAGCTGAAGGAACTACAGCTCCACAAGCAGGAAGGTGCCAGAGGCGTCCAGCCCAGGGACCAGGGGGGCCACCAGGCTTCCTTCAGGGTGACGGTGGGAAGGAGCCCAGGCAGGGCATCCCCGCCCACCAGTCCTCAGCCAACAGCCCAGGGCCCAAGTCACAGTCTCATTCGGGTGCCTTCCTGCAGAGTGGGAGCAACTGGCCCGGCACACCCCACCAGGGCCCACCGGCGGCTCTGTTCCAAAGCTCTTTGCAGCGGCGGCTGAACCAGCAGTGAGCAAAGGGACACCTTGGGGCCTAACGTCCTCCACTGGGCCGGTCACCCCTGCATCCTGTGTGCGCTCACACAGTGAGGAGCTTGCAGAATGGACGCTCTGCTCTGCAGGACGGTTTTCCTGGGGCTGCTTCTGAGTTCTCGTACTTCCATCTTTGGAAGGAAAACCCGTCCCTCCTCAGAGCTGCCTTTGATTTGCTGGTTTCCTGACAGGAAGCACTTCCCAGGAAGGAAGAGCAACCAGCTATGGACGGCCGTGTCTGCCTCTCCTCATCCCACAGATCTGCTTCCTCTTCCTCACCCCCAGGGAGACCGGCCAGACACCCGACAGCCCTCTGTCCCTGATGCTACTGAACCAGTGTGTGTGTGTGGGGGGGGGGGTCCTACCACTCGCTGCTCAGCAGGCAAACCGCCAAAGACAGAGTTCGGTGGAAAAGAAAGGAATCTTTTATATAACAATCAGCCCTGGCTGCTGTGGCTCAGTGGACTGAGTGCTGGCCTGTGAACCACAGGGTCACTGGTTCGATTCCCAGTCAGGGCACATGCCTGGGCTGCAGGCCATGTTCCCAGTAGGGGGCACACAAGAGGCAACCACACACTGATGTTTCTCTCCCTCTCTTCTCCCTCCCTTCCCCTCTCTCTAAAGATAAGTAAAATATTTTTAAAAACCCAATAATAAAATTTGAAATAACAGCAAGTTTCTGCCTAAAATATCTGGGTAAAAAAGTAAAGGAGAAGGAAAACTCAGGACGACCTCAAAAATAGCCAGTGAAATGTCTGTTGTCACAACGACCGCGTCGGTCCCAGAGCGAAGTAACACAAGAACACACCGGCCACACTCTGCTGTCTTCACCAGGGTCCTCGGAAACAGCGGCAAGTTTCTGCCTCGGAGCCTGTGCCCTCTAAGACGCCCCGAGGAAAACCACCGTCACCCTCCGCCAGCCCCGTGCCAGGCTGCACAGGGAACCTCTGCTCCCGGCCACCACTGTGGCAAACGTGGGTGCCGCCCCGTGTGGCAGGGGCCGGTCTCCAGTGACGCCTGCGCAGGTAAAGCCCCTCACTCGCCCTTCTCTGCAGGAGCAGCTGCCCCGCCCTACACTGCCATGGTCCCGACCCCCCAAGGGAACTGGAGCAGAACTGCTGTCCATGCAGGTGGCCGGGCACCAGGCCAGTGAGTGGGGGCTTCAGGGGCCCCCAAACCCCTGCTCCGCCCACAGGCCAGCAGCCACGGGCACACAGCATCTGAGCTGCCCCCACTTCCAATGGCTGCAACTCCTGGTCCCCAAGTGAGAAATGAGCAAGATGCAAGGAGCCAAGATGACCAGGGTGGCCAAAGCCCCAGGATGGGAGTCCCCGGCCCCTCCGGAGGCAACACCAGATGGGTGGATGCAACACGAAGTGCCCGGAGCCCCATGGGTGGACTGGCCCCCCCCAGGTCAAAGGGCAGGCATGTGGGGATGGGGGACAGGAGGCAGATCCTAGTGGGAGCCTGGTCTGCACTCAGGACCCGTTCCCTCGGGGAGGAGGCTCACAGGGCGGCAACTGCGTCTCTGACCCAGAAAGTTGACACCCAGGTTTGGGGAAAAAAAGATTTTTTCATTCATGAATTTATTTATTTGGGATGTCCTAAAAAGGGTTGAGGAATCATATGTTCATGAATCAGTTTTATTACAAAAATGAAACTAGGAAACCAGACACGTGTCTGCCACCCGCTCCCCTGCGGCCCTCCCTGTGCCTGGTCTCGGGCGCTGGGCCGCACAGCCCCCCTTTCAGGTGCTGCGAGGGGCAGGGAGACAGACAGGTGGGCAGAACGGCACTGTGTTTGGGGAGACACTGGGAGTCATGAAGAAAGCAGACTGAGGCTGTGTGACTGGGCAGCGATAGGGACAACACTGGTTTTCTTCCGTGGCCCTAACAGAGGGCCTCAGACCGAGCGGCCCACTCCACAGAGGGGCGCTCACAGGTGCTGTGGGTCAGAACGCTGAGCAGATGCGTCGGTCTGTGCTCAGCCCAGGAGGCTCCAAGAGGCCCCATCCCCTGCTCATGGGGTGCTGACAGAATCATCTCCTTACAGGACAGTTCTGTCCCATGTCACTGCCAAAGCCACTCCCAGCTTCCAGGGGCCCAGAAAACCTTGGCCCATGGCTCCTTCATCCAGCCTCAACTGGGAACCTTGGCCCCCTGGCTGACCCGAGATGGTTGCTAGGATACCTCTATGACCTGTCTTACCATTGTGACCTGTGTTACTTCTGTGACCTGCTGCCACCTGATACCAAACAGTGCTGGCTTGGGGCCTCTGCAGGAACTCCCCAGGAGGGTCAGGGAAGGGCTCCCCAAGACCTTGTCATTTTCAAACTCAGACTTGGCTGTTGAGGCAGAGCTGGCTCCATGGAGAACTGAGGAAGCCACCCACGAAGTGACAGCAAGTGCCCCCAGGGCGGGGACTGCCAGGCTGGCTGGGGTGCAGGGCAGGGTGGAGGGTCAGGAAAAGGGCCTTGGGTGGGTTGAAAACACCATCACAGCCACAAAGGGTTGTAGGCACGAGAATGGCGTGCCCTGATTGATGTTTTCTAAAGGTCACGCTGTGATTTGACATTTGAAATCGTATTAGAGAGGGGCCTTGGGAGCACAGGTGGGATCTGGACAGATGAAGAGGGTGAGACTGAGGTCCAGGTACAGAAACCTAGGCCTGTGGCCCGGGGATGGGAGATGTGAAGACCAGAGGCCGGAGCACAGGCCCCAAAGGGACCTGTGAGTGAGGGGACAGGGCAGGGGACCAGAAGACCCTCTATGAACCGGGAACGGCAGGGGGACAGGGGACCCTCCACAGTGGAAACAGGGCAGGGGGAACAGAAGATGGGAAGAGGCAGAGCAGGGGGACAGGGGACTCTGGGAGGGGCAGGGAAGGGGGGACAGGGGGTCCTAGGAGGCGCAGGGAAGGGGGAGACAGGGGGCCCTGGGAGGGGCAGGGAAGGGGGAGACAGGGGACACTCCATGGAGGGGGCAGGGCTGGGGGAATAGGGGACCCTCCATGGAGGGGACAGGGCTGGGGGTTAGGGGACCCTCCATTGAGGGGACAGGGCTGGGGGTAGGGGACCCTCCATGGAGGGGGCAGGGCAGTGGGGGGGCAAGGGACCCTCCATGGAGGGGGCAGGGCAGGGGTGAGTAGAGGACCCTCCATGGAGCGGGCAGAACAGTGTGGGGGGACAAGGGACCCTCCATGGAGGGGACAGGCAGGGGGGTATGTGACCCTCCATGGAAGGGACAGGGCAGGGGGGTAGGGGACCCTCCATGGAGGGGGCAGGGCAGAGGGGTAGTGAACCGTCCATGGAGGGGACAGGGCAGGGGAGGGGACAAGGGACCCTCCATGGAGGGGACAGGGCTGGGGGGGTAGCGGACCCTCCATCGAGGGGACAGGGCAGAGGGGTAGGGGACCCTCCATGGAGGGGACAGGGTAGGGGGGTAGGGGACCCTCCATGGAGGGGGCAGGGCAGAGGGGTAGTGGACTGTCCATGGAGGGGACAGGGCAGGGGAGGGGACAAGGGACCCTCCATGGAGGGGGCAGGGCAGAGGGGTAGGGGACCCTCCATGGGGGGGCAGGGCAGAGGGGTAGGGGACCCTCCATGGAGGGGACAGGGCAGGGGGGTAGGGGACCCTCTATGGAGGGGACAGGGCAGGGGGTAGGGGACCCTCCATGGAGGGGGCAGGGCAGGGGGGTAGGGGACCCTCTATGGAGGGGACAGGGCAGGGGGTAGGGGACCCTCCATGGAGGGGGCAGGGCAGGGGAGGGGACAAGGGACCCTCCATGGAGGGGACAGGGCTGGGGGATAGGGGACCCTCCATGGAGGGGACAGGGCAGGGGAGGGGACAAGGGACCCTCCATGGAGGGGACAGGGCTGGGGGGTACGGGACCCTCCATGGAGGGGACAGGGCAGGGGGTAGGGGACCCTCCATGGAGGGGACAGGGCAGGGGGTAGGGGACCCTCCATGGAGGGGGCAGGGCAGAGGGGTAGGGGACCCTCCATGGAGGGGACAGGGCAGGGGAGGGGACAAGGCAGAGGGGTAGGGGGCCCTCCATGGGGGGGCAGGGCAGAGGGGTAGGGGACCCTCCATGGAGGGGACAGGGCAGGGGAGGGGACAAGGGACCCTCCATGGAGGGGACAGGGCAGGGGGATGGGGGACCCTCCATTGAGGGGGCAGGGCAGAGGGGTAGGGGACCCTCCATGGAGGGGACAGGGCAGGGGAGGGGACAAGGCAGAGGGGTAGGGGGCCCTCCATGGGGGGGCAGGGCAGAGGGGTAGGGGACCCTCCATGGAGGGGACAGGGCAGGGGAGGGGACAAGGGACCCTCCATGGAGGGGACAGGGCAGGGGGTAGGGGACCCTCCATGGAGGGGGCAGGGCAGAGGGGTAGGGGACCCTCCATGGAGGGGACAGGGCAGGGGAGGGGACAAGGCAGAGGGGTAGGGGGCCCTCCATGGGGGGGCAGGGCAGAGGGGTAGGGGACCCTCCATGGAGGGGACAGGGCAGGGGAGGGGACAAGGGACCCTCCATGGAGGGGACAGGGCAGGGGGATGGGGGACCCTCCATTGAGGGGACAGGGCGGGGGGGAGGGGGCAGGACAGGGGGGTTGGGACCCTCCATGGAGGGGACAGGGCAGGGGGTAGGGGACCCTCCATGGAGGGGGCAGGGCAGGGGGGTAGGGGACCCTCTATGGAGGGGACAGGGCAGGGGGTAGGGGACCCTCCATGGAGGGGGCAGGACAGAGGGTATAGAGGATCCCCTATGGAAGGGGCAGGGCAAGGGTGCTAGGGATCCCTCCATGATTGGGGTGGGGTGAGGTAGGGATGACAGGGAATGAGGGACAGGTGACAGAAGATACTCCCTATCCATGGAGGTCCCCTGCCCCCTCTGTCCCACCCCTTCCATGGAGGGCCGTCTGTCCCCCTGTCCCTCCATTCCCTGCCCTGAGGGCCCCCCTCTCCCCGCTTCCCTACCCCTCCCAGGTTCCCAGTGTACCTCAGCCCTGCCTCTCCCAGTGTCCCCCTCTCACCCTTTCCCTGCCCCTCCCAGGGTCCCCCTGTCCCTTCCTGCTCTGCTCCTTCCCAGTCTTCTGTTCCCCCGTCCTGCTTCCATTATGGACGGTCCTCTGACCCTCTGCCCTTCCTTCTTCATAGAGGGTCTTCTGGTCCCCTGCCTGTCCCCTCACTCATGGGCCTCTGAGGGGTGGCATCTCCGGTCTGCTGGCTTCATCTCTCCTGCCCCCCAGCTGCGGGTGCACTCCCTGTACCTGAAGCCACCTCACCCTCGTCACCTGAGCGATTTTCTTCCGGCGTGCCACCCGGGTCTTTAAAACATGCAATACTGACACTTCAGTCAGGGGCACTGACCCGTGTCCCTTAGGTTGTCCAAGGTAAAAAAATGACAACCTGGTTTCAAGCAGGAGCCTAAAGAAATGTCTTTCTAGGTCTGTTGGCCATTTCAGAACTTAGGAAATGTAAAGGTCAATTCGTTAGAGACATCTAAGGCAAGAGGAAAAAGGAGAAATGAGAAAGAAAAAAAGGGAAAGAAAAAATGGAGAGCCCTGGCTGATGTGGCTCAGTGGATTGAGTGCAAGCCTGTGAAACAAATGGTGGCAGGTTCGATTCCCAGTCAGGGCACATGCCTGGGTTGCAGGCCGGGTCTACAGTAGGGGGCGCTTGAGAGGCAACCACACATTGGTGTTTCCCTCTCTTAAAAAGAAAATGGCGAAGGCCTTGAAGAGAGACCTGTGCCCCTGACTAAATGGTCAGCTACTGCATGTTTTAAAGATTCTCAGAGCACCCTGGGTGGCGCGGCATCCCGGATGAAAATCGCTGGTCTAAATCCCACCCACTCTCAAGGCACGTCTCGACCATCATTTCAAATGTCAGATCACAGAGGGACCCCCCAGAGGGGCGGGGTGGGGGAGCAGAGGAGGGACTAGGGCCCATGAATGATGGTGGAGGGGGCTGGGGGCGGGGAGCACACACCGCACAGAGGAAGCATCGCAGCTGTGTATTCCCAAAACCTGCGAGTGTGTAACTTTGTTAACCCGTGTCAGCCCTACAAATTCCATCAAATTAGATAAAAGGTGGGGGCCTCTCAGAGTGACTGGATCACGGGGGCGGAGCCCTCATGAATGGATGGGCACCCTTCTAAAAGAGACCCCACCCTGGGCTCATTGAGGGTATGGCTGTGTCAGTTACGGAAAAGTCTGACCACCGTTCTGTGTACCGGAAATGGATATTGAATGTCAACTCTAAATTTTTAGAAAGTTACTAAAACTGAAAAAATAAATAAATTTAAAAGGTATAAATAGAAATATTCCGCATTTTGCCATGTATAATGTGCACCCATGTTTATGGCCCACATTTGTAGGGAAAAAATCTTTCATTTTAATTTTTTAAATTCAATTATTTTTATTTATATTTACATACTTTTTTGTATTTTAAAGGAATTTTAGCATTTATTTTGAATATATTATGGCTGAAGAAATTTTATGTCACAAATAATTATAAAACACACGAACAGACACGAGGTGTTTCAGGTACCACCATGTATAATGCGCCTCCTTATTTCTCCCTCAACAATTTGGGCAGAAAAGTGCATATTATACACGGCAAAATCTGGTAACTCAGAGTGATCTTTCAAAACTATAAATCGGATCCCGTCCTTCTCGTGCCTAAAAGCCTGGCTGGCTGCAGCCCTAGTCAGCGGTGCAGACGGACTCGCTGCCGGGAGGGGCCCACACTGCTGGGTCCCACGGTGCCCTGTCCTGGTGGCGTCTGGCCGTGCAGGTGGTGCAGGCGGAGCTGTGCTGCCCCGAGAGTGTGCTAAGCATTCACTTTGCTGCTCAGTTCTAGTGTGGAGAAGACACACACACACACACACACACACACAATTTTTTTTTAAGCCTGAATTGTTCTCATAACATATTCAACCCACCCCAAGAAATCTTCATGTGCCCCCGCCCCACCCTCCCAGCCCTGGGGGCAGAAGGTCGGGACGGTGCTCCCCGAGCAGCCAGTGACCACGCATCTGGTCGGACGTCGAACAGAGCTGCAGTTCTCTGTGGCGGGAAACGGAGGGAGGCATCTGCTAGGATCAGCCACGCACGAGGGGACTGAACTTTTCATGACACGGTGGCGGGATGGCAGCTGCATGACCCCACCAGGCCCTCGCTCCAGCATCGCCTCCCACGGACCCACGAATAGCCCACAGCAGGAAGCAGCTCCCTGGCCTCTGCGAACCCACGGACCCTCTGCAGAGCCTTTCAGCTCCCATGGCTGATGTCAGACCGCGGGTCCTGGACACCTCAGCCCCGGGATGTGGCCTGTCTCAACCTTTTGATTCCACCCTCACAAAGCCAGGTCTGGGTGCCTTGGATGCTGCTGGAAGACGTGTGAGCACCCGGCAGGGGGCAGGTAGACCTGGTGACCCTGGGACAGGCCCTGAGCGGCCTCAGACTCAGCATGAAAAAGGACACAGAAACCTAAAAAAATAACCAGTGTGGGCGGCTGGTTGGAGCATCGTCCCTTAGACCAAGGTCATGCGTCTGATTCCTGGTTGGGGCGCATGACTAGGCTGCTGCTTCAGGCCCCGGTTGGGGTACATAGGAGAGGCAACTGATCAGTGTTTTTCTTTCACATCGATGTTTGTCTTCCCCTCTCTCTCTCTCCCTCCCTTCCCTTCTCTCCAAATTCAGCGAGCATGTCCTCAGATGATGACTAAAAAAAAAGAACCAGTCAGAAATGAAGAATCCAATATCTCACGTGAAGAATGCACTAGGAAGAATGAACGGTTAGATGGAGCAGAGGACTGACTCAGCCATTTGGGAGACAAGGTGGCAGGAGACACCCAATCAGAGCAGCAAAAGGAAAAACAATGTCAAAATGAGAGTTAAAGAGACCTTTGAGACAACATGAAGCATCACAACACCCGCATCACAGGGGTACCAGGAAAAAAAGAGAGAGAGAGCAAGGTATCAAGAACCTGTTAAATGAAATAATGACTGAAAACTTCTCTAACCTGGTGGAAAAAAAGACACATAAGCCCAGGAAGCCCAGAGAGACCCAAACAAGGTGAACCCCAAAAGGCCCACACCAAGACACATCGTAGTTAAAATGGCAAAGGTTAAAGACAAAGAATTTTAACAGCGGCAAGAGACAGAGAGTGAGATACCCACGGGGGAGCCCTCATCAGACTGGAAGCTGCTTCCTCAACAGACACATTTCAGGCCAGAAGAAACTGACACAAAATATTCAGAGTGACAAAAGCAAGGACCGACAACCGAGACCACTCTGCCCAGCAAGGCTGTCACTTAAAATTGAAGGAACTCGGCCGGATGGCTTGGTTGGTTGGAGTGCAGTCCAGTTGCCAGGGTTGTGGGTTCAAAACCAAGTTGGGGCACAGACAAGAATCAACCAATGAGTGTGTAGACGGCTCGAACGACAAGTCAATCTCTCTCTCTCTCTCTCTCTCTCTCTCTCTGTCTCCCTCACTCCATTCTCTCTCTATAGTCAGTAATTTAATTTTAAAAAATAATAAATTTGAAGAAATACAGAGCTTTTTGGACAATAAAAAGCTAAAGGAGTTCATTACCACAAAACCAGTATTACAAGAACTGTTAAGATGCCTTCTTTAGAAAAAGAAAAAAAAAAGGAGCATAGTTAAATGAATAAAGTGGCAATAAATACATACCTGTCAATAATGACTCTAAATGTAAATGGCCTAGATACTCCATGCAAGGACATGGCACCTGAATGGGTAAGAAAACAAGGATCATACACATGCTGTCTACAAGAATCCCACCACAGAGTAAAAGACACACACTGACTAAAAGTAAAGGGATAAAAAGAGATATTTCATCCACATGTAAATTAAAAAATAGGTAGCAATACCTCTATCTGACAAAACAGAATTTAAAAGAAAAGCTACATAAGAGACAAAGATGCACCCGACACAGGAGCCCCTACAGATGGAAAGCAGATCTCGGTGGACGGGACGGAAGACACCGACAATTACACAGACGCAGCAGGGACTGTAACACCCCACTGACTGCGGTGGCTGATCCTCCAGACAGAAAATCAACAACGAAACAGCAGCCTTAAACGACACACCAGCTCAGGTGGATTTAATTGAAATGCTCAGAGCGTTTCACCCGGAAGCAGCAGAACGCACATCCTTTTCCAGTGCACGTGGGACGTGTCCCAGGACGGAGCACATGTTAGGACACAAAACAAGTCTCAGTGAACTAAAGAGATTGAAATCATGTCAAGTGCCTTCTCCGACCATAATGGCATGAAAACAGAAATCAATCTGATGTATTACATAATTGTAAACTTTATTAACCAATGTCACCCCCAATACATTCAATAAAAAATGAAAAAAAGGAAACAATGAGAAGCCAAAAAGACGTTCTGGAGCTCGCTGGTGGCGGCAGCCCCACAACATCATGTCCTCGCTGCTCCTGAACTGTTCACTCACAGACGGTTCTCACTGTACATCTTGTATGTTTTATCACAATAAAGTACTACGTACAGGATTGAAAAAGAAAAAAGTGAAACACACACGTGAAGGGTAAATAACATGTTACTAAACAATGAATTGCTTAATAACGGGGTTAACAAAAAATCAGTGGATACCTTGAAACAATGAAAATGCGAACACAACCCCCCAAATCTGCAGGACGCAGTGAAAACAGTCCTCAGAGGGAAACTCATAGCTATAGGCCTAACTCCAGAAACAAGCAAAACCTCAAATAAATAATCCAACTTTATGCTTGAAGAAACAAGAAAAAGAAAAACAAAGAAAGACCAAAGTGAGTAGAAGAATGGAAATAATAAAGATCAGAGAAAAATAAACAAAATAGAGTCTAAGAAACAAGACGAAAGATCAACAAAAACAAAAACTGGTTCTTTGAGAAGATGAACAAGATTAAGAAACCTTTAACCAGACTCATCAACAAAAAGGAGAGAGAGACCCACGGCTAAATGCCAGCAATCTGGACTAAATGGGTGAATTCCTACAAATATACAACCTTCCAAACTCAGGAAGAAGCACAAAATCTGAATAGAACAATTACAGCTGATGAAATTAAAGTAATAATCAAAAAATTCCCAACAAAGGAAAGTCCTGGATGGCCTCACAGGTGAATTTTTCCAAACATTAAAAAAAAATAAGTAACACCTGTCCTTCTCAAACTATTCCAAAGATTTCAAGGGGAGGAGTCTCAAGGTCATTTTTTGAGGCCAGCATTATCCTAATTCCAAAACCAGGCAAAGACACCACAAAGAAAGAAAATTGCAGGCCGACATCCCCGCTGAACAGAGATGCTAAAACCCTCAACAAAATGTTAGCGAACAGGATCCGCAGTACAGCAGAAAGATCACACCCCATGGTCAAGAGGGAGTGATTCTGAGGACACAAGGTTTATACAACATCCACAAATCGATAAATGAGATGAACCACATAAACAAAATGAAGATTAAAATCACATAATCATATCAAAATATATGCAGAAAAAGCATTTGAAAAAATCCAGCACCCGTTCATGATGAAAACTTCCAGCAACATAGAGACAGAGGGCACTCACCTCAACATAATAAAAACCAGGCGTATGACAAACCCACTGCCAGCATCGTTCACAGCGGGCAGAGCTACCAGCGCTCCCCTCAAGGTCAGGAGTGAGACAGGGACGTCCGCGTCCACCTCTCTTACTCCACAAAGTACTGGGAGTCCAGCCGCAGCAGTCAGACGTGAGGAAGTAACAGAAAGCATCCCAAAAAAGTTTTAAAAAAGGAAAAAAGTAAAACTGTCATTATTTTCAGATGACATAATACTGTGTATAGAGAACCCTAAATATTTCACCAAACAGCTACTAGAACCGATACGTGAATTTAGTAAAGTAGCAAGATACAGGCAGTATAAATGTCTAGAAATCAGTTATATTTTTATGCACCAATAATGAACTATCAGAAGGAAAACTGAGAAAACAATCTCATTTATGATGGCATCAAAAAAAAAAAAAAAAAACCCCACCTAGGAATGAATTTAGCAAAGGATGTGAAAGACCTGTACTCACGAAATTGTAAGACACTGAAGAGGAAATTGAACAAAATGCAGGTATGTGGATGCAGATAAGTACACAGAGTTCATGAATAGGAAAAATTCACATAATTAAAATGTCCATTCTACCCAAAGCAATCTATAGGTCAATTTAGTTCCCACCAAGGTTCCAATGGTGTATGTCACAGAATTAGAATATTCCAGAAATTTATACGGAACTGCAAAAGACCCAACATAGCCACGGCGATCTTGAGAAAGAAAAGCAAAGTGGGAGGAACCCTACTAGCTGGTATCAAACTACACGTCAAGCCCACAGTACTCAGAACAGCATGGGGCTGGTGTCAACACAGACACATGGGTCAGCGCAACAGCACAGAGAGCCCGGAACTAAACCCACACATCTGCGATCAGTTAATACCCAACAAAGGAGCCAAGAACATACTGTGGGGTAAAGACTATTCAACAAATGGTGTCGAAAAATTGGACAGGGTAGGTATGTGCAAAAAAATGAATCTGGAGCACCTTATTATACCACACACGACAACAAACTCAAAGCAAATTAAAGACTTAAGTATTGGACTCAAAGCCATAAAAGTCCTAGAAGAAAGCATTGGCAGTAAAATCTCAGACATCCCTCGCATCAATATTTTGTTTCGTGTATGTCCTTGGGCACGGGAAACAAAAATTAACAAATAGAGCTGAATCAAACTGGAAAGTTTGTGCACAGCCAAGGAAACCACCCACAAGATGAACAGACAGCCCGCCGACCGGGAGAACACATTCCCCTATGACGCATCTGATGAGGGGTTACTGTCCAAAATTTAAGAAGAACTTACAAAACTCAACACCAAAAAATCCAGTTAAAAATGGGCAAAGGACCTGAACAGACGCTTCTCCAAAGAAGACATGCAGGTGGCCAACAGACATATGAAAAGATGCTCAGTGTCACTCACTGTCAGAGGGATGCAAATTAAAACCACAATGAGACGTCACCTCACCCCTGTCAGAAGGTTCGTCATCAATAAATCAACAAACAGGTGCTGGGGAGGGCGGGGAGAAAGGGGCCCCTCCCTCGTGCTCTGTTGGTGGGAATGCCGACGGTGCAGCCGCTGTGGAAAGCAGGGTGGCGTTCCTCCAAAAATTGAAGATGGATCTGCTTTGTGACCCAGCGATTCCATTTCTGGGAACATATCCGAAGGAACCAGAAAGTAATTTGAAGGAACAGACGTGTCCCATTGTTCACTGCAGTGTGATTTACAGTCGCCAGGTTTGGACGCAGCCCAAGCGCCCGTCAGCAGACGAGAGGGTGACCCACGTGTGCACACTGACGCAGCGGAAGACGGCCGGCAGTGACAAAGCAGGAAATCTCACCCTTCGAGACGGCGTGGGTGGACCCGGTGAGTGTTGTGCAACGTGAAATCGGTCAGTCAGAGGACAAGCACCACAGGATTTCACTTGTATGTGGAACCCAATGAACAAAATAAACTGACACCCAAAGTGGAAATAGGCTCAGATACAGAGATCAGACTGCCAGCTGTCAGAGGGGAGGGGGTGAGGGAGTGGGGGAGGGGGAGGGGTAGACGGTGATGGGGGGGACCAGGCTGGGGTGGTGAACACACAGTGCATCACACAGGTGGTGTGCTATGGAATTGCTCACCTGAAACCTGTACCGTCTCAGTAACCAACGTCTCCCCAGTAGATGCAGTTCAGAAAACGGAAGGACACTGACACGTGCCACCACCCAGATGGACCTGGAAGATATCGCGCTGAGTGAGAGGCCAGTCAGTCACAAGAAGCCCAGTGCTGTGTGACTCTAGGGCCCGCACAGAGCCCTCGGAGTCCTGGAGACCAAAGGTGAGATGGAGGGGAGTCCGGGGTGGGGGCGGGGTGGGGTGGTGTTGAGTGGGGACAGTTTCAGTTGGAGGAGATGGGGACAGTGACGGAGACGATGGTGGTGACGCCGCAGAACAGTATGAATGTTCTTAACACCACTGACCTGAACTGTGCGTGTGGAAGAACAGTAAAAATGGAGAGTTTGACTGTGTGCATTCAACTGAGACGAAACCACGGGAAAAGGAAGAGAAGGCAGGTCTCACCAGCAGAACAGTGGTGGGCAGTGCCAGGCTCCCTGATCTCCTGCTCTCACTGTACACAGAGGGGAGGGGCCGGGGGCAGAGGTGCGCTGGGCGGCCTCGGACGAGCCTGGGTCCCCTGCCGTCCACCTCACAGGCCTGCTAAGAGGAGCGAGGGTGCCGTGTGTGGGGAGTCGCCCCTGTGGGTGCAGGTGCGGAGAGGGGCGCACCCGGGCCAGCCGCTGCCGTCTCACACGTCAGAGGACAGCCAGCCGAGCAGGCCCGCCCGTTGCACAGCCACCTGCAGGTGACCGATGGAACCCTGCGAGGCGACTCCACTCCCAAGCATCCAACCCCACGCAGCCGCCCGTGAAGGAGCCAGCTGAGAAGTGCCAAACGGCCTGAAACGGTAACCTGCTTTTCCTGTTTGCATTAGTAAACGTTTTAACTCCAAACAGTTAATTCCATGTGATAAAAGCACCCAGCACTGGGGCTCACACACACCATCACCAGTGCGTCCGGCCCCGTTCCCACACTGGACACGGATGAAGGCCTTTCCCCCTGTCTCCCCCCACGCAGACCCGGGAGCTGCTGCTGACCTGTGTCCCCGCACGCAGCGTGAGGCCCGGCCCTGAGCACCTCTGTCGCAGGCTGAACGGAAGGACACACGGGTGGACAGACAGGTGGACAGATCGATGGCAGTGACTCCCGGCAGAGGAAAGGGCACGCAGGCACGCATTTCCGTTCTCTCAGTCGGGACTCCTCTCGGAAAACCGTGTGTGCAGCAATTCAAGGGCGGATGGTGACCCCCAATGACTGCCATTAAGGCTGTCCCAAGGCCGGGAATGTGGGGCCAACTTCAATAAACAGATAAGAATCATGTGTAAGTTGGGTATTAATTAATAATGCAGAGCCCCTCAAGTATTCAACAAACTCCTTGTTGTGTTCAGTAACCTAATCTCTAATGTTTACTTACTTTGCAAACCTCTAAGTACTTTACATTTTAATGAAAGTAACAAATGCCCATGGTTAACACATAAAATAGTGCGGAGAGCTGAGTAGACAGGGAGAAATGGGCGGGAGGGAGAGACAGAGGGAGGGGGGAGGGGGGAGGCAGCGATGGGGGAGGGGACACGGGGAGGGGAGGGAGAGAGGACAGAGGGCAGGCCCCCCCAGCCCACCTCCCCTCCTTCCCACCTGCCCCTCAAGGGCACCACTTGAACTGGCGCTGAGGGCACGTCTTGGGGGGCCCCTCCCCCCCCATAAACACAGGTCCCTTCGTGCTCAGCTTCAGTGTGCTTCCTGCTGCCGGGTCGGACGTGGCTCCCTGACCGTCCTGCCTCCCAGAACGGTCAGCGTCATGTCCGAGTCGGTGGCGCGTTGGCAGTTGTGTCTGTGGCCATCGCTGGCGCTTTCTCCCCCCAAAGACGAGGTGCCCCTGATGCCCCCCACGCACCGAAGGTGGCCGCCCAGTCCCCCTCCTGTCCCCGTCCTCCTCTGCCGTGAGGTCGTCCCGCCTTGCTAAGGTTGACACTGCCCGTCTGCTTTCACTCACAATTGAGTCTTCCGGGCTTTGCCTGCAGAATCAGGAAACTGGAAAGCCAGTGAACCTGCGTGAGTTAGAGCGAACCACTGGAACGGAGAGGCCCCCAGACGAACAGTGGTAGCCGCACAGGCGTTGTGTCCTGTGTCGCTGCCAGTGAGGAAAACAGGTGTGTGAGCAGCCACTCGGGACCTGGGGGACGAGCCTCTACCACCCTGACCCCGTGGCGCCCACGGCTGTCCCCGGTCACCCCGTTTCAGCCACAGCCTGGATGGAGGACCTGCACAGGGCCACCCAGGTCGGCAGCTCCAGGGACGTCCCCAGACCAGCTGACCCCTGTCCTACCTTGGGTCAGACTTCCTCCCCACACAGGAGAGGCTCCTCTCGCCAAACTCAGGAGAGCTCTCTCTCCCACGCAACCCAGCCCCCACACCAGCCCTGTCTCCCCAGGCTGGGCCCAGCTGGGCAGGTGTCAGGGAGCATTTCCCCGCCGTCCCCAAGCGCCTTCCCTGGTTGAGAGAGAAGCAGCCCACCCTGGACTCCGCTATGCTGTGCGCTGCGGACCCGCTCAGACCCACCCGGCTCCTCTGTGGCAGGTGCACACGCTCACGCCGCCACTCGTGGGCCAGTGGCCCCATCCTTGCACTGTAACTTCCGGCCTCGCTTTGGAGCGGCCGGTGGCTTTCCTTCATTCTCCGCCTTTCCTGGCCCCACTGCCCACCCCCTCGAGCTCACTGCCGAGTCTGTGGCTCCTTCTCTGGGAGTCTCTTCTGAACCCAGGCAGCGGGCTCCTGGGTAAGTGGCACAGGACGGCCACTCAGATGCCCCCTGGCCCCGCAGCATCACACCCCTGGCACCACGGGCCTCGGTGTTTCGTCCTTTGTGCCAAGCAATGTGATGGCAGAATGTGGCCGCCTGTGCCTGTCACACGTGTCCCAGAGCTGGGCAACTGGAGACTAAACCCCAGAGTGTCCCCAGTGTGTCCTGTGCTGTGCGAGCTCTTCCAGCCACTGTCCTCACACTTCGGAGCTACTCAGCAACAGGAGCACTTCGAGCTGCGGGTGGACACCTGGAGGTGACCCGCACCTGTGTCACATTCACACAGTCACCCCAGGAGAGACCGCTGTGGTCTGCCTGCCTCACCGCGTCCCCCTCTCCGAGCTCTGGGCCTGGCCTGATGTCGGCAGGGCCTCAGATGTTCTGACGACTGCTCCCTGGTCACCTCCCTGAGTCGGTGCCGAAGCCCTACAGGCCTCTGCCGGCGGAGCGGAGGGGCTGATGCAGCGGAGTCCTCACTGCGGGCTTGGAACGTCCTGGGCGGGGAGAGCCGGCGGCGCTGCTCTCCCTGGGACTGCAGGCGAACGCAGGCGCGAACAGTGCACAAAGCCCAAGGCTCCCGCACGGACATGGACATGGACGGACTCCAGGAGAACCGGGAAACCCTCCTGGCGTCGCGGTTTGTGTCCGCGCTGACACCCCGGCGGTGAGACAGCACGCCCTCCACGTTATTGCCTACAGACCAGGCAGACCCAGTCATACCAAAAAAGGATTTAAAAAAAACGGGACCCAGATTTCCTTTCCTTGTCCCCGAGATGTGGCCCGGTTGGTCTGGCTGGGGCCTGGGGTACAAGGGAGAACCCAGGGGACCTGGTGGTGGGCGGCCAAGGGCCATCCCCAGGTCTCCGGCCTCCCCCTCCCGTCCCAGAGGTCCCCACACCTCCAGGCCTCTCTAATGAGCCCTAGGCGAACGGCTCCCTCACTTTGCCACCTGGTTTCTTCCAGGCACCCCCAAACGTGTTCCGCATCCCACACGTCACAACACGGGCAGTGCCGACCCCCACAGAGACCCTCCGGCTCCCTGTCGCTGTCCTGAGGGGAACACCGTGGAGCTGTCACAATGGACTTTTCAGGGTCCGAACCCAGTGAAACCCACTTGCTCTTCATGTCCCGCGGTGTGGGCCAGGGAGCTGCCGCGGCTCAGCCTCTCCACACTGTGACTCAGGCACCCAGAGCTTCTCCCCCCTGAGGCTCCCCAAGTGCCCTGGAGGCCTGCTGCCCCTCCGCATTCAGCTGGCAAGGAGCACAGTCCAGCAGGACAGACGGACAGGCGTGTCAGGAAGACCCGGGATGGGCCACTGACGGCGGGTCCCGCCTCTGGCCAGACCCAAACCGCACAGCTCGGAAACGCAGCGCAGCACGAACACCGTGTGTCTGGGGCGTCCGGGACAGCACACCCGCCTTCCTGTCCGGATTCTGTGCCGCCGACTCCGTCCACCGTCTTCAGGAAGCGTAACCGGAGAGAAGAAAATGAGAGCGTGCCATGCCACCCAACGCAGCACTTCAAAGGACTGTGAGTGAAGACAGCCCTGTGCACTTATCTTCAGAGTTAGTCCACCTGCTCCCCAGACTCACTTTCTTCCTCCCCTTTCTCTTCTCAAAGAGAACACGTCGTTCTGGAGCCACGATGTGGAGCAGGTCCACAGCCAGACGTCCCCCCTGATGACAACACGAGCTCGGGACAGAGCAGAAGCTGGGTCCACGGACCCTGGGTGGAGCAGCAGTGGGCAGACTGGGGACAGAAGTCAAGACTGGACGAGTGACCGGCAGGGCGGTGGCTGGTGGGTCCCCGCCTGGACCTCAGCTCTGTCCCGAAGGCGGTGAGTCTCAGCACAGCTCCCGGGCGGGACGGGAAGGACGCAGGGAGGACTGGACGGGGGCTGTCGGAGCCAGAGCGGGGCTGTGGGCACCCCTCCCTCTCCTCCTCTCCTGGCCCTGCGCCTGCCCCAAGCTGCAGCCATGGCCGGGGCGGACGCTCCTGAGATGCCCAGGAAAAGCCCATCTCTGGCAAGGACCTGGGAAAGGGGGCCTTGTGCTCCGCAGTTTGGGGGAATCCTGCTTATTTTCTCTCTCTCCAGTTTGCCCTGGGAACCACCCAGTTATGTGAAGCTTCCACGCAGCACATGGGGGAGAGGAATCTAAGACTCTGAGAGAAACCAGAGCTTCCAGCACGTGGAAGGTGGCAGAGTCCAGGAGAAGATGCGCTGACGGTGATCTGGGGCCACACGGAGCACCCCGGAAGCCACCACGGCTCTGTCACGCTGGTGCGGAGGTCACCCCCACAGACGCCGAGACCAACCTGTGTTACATCCTCACAGGCTTAGTCAGTGGTCTGCCAACCTCTGCCGCTCGGGGTGGAAGACAGACTACGGATCCCCGTTCAGTAGGGAGGAGGCAGCACGTCCACGGCTGTGCTCAACGGGCACAGGGCCTGGCCCAAAGCCACGGGAGAGGAAGGAAGGGGCCAATTCCTGAAGAGAGGGCCGTGGGGCTGTGCAGGCGAGAGGCACGTCTAGCTCGGGAAGCAGGACCCTAGCAGCCCCGGCCAACTCAAGCCGGCCATCAAGACCCAGGCACTGGACATGGGGCCGGGCTGTTCTCCCCTAAGACGTCAGCTCTGACCACGGGTGACAAAGGCCGCGGAACCAGGGGTTCTGGAGCAAGCTGGAGGCTGTCCCCCAACGCAGAACCCCTCCTCTGTGGCAGAGTGTAGGCAGACAGAACGCCTTTGTCCCGGCCCCCCTTACTGCGGGCATGGCCGGCTCCACCAGTCAGGGCCCCCGCCCCGCAGCCCCCCACAAGCCCCAGCAGCCCCCAGCAACAACGCACCGCCGGTCCCCACACACTTATTAAGCGGAGGGACACGACAGGGCATGGGTTATTATGCAATCGCTCATGCCTAGAGGCAATTTCGGGCCCCGAGGTCAAAGGATTCATCATCATCATGTATTCAGTTCTATCTTTCTTTTCTGTGCCATAAAAAATCACGTCTAAAGCTCCTAAAACCATCCCAGCTGCATCAGAAAGTGACCCGGGCTATCACTGCTGACAGTTTAAAAAGCCAGCGGCTGAGCAGCAGAGGAGCGCTCCTCCCCTTAGGCCCGGGCTCTGCTCCTGGGCCACGGCGGTGTCCTGTCCCTGCCGCTGCTTTAAAGCACAGCGCACAGAAGGGAGCTGTGGGGACGAAGGCCTGTGGGGGCCTGACACTCCAGGCACACTGCAGCTGCCGGAAGCCATCACCGGCCACCGGCGCTGTGGCTAGGCTGGTCTCCTTATGCAGGAAGGATGTGCAAAGCCCCTCCTGTGTGCTAAGGACTCAGCCCTGGCAGGGCACCTTGGGGCCCCCAGAGGCGCAGCTCACGGCCCAGCAGGGCAGGTGCGCGTGGCAGAAGCGCCCTCCGCCCCTCCCGCCGCCGGGTGGGGTGTGGGTGGTCACCAGCCCCCTAGATCCTGGGTGGCCGGCTGTGGGACCAGGACTCGCCCCGCCATCCTGGCCACCCCCACCCCACAAACACACTGCACTGCGTGTTGGCACCAGGCAGCTGCTGCACAGACCCAGAGGCTTTGCCTCGTTTACACAGAGCGATACCGGAGCCCGCGGTGACGGAGGGCACAGCCAGGCCCAGCATGGCCTGACGTGGCCTTTGTTGTGAACCCCCAAAGTGCGGCCACAGACACGTGTCTCCTGCTCGGGGCCGTTGGGTGAGCGGCTGCAAGCAGGGCTCTAGCAGTCGCGTTGCTGGGCTCAGGTGCAGTCCCGCATCCGCGCACCCGTGTGGACGCACGGGGGCACTGCCCTCCCCAAGCGGAGAAGGTTAGTGATGAGGGGGCAGCAGCGACAGCTGCAGCATCCCCACGGGGTGCCCACTGTCCCCGACAAGAGGCCTGACAGGCAGTGCAGGCTCCTGTGGCCCCCTGAGGCCCGCAGCACAGCCCTGCCCCCACAGTGCCTTCCTGGGAAGCTAACGATGGCCCCAGGCCAGCTGGAGGCAGGTGCTCATTACTGGACGGAGGT
Organism: Desmodus rotundus; assembly: GCF_022682495.2. Lineage (NCBI taxonomy): Eukaryota > Metazoa > Chordata > Mammalia > Chiroptera > Phyllostomidae > Desmodus > Desmodus rotundus. Next base: position 166,301,335 of record NC_071391.1, on the reverse strand, counting down.
TGCCCCGCTGGGGGACTCATTAGCGGGCAGAGAGCAGCGATGTGGCCTCACAGAGAAGCCCCTCCAACCCAGCCTCCAATCCGCACTTTGAAAGGCCACTCCAGGCAGGCGGAGGAGGCAGCAGGCAGGGGTGGCCGGGGTGGTCCACACACAGAGTCCCCTGGCTGTGCCTCCCCCCCACCCGGCAGGGGCTGGTATCCTCCAAGCACAGGCTGAGACACGAGCACCCTGAGCGAGCACTGGTGGGGTGACTGAAGCTTGGACACTCAGGGCTTGTCCACGACGCCACAGCTCTCGAACCTGCACTCACAGCTCAAACCTGGCTTTTAGAATAGCACCGGCACGGTCACCAGCACAGGCCCTGCCCTGCGGGCAGGAGACACCCCCGGCATGGCCTCTGCTCTCCTGGCACTTGGCCTTGAGTGCTCTCAACAACGGCCAGTTACTGCAGGTTGCCAAGGTGTCCCAGTGTTCTCCGAACTGAGCAGCACAGCAGCCCCGCACGGGGCCCCCACCCCGCGGGCACCATGCAGACATTCACAGGACGACGGGCCCTGCGTCAGGAGGGACAGAGCAGGCCGTTCCGACAGCCAGGGAGGCGGGCACCCCGGCCTGCGGGGAGAGGTGGGCCTCGGAGCAAAGGGCACAGCCCTCATCACGCCATGTGACTGCCGCACGGAGGAGCCGCCCCGGGTGGGCACAGGAACCAGGAGTGACGGGCCAGGCCTGACCTGCCGTCACTGTGTGAAGCCAGGGGGCGCTGCTGGCGACCTGCCCGTCGGGGAGTCGGCAGGTCTCTTGGCCGCCCTGTCCTGCTGCCCACAGGCCGTCCCCACAGGCCGTCCCCACCCATAGGCCAAGCCAGCACCTCGACCTCATTGTGTGGGAAACTGCTGTCCACCACATGCAGCGACAGCCCCCAGTAAGGACTCCTGTGTCCTCTGTCCCCATCCTGTTCAAGACGCCACGTCCATGTCCACTGGGTCACCACAGAAACCCTGCTCCCGGGTCACGAGAGCTCACCGTTGCTAGTGGCAAGTTTGCACCGTCCCCCATGTGTCCAGTGGTCCCGGTTGACCACCTCCTGCCTCATTCCGTCCCCTCCCTCACTGGGTCACAGGCAGGACAGCAGAGCTTCTGAGCCACCGGTGGCCATGGCTCCCCTACAGGCTATCCTCTCCCCCTCCCCCACAGCCCCACCTGTCCTCCCCTCCCTGAGCCCCCACTCCGCTCCACAATCTGTCACCCCCAAAAAGAAGAAACAAACCCCAGATGTGCCACAGACACTCAGGGACCCCAGTGAGCTTCGGCCACTCAGAATTTGTCACGTTTCAGAAGGAAGCCTGTCTTGAAAGAAGAGCCAGACCTGCCACCCAGCTGGGGGTGATGGGCACCTCCCGCGCCCCCCTCTCCTTAGGGACCAGGCCACAGGGATCCCACTGCAGATGTGGCGGCTGCCACAGGGGCTGGGCAGCAGCGGCCACAGGGGCCACGCACAGTGTTCGCTGCCCACGGCCCACCCAAAAACATGGACAGACTCACCAGGCGAGCAACAGGCAAGAGGCCCCGCGACCAGTGTTTCAGGGTCCCTGAGGAGTGGGGACGGGCACGACGGGTCTCAACAGGTGAGAGCGCTGGTGCCTGCAGGTGACCAGGGGCTGCATCTCTAATGCCAGCGGCATCCTGGGAGGGGACAGAGCCCAGAAGGGCACTGGGCTGGGGGGGTGCTGAGGCCGACGGGAGACGCGGGTCAGCAACACAGGCAGGGCCCAGGCTCCAGGGACCAGGCACAGACAGCCACAGCCCAGGACGCAGGGGCTCCCCGAGCTCTGTCAGAGCAGGCTGTGTGGGGGCCAGCACCCCGGCCTTTGTCTGGGCCGGGACCGAGAAGGAGGACAGAGCCCAGGTGCTGATGGCCGGGTCCAGAGTTCCGAAAAGGATGAGCCAGGAGCGCATGTGGCATGACGGCCTCGCTTTTTTATTTCAGTTTCGATTTCAAGAGAAAAATGAGTTAATATTATGGAAACAAGGTTTTTTTACATGAAACAAACCCCCAACATTGTTAACAGAGAGAAAGAAAGCGAGCAGAGGCGGGGATCTTGGGCTCACACAGCAGCGTCCGGAGGCCCAGGGCTCCCTGCTCAGCGAAGGGCCAGTGCGGGGTCAGTAGTGCCGCGGCCCAGCGCCAGCGTTCTTCCCCCTGTGAATGCAGGGTCAGAGGCGGGTGCGGGGCCCTGGGCGGGGTCAGAGCAGGATGTGGTACTTCAGCGCCCGCGGCACCCTGTTGATCACCAGCCTCCCGTCGTAGCTCAGGGAGGCGAAGAGCCAGGGGTCAGCGGAGGACCAGTCCACGGCATACACGCTGTCCTCGTGCTCCTCGTACGTGGCGATGGCGCCGTCCTGCGGGGGCTCCTGACTCCTGCAAGGACCAGAGACAGGCGTGAGCGAGGTGGGGGCCTCCAGCTTCTCGCCTGTGCGATGGAGAGATGTGCAGGGGCCTCAGCAGGGCAGTCGGGGTGGCTGCTGTTGTCGGGAAGTCCACGCTCCGTCCCACACCGCCTGCTTCCTCTGGGCCGGGACAGCGGTGCTGCTGGTGACCTGAGAGGCCCCTGGTTCAGGGGTTGACACAAGACGTCCATGGGGGACTGAAAGGATGACGTAAAGTGACGAGAAGATCTGCCTGTGACGTCTGAGCGGAAGGGACTGGCCAGTGCAGCCCCTCACTGAACAGAGGGGCCGGGCGCTGCCCCGCGTTGGGCCACGTGACCAGCCGGCACCTAAGTGCGTGTGTGAGGCGGGGGGGGAGGGGGGCCCGGCCCTCAAGACCCAGCCCTCGTGCGGGCACCGCCTGTCGGCCTGGCACAGGCTTCTTTGGCACTTTTCTTCTCTTTTCCCCCAAATTCTGAAGGTCCACAAGTGCCCTGCATCCCGGATGCCTCTGCGTCCTGCCCTGCACTCAGCACGCCGGGCCCGGCCTCCCGGGACTCGGACCTGCCAGTGGTCACCTGGTGCTTCGCTGCAGACCCAGGGAAAGCCCCGCAGAGATTCTACCCCGTGGATCTCATCAGGCGTGGGCACACCACAGGGGTAGGACTGCGGGACGTCGTGGGGACACCAGGCGCTGTGCCGTCGCTCCTGGGAGGACTGCAGGCCGCCAGCGCCCCTTCCCCCCAACGTGCTTTTCCTCAGCTGCCGCGTGGACAGCAGGGTGCCCGTGACTCCCGCAGGTGCCTGCCGGGCCAGCAGCTTCTCCTGACAGAGCTGGGACGCGGACACTGCTTGGCTGCGAGCAGAGGGCTGGTGGGAGCGCCAGGTGCAGCTGTATAAGAGCGATCGGTAGGTGGAAACCGTGGTGACCGCATCTCTGTCCCACGTTCCCAAGTGAAGAGACAGCCAGCACAGTTGAGAGACAGTCCAGTGGGCCAGTCAGCTGTGGCCGAGGCCCCAGAAACAGAGCTGCCTCCTCGAAGTGGCTCCCAGCCGAGCTCGGGCAGGTGCGGAGGAGCCCGGACAACAGACAACATGAGCAACAAGACCTGCAGGGACTGTGGGCTCGGACTCCGACTCTGGAGGCATTTCTCCCAGAGCCTTCCCCTCTGGGCCGGGGCGGCAGGGGGAGACCCTCTGTGTTCGAGTCTGAATCCCGCTGGCTTGCAACCAGGTGCCGCTGCCACAGGGAAGGAACCCAACCCAGAGGTAAGAGGGTCCCCTTTCACCTGCGCACAGCTGACAGGGGGCACGGTCTCCACTTCTCTCTCCCACGCAGAGGCCGCAGTGCCCACAAGGGCTGGCCACCCCACCTGAACCAGCGGCGCCTGCAGGTGCCTAGACCCCGCATGTCTCGGGCAGGCCCCAATGCGGAGACAGCCCCCGAGTGGGTACACTCGGGACTGGGAAGCAGCGCGCGGCAGGAGTCCGGGAAAACACAGAGCACAGCAGTGCCGCTGTGGAAACGTGCACCGAGGGCCGCGCTCGGCACAGCACTCGCCCCAGCGCCTGCAGGGCACCCGGCCCGGGATGGGGGCAGGAGGGCCGGCTGGCAGTCCCCACTGCCCCCCACACCCCCGTGAGGCCAGCAGGCCACACTCTGAACCGCATGCCACGGCAAGGAAGGGCACCAATGCCCAGCTCTCATAGGGACCCTCGGGATAGCCAAAGCACGTCAGTTCCCATCGTCACTGAGGTTACGTTCAAAGAGCCGCAACAGTTTCAAAATCTCACATAAGAAGAGAAGACGACACGGACATAGGTGTGTGTTTGCATCCACACCGGAGTGCACTAACCAGCCAGCACCAGCTCTGCGCCCTGTCCGGGCTGCTGATGACCTGCAGAACCACGGCCCCCGGGGTCCACAGCGAGGCTCCATCCCCAACCGGATGCTTCTGACTCGAGCCAGGGCCCAGAGAAGCCTGGGGGGAGAGGCAGTCCCCACTCCGCTCAGAGCGCTTACCTGTCCTCCAGACGGCGCTCCTCCTGGTCACTCAGGTCGTCGTCGTCCACCAGGTGGCCAAAGGGCTCAGACGAGATGGACACCATGTTGGAGAGGATGACCCGGCTGTCGCTGCTGCCCGTGAGGACCAGCTGGTCGTGCGAGTGGTTATAGCGGACATTCCACACCCTGGGGGTAAGGAGTCAGTGGTCACAAGCTGGGACATTCCTGCCTGGGGAGCAGGGGTTGCCAGGCAGCCACCCAGAGTCGCCTGGTTGGATGCTGGGCAGTGTCCAGCTGAGGGGCAGGCTTGTCGTGCATTCCTCTGAAACTGTGTAAATCCCACCGGGGACAAGAGGCCCAGCAGGGGCAGGAGCCTCAGCAGCAGCAGAAGGCCCAGGAGGGCAGACAGGCTCCCTACTGTCCCAAAGCCACACCGCAGGGCACAGCCGATGAGCAGCAGCCCCGGGACGGGCGAGCCCCTGACACACGCCCAGGGAGCTCAGAGGGCTGACTGCCCACCCTGCCCAGCGGCAGCCGGCCCACCGAGTGGCGGAGAGTCCCGCCAGCCTGCACACAGGGGCCAGGAATCTGCCCCCACAGTGGCCATTATGGTCACTTACTGAATTCATTAAGCCTGTGGACGAGCGTCCTGGGCTTTTTAATTTTCTGGCTGCAGAAACAATGTAGCTTCTTATAGGTAACGGAGAGAACTGGGAGGCAGAGACCAGAGAGAGTCAACTCTCAGGGGACCTGCCCCTGGCCTACGTGAGGGCTCCTCGTAGCTGCTGGGCCCTCACCCGTCCAGATGCTTCCCATGCGTGCGCACTCAGGCGTATATACAAGCACGCACACACTTCACTTGAATGAGAACCGAGAACCGCTGCTGCTGTGCACGCCCTCCTCCACCCTCAGCTCCCGGCCTCGCCCTACGCTCTGCACGCCAGCAGCGCGGCAGAGGAAGGGTGGGCCTGGGCTCGCTAGTGCCTGCACACTGCCGCCCCCAGGGCCTTGGCGTGGCCCCTCCGGAAGGGCGTGTGAACATCTGTGCTCATTCCTTTCTGCACACCTGAACCGCACCATTTCCAGAGACTAAAGAATTAGTGTTTCTCTTCCTTTCCTGTGTTCGTAAATCACACACACGCGTGTGTGGAGTTGGTGTTTCCTTAGAAAAACCAGAAGTGGGTTGACTGAGTCACGGCAGCACCAACTAGGCTGGTCTGTGGCTCTCCGAGTTGCAAGGGAGTTGGCAAAGCACGCCCCACCCCCCACCCCACCCCGCCCCCGGCCAGCACGCGGGGCACAGCTACCAGTGGGAGTGCTCCTCCAGGGTCTTCACAGGCTCGGCGACACTGCGGGTGTCCCAGAACTTCACCTTGCAGTCGTCGCCGCAGCTGGCCAGGTAGTACTGCTTGTTGGGGTTGAAGTCCAGGTCCCGCACCAGCTGCCCATGGGCGTTCTCGATGCAGTAGATCTGGCTGAGAGTGGGGAGCACACGGTGAGTCAGGTGGGGACAACCATGACTCCTAGGCCCGCAGTGTCCTGGCCCCACCTGGGCCCCCAGGGTGCCCGACCTGGGGCTCCCGTGATTGGAGGCCGGGCCACACCAGAAGCGGCTGTGGACGCCAGGGAGCCCGGCGCCCACACCAGCACCTTCCGCACTAGGGACACAGGCTACAGTTTCTCCAGCCCCACATGTGGAAGTAAGCAGTCTGTGGCTGTCAGAATGCGATGCGGGGCCCCGGGTCTGAGAGCAGCTGGGGGCCTGCACGGCCCTGGAGGAGCGGAGACAGTCTTGGGTGGAACACTGGACCCGGGCCTGATAGGGCGCTGCGAGGAAAGGGGCCGAGAAAGGACGGGAGGGGTGGGGGAGGCAGAAAGCCCTGCTGTGGGCATCGGGGGTCAGGGGGTGGGAGCAGGACAGAAAAACTGCAACAGACCCGAGGTCAGCCTTTGCCGTGGCCAGGCTTGGCTGTTCCCCACGCACACCCCTCCCTGCCAGCCTGGCCTGCCTGCTCTGCGCCCAGAACCTCGAGCGCACGCACGCCCAATGCCCCGGCTCCCACCGCCCCAGGCCACTCCCCACAAGGTCCGAAACCAGAATGCTCCTCTGTCTGAGCCTCTGATGTCACAACCTCAAACAGCGAGCAGGTGACCAGAACGAAGGCCGGTGCCCCTGCAGTGCACCGTGAGGTCCCCTGCCGGGCCCAAGGCCCAGCCTGCCCTGCACAGCGCCGTTCCGACCTGCCCGCCTCACCGCCAGCCCGTTTCAGCTGGTTAGCCGGCCCTGCTCTGTTGTTAGAGCCTGAGGCAGTTCTCACACCCTGCACCATTCGGGCAGGCTGACGCCTTCTCCTAAAATAAGGTCCCCCAGGCCTGGAGGTGAACAGCATGCACAGTCGGACACCAGGCACGTCGTGGGGTTCCCTGCTCGCGGTGGTGACGCAAACCTCCAGCACAGAGCACAGCCCGGCGCGCACAAGTAGCGGTCAGTACGAGGGGCCACATGCCCTCAGCGGCTCATCACCCTGAAGGGCCGCTGCGGCGGAGGCGGCCACTGAAGGACGTCACCCCCCCAAAGCCACGTCTGTCAGGCCCGTTGGGGTCTGGACTGTCACTCTTCGGGCTCCTGCCCCAGACACGGAGAGTCTGCACCTCCGTCAGAGAAGGATGGCCAGGACCACACAGAAGGCGCTGCCGCCAGCGGGGCGGGTGTGTGGGGCTCCCAGCCCGGATGTGCACCGGCTGCACGTGGCGGCTGACTGTGCAGTGGCCGAGTGTGCAGAGGGCCAAGGAACTCAATCTGAAGTGGTGCCCCCGCCCCAGAAGGCGGCAGGAGTGGTTTTGGGGCTTGTCTCTGCAGCTCTTGATAACCGATGCCCAATGGCCAGTGACACAGACGCCCGACCTCCGACTCCCTGAAAATGGCCAGTGCTGGCGGGAGGCCCACGCGGAGCACTGCACAGCTGACCGAGCACCGACAGGCCATGGCCACGGCCACAGCAGCTCACGGTGAGGAGGAGAAACAGAAGAAGGAGATGGAGACAGACAAGTCACGTGCCCCAAACACACCTGGCTCACAGGGGCCCACCTGGGTGAAGGGGGCAGAGAGAAGACGAGGCACCGGCACGTCCCTGGGCCTGTGCCCGTGACTGACCTCATGCTCCGCGTGTCCCAGCCTCGGACAGCCGTGTCATTCGCGGTGGCCACCTGGGTGCAGTTGTGATGCGGGCTCCACCGCCCCGAGGTGAACTTCAGCTGCCCCTTCCCTTCCAGTGAGGCTGAGCTGGCCAGCTGCCAGAGGAAGGAGACAGGAAGGAAGCGTGACCTCTCCCCAGAAACGGCCAGAGGACGCCCTGCGCCACAGGACGGCAGTGAGCATCAGCACTGAAGACAATCGGGAAGAAAGCGCGGTCTTTGTTTCCTGACCTTAAAGGGCGGGAGTGTTTGAACCTCATTTGGGAAAAAGTATAAAACCAAGCACAGCAAAAACCAGCAAGCACATCAGTCGACCCACTTCAACAGGGCTCATGAGGGTGCGGCGAGAGACCCGGCTGGAACAGCGGACACCAGGCCGCCCCTGGAGACAGACGCAAAGTGAGTGCAGCCCACTCGGCCACGCCCCGCTCCAGGAGGACAGCAGCTGGGGCCTGAGCACCCCTCCCCCTCTGCCTGCAGGTTCCCAAGTCTGTTCCACAGACGTGACCTAAACCTCAGCAGGTAATGACCATGCCCTCACAAGACGCCCACTGGGGCTGTCTTTGGACAGAAACCCCCACCTCCTAGATGCTGGGGGGCTGGGGTGGAGCCTGGGGAGGGCCCCCTCATCTCATTCCCCACCCACCACCTCGGGTTTATGCAAACGAGTCACGCTGGCTACATCATTATTTCGATTTGGGGTGGAACCCGGTCCCCACAGTGACTTCTGAAGGTGGAGCCAGTGTGTGGGCCGGCGTCTCTGCACTCTGCCACTCGTCCCTGCCGGGTGCACGGCCACTATCACTGCCTCGTTTGAAGACCCGCCTTGCTCTCAGGAACCCTCTCAGAGGGGACCCGGGGACAGGCACCCAGAAATCTGGACAGAGGCCCGAGGGAGGCTGCATGGTCTGGTGGGGGGCAGTGTGCGTCCCATCTGTCTCTCCTGGGTGCTGCAGTCCCCTGGCAGCCCCCTGCAGCCCCCCAGCAACATGCCCGCAGTGCTCAGATGCTGCCCTGACCTCGGGAGACCAGCAGCCACACGCCTCCCATCCGTGGCATCCCATTCGCCTCAGCCACAGGCCCACGCCTGTGCCAGCTGACCCGGCCAACCCTGGGAATGCAAACAGAAGGCACCGCCTCTCCACTACAGACCTGCAGCTGGAGAACGGCTCAGCAGAAAGCAGGGGCGGCCCCTGGGTCCCAGCTCAGCCACGGGGCCCCACAGCCCTGGGACAGGGCAGCCAACCGGCCAGGCGCACGCTGTGCCCCCGCCACCCCACCCCAGGCTGGGCGGCTGTTTTCACTACAGATCCTTAGTTTTTAAGTGCATTCTCTACTTCCTATTGCCAAAGAGAAATCTTTTGAGAGCTTAGGACACAACGCTCACTTGCTGAACACCAGCACCTCGTCCGTTCTGTGCCTGAGGGTTTTTTTCCAAGCTCCCCCCGGAAGGCTAGAACTAGCTGTCTCCACCTCGCACAGCACTGTGGACACGTGCAGCTGTGATGCCACTGACGACTGACTCCGCATTCTCCTGAGAGCTGTGGCTGCGTTAGGCAAAGCCCTGAAGCACCCACTGACGTGGTGGCTCTCCCAGGAGCTCGAGGGACACAGACGCTGCTCACCCCGTCCGGGGTCTCCACTCTCTTTGTAAGTCCCGCGACAAAACCCGTTTTCATGGGCTTCCACAGGTGTCCCGTGAGCCAGCTTCACGAAGCTTGGTGAGCTATCCCACTTACTAGATCTTGCTCCAATTCACTCTCGGCTGTAACCAAAAATCAAATTGCTCTCGCAGAAAAAACTGTCACCACCACTCAGGACTTTCGAGCGCAGGCCCACAGGTTCGAGGGGCCTCCGTGGGCGGCGGGCTGGCACCAGGCTGGATCCGTCACTCAAACTGCGCAGCCGTCAGTAAGTCCCTGGCTCCCCTGAGCCTTCTCTTCTTGTCTGTCACCTGAGGGAGTCAGAGCACACGACCCGAGGCCTGTGTCTTTCTTTAAAGGGACAACTCCAAAATCAGTGAGGAGCGACGGTATGTCGGACCCTGCGTGAGCCTGCTGTCACCTCTGAGCGTGGCATGCGGCAGGTGTCGTGGGGGACCCCCGGGGACTGTCACTGTCTTTGTCAGCACTGGCCCCTAGCACTGCTGAGCGGCGACTCCGACAGGACCCGCGGGCAGGGGTTCCCTCTCGAGTCAGACAGCGGGAGAGCTGCACGTTCTCGCGGGTCTCCAGGCACCGCGCTTCGGGACGGGGCCAGCAGTGTCCCCGAGGGTTCATGGTGATGCCGGGCTCGCGGGGGTGCTGACTGGGGACCGGCAGTGCACATGGGGGCTGGAGGGAGCAGGGACATCTCTGTACCTTCCCCTCGGTTCTGCTGTGCGCCTAAAACTCCTCTGAAAATTAAAGTCTAGTAAAGAAATTTTTTTTAAAAAATATTTTATTATTTACTTTTAGAGAGGGGAAAAGAGGGAGAGAAACATCAGTGTGTGGTTGCCTCTCACACCTCCCCACTGGGGACCCAGCTCGCAACCCAGGCCTGTGCCCTGACTGGGAATCGAACCAGCGACCCTTTGGTTCGCAGGCCGGCACCCAGTCCACTGAGCCGCACCAGCCAGGGCTGTTAAAAAAACCATTAAGTTTTGCTCTGCAGAAAACCCTGCTGAGAGGATGGAAGGACAAGAGAAGGGCAAAAAGATGAGCGTGCTGCTTCCTCGCCCAGGAACAGAGACACGGGTGGCGGGGACGTCCCCTCAGCGAGGGGCCCGCCAGAGCCAGTAGACCCTTCTACCCACGCCCCCTCGTCCAGCTGCGCCACACCGCAAGGGAGGCTGGCAGTGGTGTCTGCGCCCGCCCGGGGTTGAATCCCACGTGAAGGGGCCGGACCGCGAGGGAAGCAGGCGAGTCCCCTTGCCCACGCCCAGACAACGGTGAGCAGCAGGCTGATGCTGGAGTGCAGCCCACCAGGCTTTGGACTTGAAGTTGTAGACGGTGAGCCTAGAGAGTGAGAGAGACGAGCCTCTAACCTTCCTTTCCTGGCCCCGGCTCAAGGGCAAGCAGCTGTGTCAGGTGGCAGTGGCAAAGTTTCTGAGAGCACACGGTACCCCTGGAGCCCATTTTCTTCCTTCAAAGAGGCGCTGCCGCACACAGGTGCACGCTGGCCTCCTCTTTGGAGGCTCCTGCACTGATGTGTGTGCCAGGAAGAGGGTGGCCAGTCGCCAAGGCCACCCGGTGTCCTTTGGCTCTGCCGCCTGCTGCCACCACAGCGGGAGCTACATTTCCACAGCCGGTGAAAGCCACTGCAGCCTGGAGATGAATGTGCACAGATCAAAATGGGGGGAGGGGGCACCCCTCTGCCTTCACCAGGGTCTGGGACCCCGCGGACCCGCCCCCAGGCCTCCCCTGGGCTCTCGCTAATGATTATAAATGACAAAGAACCTCTGGTTTAATTGCAAAGGGTAATGATGCAGTAACCCTGAGATTAGATTCCCCACACAAGGCAATATCCTCAAACAATAAAAAAAAAAATGGAGAAGCAGGCTGTGCAGACAGCCAGACCGATCAGAGGGTCTCGGCAGCAAGCACTGTGGCAGGGGCTCTCAGAGTGCTGTGGGCGGGTGGAAGGGGAGACGGGGCAGGCCTCCACAGAGAACGAGTTCCCGGTGAGCCAGCCACCCGCCCTGGAGTCCAGGCAGGGACTGCGGGGCTGGGCCGGAGTCTGATGTGGGGACAGCGGTAGACCTGGGGGGTGGGCAGCCTGCGGAGTCCTGGGGCAGGAGCCTGAGGCCGCCTCCCCCTGGGAAAGCCAGTGAAGCTGCAGGCGCCCCTGCCCGGAGCAGCAGCCGAGCCCCACGCCCACCTTGCCCTGGCGCCTCCACCAGGAGAGGGCCGCCCCTGTGCCCCAGGCTGCTGTCCAGGGAGCAGGGGCTGTGCACAGCTAGAGGAGGAGCGGTGGGCACTCCCCTGGACGCTGACCCGGGCACCCCGGCGGGCCCCAGACCTGCGGGCCGCAGGGAACGGTCTTAGGCGCCACGCCTCCTTCAAGCGTCCGGTTTTACCCTGAGGCTGCGGGTGCGATCTGCACCGTGCTCCACGCAGAGAGACGGCCTGTGCTCCCTTACTCTAATAAAAGTAGTGATGGTCCCCCTTAAACGTTACTTAGGTGAACAAAGACAGGCCAACTCTGAAGCGCCCTCCAGAGGCTGCAAGACCCCCTTCTGACCCGAGGGCTCTTTCTGTGTCACAGGTCGGTAGGGACCAGCCACTGCCCACGCCATCTCTTCCACCAGGCCGGGGGGACGGGCCAACTGACGCTGTGAGGCCCCGTGAGGGGAAGGGTGACTAACGTCACAGGCCCGAACACACGGACGTGCCCCGCACAGAGGCCGCCTGCCCTCGATGCCCAGCCGCACGTGGCAGCCTGGCTCCCCTGGCCGTGAGGAGCTAAGAACATTTACCTTCTCAAAGCTCTCATTCTTTCTCTCCAAAGTTCTCATTTCAACATAAACAAATGCAATGAAATTATGAATGTGGGTAAAAATCACACTTTAAGGGAGGAAATTTTAAGGGTTTCCATGTGAAAACATACACACCAATCAGCAGGCCATTTCTCTGTGGGAGACAAAGTATCTAGAGCGAGGATCATCTGAGAGACAAAGTATCTAGAGCGATGATCGTCTGAGAGAAGACCTGGTTCCAAAGAGCCAGTGTTGAACATGAAGCAGGTCTGAGGAGCGACCCATCGGGGGAGACAGAGCCTCCTGGTGGGGAAGCTCAAGGACCCAGCTGTCCTGTCCTTGGAGACTGGACACCGTCCGTGACAGGTGGGCACCCAACCGCAGCGCAGGTGCCACGATCCCTCTCCTGCATGCACAGGGGCCGCTGGTGTGTCTGGTGACAGCACCCTGAGCCCTGCCGTGCATGGCGAGAGAGGAGGGCGCACTGGCTGACTGGTCCGTCATGGCCAAGTCACCCCCGCACTCGCACGCAGGCTGGAGGAAAGCCGGTCAGCGCCAGGAATCGGTGGCTGCCCGGACGGTGGTTTGAACCGAACAGACTGTGAAAGTCCACACCTTGAAAGGACAGACTACTTCGCACAGAAGACACACTCCTGGGTAGCCCACTGCCTCCTGTGGACGGGCTATGAGGAGAGGGGGGAGTTCTGCCACCCTTCTGTCGTATCTGCACACGGCCGAGGCCCAGCACACGGTGGACTTCAACCAACAGAGCCAATCACTCAGTTCTTTCATCAATAATTCAATCCATTCACTAATCATTTCATAATTAATGCCAAAATTCTAAACACATCTGAATCAAGAAGTGTATTCTAAATTCTCCAAAGTCCAATCTAAAAGTTTCAGAAGCTGAGCTCGGTCTCGGTACTCACCACGGCCCGGCGGGAGCTCTCCTGCAGGTCCCACAGCAGGATGTGGTTGTCCGCCAGCGACATGACTCTGCTCCCGTCTCCCGTGGGCTCCCACACAACGCTGGAGGCAGGAGAAGGGGCAACATGAGCATAGACTGGAGGTCCCCAAACATGCAGCTAAGTGCCTCCCTCCTGTGCCAGTCGTGACCCAGCGGGACTTCGGCCCAGCTGTCCGTGGGTCGCTGCCTTTGGAAAGACCAGCCCCACAGCAGCCTTCGTGCCCCTCCCCCAACCCCGGGAGTACACAGTGGGCGGGCGCCGCAGGCCACCAGGAGACACCCTTGCCAGGCGACACGTGCCCATGCCGGCCAGAACTGTGTGGCCGAGATGCTTCTGCTGAGCAAGCGTCTTGCAGCAGCATCCGCTCTGTCGGCGAGATGCCTGAGACCCTCGCCGACACGTCCTCCCAGCGCCTGACTGCCCAGAGGGGGCCCTTCTGGCCAATGAGACAGGAAGGGGCCTGTGGCTGGGTCTTCAGGAGGTGCAGACAGGTGCTGGTTTGGGACAGGGTGCCACACCTGTAGCTGTCCCCCTGCCAGTGCGCGACGCAGCCAGCACACCAGGGGAGACGGGAGGGCCGGGCTGGGTCTGCCTGCTGGGTCTCTGGTCAGGTCCCGCACTCCAGCCAGCGCGACCCACAGTCCCGTTGCCCGCAGTCCCAACGTCCTCACTGACCCAGTGCACACGAGAATGACGGAGACCGAAAGCCACCGCACCTTTGGGGGAAAGCCGTGAGCAGGTAACACACAGTCAGGAAACAGGTGCGCGGCCACGACACTGTGACCGCCCGCAGGTCGCTCTCTGCCCCTGCTCCGCCCCTTTCCTGATAAACCCAGAGCCACAGGCACGACCTCCTTGAGCAAAATGAAAACACGATGGTGGCGACGTGGCTCCGAGCCCTGCGCTCCTGCTCTGCTACAGCGACCTCCAGTGCCAGTCTCGGAGGCACTTGAGGGCCAGAGGGTGGCGCCGCTCTCGGTGGCCTGTTTTCACTGGCCTGAAGTCGACTCCGGACAGCTGGCCATGAAAGCCAGGGAGAAGGCGGGAAAGGGCACCCACAGACTCGTCCTGGGGTGGCACTGCCTGCCTCAGGCAGCTCGGCTGCTGTGATGGAACCCCGCAGGCCCCGGCGCTCGGCCAGCAGACAGCCCCGCACAGTCTGGATGGAGGCTGCGAGTCCCATGTCAGGCACCAGCCCCGTCAGGTCACAGCCAGGACCCCTCCCAGGTCACAGAGGGTGCCTTCACCCTGCAGCAAGGAAGCTGCCCCGCCCCGTGCCAAGGGCACCAACCCATGGTTGGGGGCCCCACCCCCCCAATCCCACACACTGTGGCTCCCACAGGTGAAAGGGAGGGAGGGACGAAATCGCAGCGCACAATACCAGACGTCAGAGACGGTGAATCTGATGCACGGGCTGAGCAACCAGCTCTCTGCCGCGCTCTCGGAGAGTTCAGGCGCATGCCTGCCCGCGGCGCGCACTGCAGGGTGAGGGCACCCACCGGGCCACAGTGGGACCGCAGAGACAGGCGCTGCCCAGGGGCGGGGTGTTGTCTCACAAGTCTGCGGTCTACAGCCCACCACATGGGTACGGGGGACTCTGAACAGAGACCCCCAAAAGCCAGCTCCCCAGGGACCTCACGGACCGCGGGGTCAGACTCAGCCACCTCAACGCCCAGGGTGGTGAGACAAGGACGGAGCAGAGCCAACAGCTTGCAGCCCACCCACAACGCTCCCATGGGCCCTCTTCAGTGGCTCCCCACACTGGTCTGCGACACCTTCTTTGGTGCCCGGACTGCAGGTCCTGCAGCTGGGTCAGGGGCCACAGGAGGGTGGACCCGGCCTGTCTGTCACAATGCTTCGGCCTCCTCCACAGCGACCGGTGACATACGGCGTCCTCTCGCAGGAAAGGGAGGAAGAGTGAGGAATCCCAGGTGAGAGTGCAGGCGGCACAGAGACGAGACCGGCTCGGAGTGCACTCAGCCAGCCATCAGCACATCGGGGTTTGGAGACCAGCCCGGGCCCTGTCAGGAGAGCCCTCAAGGCCCGGGAACCCCGACCCGGGAGCCAGGTGTACGGGCCTGTCTGAGGTTTGCAGCCGCAGCGCCTCCCAAGCGCCCACTCAGAAGGGTCCTTTACCGTTCAGTTCGCTCGCAGTTCCAAGTGGTTAGGCTGCCAGATCTCTGAGTCCGCGAGGGAGCAGAACCATGGATTTCGAGGGGAGAGAGGCTGCTTTCCACGGAACGCGGGTAACAGGGCAAGCCGTAACAACTGGTTACCTGAGGGCTGGAGTGAGGGCGGGAGGGGCTCGTGGGGCCCGGACTGCTGGTGGGGGCATTTCGTGCAGAACGCGGCCTGCGAAGCCCCAGGAAAACACTGCGCTGTAGCTTGTGAGAGGGACTGTTCATAGACGCGGCCTGGAGGCGCTGCTTTACTTCCGTGTGCTCTGAAGGAAAACTAGCAAATACAAAAACATGTTTAAAAACTTTCCATCCGCCCTGGCTGGTGTGGCTCAGTGGACCGAATGCCAGCGTACGAACTGAAAGGTCACTGGTTCGATTCCCAGTCAGGGCACAAGCCTGGGTTGCGGGCCAGATCCCCAGTAGGGGGTGCTCGAGGCAACCACACATCAATGTTTCTCTCCTTCTCTGTCTCCCTCCCTTCCCCTCTCTAAATATAAACAAAAATTCTTTAAAACAGAAAACCTTTCCATCCAATTTTTTAGAAGTTTTGAAGTTCAACTTCAACCAAAATCAATAATTAGGAAAACTTAAATTATTCAAAAGGGCAAGTCTTGCCCTGGCTGGTGTGGCTCGGTGGACTGAGCAGGGGCTGCGAACCAAAGGGTCTCCGGTGCGATTCCCAGTCAGGGCACGTGCCTGGGTTGTGGGCCGGGTCCCCAGCGGGGGGCGTGCGAGAGGCAGCCAATCAACACCTCTTGCTCCGTTGTTTCTCTCCCTCTCATTTTCCCTGCCTCCCCCTTTCTGCAAAAATAAATAAAATCTTTAAAACAAAGGGCAATTCTTAAGATTTCAGGTAGCCAAATTCTAAACATAGCCAAAAACTCAAAAAACAAAACTGACCTTTTTTCACCTATCTAAAAACTCTGGACAAATACACCTACATCACGTCCCCCTCAGACAAACTGTGGGGTGGTCACACCCTGCCCATGAAGCACCACATTTCCACGGGGACAGGCAGATGCAGACACCGTGACTGAAACGAACTCTGTGGCTGACCCTCCGGCGTGGAGGCCAGCAGCTCACACACTGGGCAGGCGGGCGCCCACACCCTCATGGCCTCCGCTGCAGGGCACACCCCAAGGAGAGCAGGCTCCGCCACAGTGGACACGCCCCTCCCTCCACTCCCAGGCGGGGTTAGGCTAGGTCGCCGAGCAGAACTGGAGCCTAGGGCATCGGGAGCACAGGACGGCCTGGGCACCTGCTAAAGCATTTGCGGACAGTCCACGCCCGAGACAGCCCTGGTCCGTGTCCACCACGAGGCAGCCCACATGCACACGAGGCCCCCGTACATTCCAGAACATCTCTGCTATGGACCGGGGAGCTGCAAGCCAGTGCCAAGTGGCCCTGACAACTGGTCTCCCAAGTCTCCTCATCTCGCTTTGCTCAGCAAGAGGCAGATGTGCAGGCTGGCACGAGTATCAACTCCAAAGTTGTGGAGTAGCCACACGGAATCACCTGCCCACTCTAGAAACCAAATCAAACAGCAACAGGATGTGACGAGGAAGCAGTGTGCTCCAAAGAACATTCTTCCTTGGACACAACCACGGGCCATGAACCACACCTCCTCCCTGTGGCTTATTGAAAATGGCCGCCTTGGTCTGGCGGTGCTCCAGTGGCGGGAGGGAAGACATGCAGAGGGGCCGGCGGGCTTCCTGAAGGAAACTGGGGCTCACGGACCCTCGAGCTCTCTCCTCGACCAGCAGACTTCCGGCCTGCCTGTGCACAGGCCACGGGATGCATTTCTCCGAGAGGAAGCTTACGTTTCCCAGTGATGCTATCCGAGGTAACAATCACATGAATTCCAAGTGGCTGCAGAGGTCACTTGTTATAGTAACAAGAAAAATAGTAACTCCAGAAGAAGTAACAAAGCCTGAGGAACACAGGAGGTAACACTGATTTGCTATAGAAAATACCTCGAGTTCTTGGAGGCTAAGGTCTGAAGAAACGCTTCTTAATGCTTCTTGGGGAATAGTCTCTTGCCACTCCGGTGTGCCGCAGCCAGTGTTAAACGGTGCAGTGATGACGGCCAAGGCCATGGGAGAGTGGGGGCGGGGGAGGTGCTTAGGGGCCTCCTGAACAGAGCCCCTGGGCGACCAGACACACAGACACCGAGGCCCCTGGTCCTCCACAGACTGGAGCCCGGGACCAGTCGGCTGAGTGTGCTGTGTACGGCGGCTCAGCCTTTGGAGAGACCAGGGAAGACTCATGCTTGCTGTGGTCTGCGAGACCAACGGCCCACGAGAGGCTTGCTGGCTTCCTAGGAGACAATCTCGGTGGTTATGTATTCAGAACAATGCCGGGCACTTCCCGAAACAGTCATGGGTCTGGGATGGCACGGTTCTTGGTCAAGGTGAACATCAAGGCAAGGAGGGGAGGAGCCCCGAGAGACCTCACCAGGTTCTGCCCACGAGAAACTCGGGATCCGGGCGCCCCAGGGGGCCGGCGCTGGGGAGGGAGGCTGTCCCTCTGCAGGACCAGGCCGGTGCTGGATGACACGGTCCACCAACACAATGACTTGATCCTGGGTCAGGACAAAGGTTTCTTTCCGGAAGGTGCACCCCCTGCTTCCTCTACCTGGCTCCTTGTGGGAGCCTGGTTGAAGCACCTCCTCCTCCCAAGAGCTGTCCTGCCCCCAGACCACTTGGCTGCCCCATCCAGTCCCAGCAGCAGCCCACACACACGCCGCGCGCCAGCTGCCTGGCGTCCTGGCGAGTCCATAAACTCCCCCAAGCGGAGATTGCCCCACTGTCGGCCAAGCGCCAGCCCAGGGGCGGCCTGCACAGGAGAGGCACTTCATAAGCAGGTGTTGAAAGCAGAACGAGGGAAGAATTAATTACAGTCCCTCTCAGCGTGCGCCCAGGGCATGTGACAGGGCATGGAAACTGAAATGGAGAAAGACTGCTGATCAAGTGCACTCAGCAAGGCTGGCCGTCTCAGAGCCCGTGCGGGAGGGCTGCTCTGCGCACCCAGAGGGCCCAGCGTGCCGCAGTCTGGCTTGCTAGTCAGTCTCGGGAGCACTGCTGAAGACGGGGCTGTGCAGCCTGGGGACGTGCGGTCTCCCTCCGCCACTGTCCTCTCTCCGGTCTCCCCTCTGAAACCCACCCTCCCACCTGGGCAGCAAATCCCACAGCGCCAGCCATGCCTGTGAAGCCACCACCGAGCTGTCCCGCTTGGCCCCCAGCCGGATGACAGCCTGAAGGGAGTCTCTAAGGGCACGTCCACTTCACCCGAAACCCCAATGCACCGGATGGGACTCTGCTGCCCCCCTCTTCCGCTCCTGGCGCTGCCCCCCTCCCACCCCTCACACCCACACACGAGACCAGGGAGCCTTGCTGCACTTCACTTCCCACTCTCATGGAGGCGTCGCTCCCGCCTCGCCAGGCCCACGGCCCAAGCCTGCCACAGCTCCTCCTCTTAGCCGACCTGCCCGCCCCACCCGCTGACCCGCACACGCACCTCTCAGCCTGGCCCCCAGGAGTCCCTGCCCAGCCCACCTGTGGGCCTTCGTTTGCCATGGAAACAGAGAGACTGGCCCTGGCTGCTGTGGCTCTGTGGGTTGGGTGTTGTTCCGCAGAGCAGGAGGCCAGGGCTCGTGCCTGGGCTGTGGGTTTGATCCCCAGTCGGGTGTGCACGAGGGGCACCTGATTGGTGTCTTTCTCCCTCTTTCTCCCCGCTCCCCTCTCTCTAAAACTCAGTAAGTAGAATCTTTGGAAGAAGGAGACAAACGTGAAGGGGCCTCATTTCGCGGGAGCAGCACCCAGTCTCAGCTCGGGCTCCCCGTTGGCTGAGAGCCACCAGCAAGGAGCCCCAGCCCCCGTGACCACCCCCGGCCCGTGCCCCTTCGTCCGCCCAGCAGCCCAGCAGGCGTGCCTCCCCCCAGGCATTGCGGAGGCACAGCCTGCCTGGCATCCAGTGTGCGTTTGCCCCCACCTCCCCCAAGAGGCGTTTCCCCCAGAGAGCTGACTCAGGGTGCAGAGGTCAGCCGGTCACTGGGTCTGAGCGCCGTGAACATTTCGAATGGCGTTAGAGAAGCGCTGGTGTGTTCAATACGGTGACACCAACTTCAGCTATCACGGCCCCTCCGTGCCCTGGTCAGGACGGTGGGAGTGGGCAGGGGCTGCCGCTGATAGTCCTTCATCTCGCTTCCATCCCCACAGAGCTTCTGGTCACTGATTTCTGAAACTTCTCCCTTAAAGAGGCTTCATCACCCCCAAAACGTGGCAGTTTCTCTGACACCTCATGACATGCCACCTGGGACGTGGGACGCTTCAAGAATGCCCCAGAGCACCAATCAAGCCAACTCTGCCCCCTCTCGTCAGCAGGAAGCGCTAACCTGAAGCCCAGGTGCAGCCCTCTGACGGCCAAGGGCCTCCTCCTCCACTGCAGAGGGGGCTGGGGCCCGTCGGGTCACCCTGCTGAGGCTGGTTGGACCGCAAGCCGAGAGTGACACACTGGGGAGACCACCTCAGCCCTCTGGGCATCACGCCCAGGAGGGAGGTGCCAGGGGGCCTGTGGGCAGGGCAGTGCTGGAGGGCCTGCACTCAGCAGCCAGGCCACAGTAGCTCTCAGCCCACCTCCTTCCAGGAGGACGACCCCGCACAACACAAACGGGGCATTCTAGGGCCTCCCTGACCCGCTCCCAGACAGCGAGGGGCACTGACCGCATGTGGGGCACTGGGGTCACCTTTCCACCTCCGTCTCTCTAACATGACAAGGGAGGACTGTGTGACTTAACTTCCTTATCTAGAGCTTGTTCCAGAAGGCGTCACACGGCACAACCTGGAGTGTGATGGGCTGAGATGCACTGGAAATGGTTAAAACCTCACAATTTGGCAAAAGCACCCTGGCAGTTCAGTCCCACTACCTGAGACATCCAGCTCAGCTGAGCTGCCTTCACCCCAGGAGTGACTGCACCTGCGGGACGTCCCCACAGCCATGTCCCCAGGGAGGTGGCTGCCTGGGCAGAGCAGCAGGGGGCACTCACCTCAGTGCAACAGGCAGGGAAGAGGGCCAGGAGTTGCTGTTCTAGGTACCAAGAGAACAAGCTGTGTGGCCCTGAGTGCATGGGACAGGGGCCACTGCCTCGGGTGGGTCTTGTGCCGGGAAGAGCCCCAGAGACCCGCGGTCGGCCTGTCACACACACACGGGAGTAAGGACACGCAGACAAGTTGCCCCAAAGGGACGGCGGGCATTGGTTCAGACGTGAGGGCGGCACTCAGGCCCTGGGTCCTCTGCCACCATCCCAGACGGACGGCGGGGGCAGCAGACGCTGTGGGAGAGGAGGAAGGTGGCTCATCTCTGCAGAGGGAGGCAGCCCCGTGGGAGACACAAGCCCTGGGGATGGGCCCTGGGCAGAGTCTGGGCTGCAATCTGCCCCTCTCCCTCCCTCCCTCACCTCACTCCCACATGCAGAGTGTTGCAGGGCGCCGGGCACTGTCCATGGTGCTGAAGACGCAGCCTGGGGCCAGCCGGCCCTGCAGGGGAGGCTAAGAGCAGGGGGCGTGGAGCCAGTGCCAGGTGGTGACTGCGCTATGGTGAAAGGAGACGCTGGGTGAAATGGCAGAAAGGCCTGGGAGGGTACAGTTCAGATGGACCACCTCTCAGAGGCAACACTGGGCCAGGAAGCTGGCAGCTCTTCACACGACACAGAAGCTCGGCGCTGCAGTTACCAGGCAGCCCCTCGGGACTCAGCTCCGGACCCACCTCCAGAGCAGGGAGAGGACGCTGGGCAGAGATGGGCCGGAGGGCACACCACACCCACCTGTCCACTGCCTGACTTTCGTCATGTGTCCTAGCAAACCCGGGAGCACCACGTGTCCCGTGCACCTGCCACGGAGCCCCGCCCCAGCTGAAACGTGACCTCCAGATCTAGGGACAAGGGTGACTTGCCAGGGACCCCCAGCCACCTGAGGGTAGGAGGGCAGGAGAGAACAGGCGGGGGCTCCCGGCCAGCACCCTGTCCGCCGCCACAGGCGGGGGCTCACCTGCTCGGTGCTGACACCAACGCACCGCAGGCCCTCTGTGACTTCCCTCCTGCCCTCGCTGCCCCCAGGAGCCACGGTGACAGGGCCCGCCTGCTGTGCAGTCCTGACCCTGCTGGTGGAGGCTGAGACAGACCCCGGGGGACAGCGACATGCTCCTGGCTGCCCCAGGTCATGCAGGACAGCCCCCCTCTGTCCACAGCAGCGACTGAAGGAGCAGGATGGTGCACTTTCCTGGGTGCGCCCCATGGCCAGCAGCAGCCGCTGTCCGAGATTCAACTGGGAGCCCTTCTCCTGGACCAGCCTCCGTGCCAGGTTCCAAGCCAACAAGGAGAGCGAACACACACACGACCCCCAACTGCACCGTGTCTGACCCCAACCAGCACCCTTCAGAGTTAACTTCCCCACGTTCAGACTTCCTGTCCAGTAACAAAGCCATGACACCACTGACGATGCTCGAAGGGACACACGTGACCCAGCTCCACGCAGGTGCTGGGACCCCACACCGCAGGGGGACACCCAGGGCAGCCCCGCTGGAGGACTGCCGAGGCTCCCACAGAACTCACATGCTGCCACACGCCCAGCAAGAGCAGCCAGAGAGAGGGACACTCAGGCGCATGCGAAACCCTGCACCTCCATCTTCAGAGAGGCTGGATTCACAGTTGTCCCTACAGCGAAGGCTACACGCACAGCGGCCTGACAGAGGACTGCTCAGAGCGGATCCCAACACGTAGGATGAGCCTCCGGGGAGGGACAAGAAGGGAGAAAAGCCACTGGCACCAGTTACGCTGTGTGGAATTCCATTTACAGAACATTCTGGAAGTGCCAAGTTCCCTGGGGGGAGCAGACTTGTGGCTTCCTGGTGGAGCTGGGCGTGGCGCTGGGGGCTGTGGCTGGCCGAAGCCCCACGGGGACGAGGCTTTGGGTCAGGACCACAGCTTTGGCTGTGGCCACAGGCAACGGCACCAGGACACGACACAGTGAGCTCCAGGCACACAGGAGCACATGGGCGGGCACGTGGGCCTCAGAGCCAGTGAGGGCCCGCTGCCAAGCTGCGGGAGCTGGCGGGGCGGGGTGCCGGGGTCTCGGCACTCTCCTACCGCTGCGTGCAGGCCTGCAGTTGCCTCAGGGTGCAGCACGGAAAGCTCAGTGTCCCGGGCAACGAGCGGAATCTGAGACGCGGAACAGCAGCAGCAGCTTCACCACAGCTGCTCCTAGGGGGTCTGGGCGGCTTGGACACCGACCCAGACTCCCCAGCACGTCCGCTCCCCAGGTAGGCGACCACAGGTGTGTGGTCTGGACCCCGCATGCCGCCCTGACGCTCCTCTCCCCGCAACGCACACTCGGACGGGCTTTTCTGCCGGCGCGCTGGCTGGAGTGGCTGAGCCTTGGTGGGGGATTGAGGGAGCGGGCCCTTTAGCCCCTGGTCCCCAAGCTCTCTGCACTCACCAAGGTAGCCGCCCTGAGGTGACTGACCTGCACTGTGTCTGACACACCGGCCCCCCAATGCCAAGGTACCCGGAACATGTGTGTGCACACGCGGACACACGCAAACACACACATGTGGAAGGGAGTGCGGGGGAAAGGTAGTACTCCCCATGCACCACGAGTTTCATGCAGAGGTGCTCCGCACCCAGCCCACCCTGGGGGCTCCTCCAGGCGCTGTGGCTCCCCTCTGCGCCCCTCGCTCTGCGGGCAGCTCTGGGCCGTCTGTCAGGAGGACACCCTGAGATGCGTCTGCCGGGACCGCACGGACCTACTGCTCCGCTCCCTGCACAGCTTCGAGACCCACGCTGACAGCAGTCGGCCTGTCCCGGCTCCACGTGCCACCTCCTGAGTGATACCTTGGCAACTGCACCAGTGACACGCAGCTACTCCTTCCCGCGGCCACGGCACACACAGCCGGTGACTGCAGTGGGGGTTCTGGCCCGACCTGCACCCCAGTCAGATGCTCACAGCACGGTCCCCTGAGAGATCGCGGCTCCCGAGGCCGGGTGCCCTGGCCTGGCGCCTTGGCCTCTAGAGCCCGGCTGACACATGCAGCAGGTGCTTGATAAACACCCGTTGGGCACAATGTATCTAATCGGCGGGCTAGGATGGAACTGTCTCAGGACAATAGTGACGCTTGTAACTGCGGACACCCGGAACAACATTATGCTCCCAGAGTCCCTTCTAGAAGCACGGCTCCTTGAATCCAACAGAGAGCTGTGCGTTCCTGAGGGCGTCCCCAAGACCATGGTGGGCACAGCACACCCTCCATCGTCCGCGGGACACGAGGCCGGGAGCCCTGCGGAGTGGCCCCTGGCAGTGCAGGTGACATGTGGGAAGTGCACTCGAGGACGACAACGCCGAGGGCTCGGGGTGCAGCACGCACATGCACAGCACACCTGCGTCAGCCCCCAGGAGAATGACACGCCCTCCACCGTAGGAACACGCAGCTCGGGCATGGACGGCTGCATCCCAGAGTGCTCACAAGTCACAGGCAGTGCCCAAGTGCCGGCTGCGCCCCCGGTCAGCACCCTGGGCAGAGCGTCTGAGGCGGGAGGACCCTGGGCGCAGCTCAATCACGTGCGTGTGGCAGGGTTTCCATAAATGCGTCCAACCCAGAAAACAGCTGGGACTAAAATAAAAAGGAAGTGAGCACTTACAGCATCCCTTCACTAAGAGGAGAGGCGGGCGTGCACAACCCGCCATCTCACTGCAGGCTGCTCTGGAGGACAGATGTGCAGAACCTACCAGGCTGTGCTCCCGTGCGCCGTGTGGTCAAGGTCACAGAGCAGCTCCAGGGCGTGTGCAGTGCTCGCCGCGTCGTCTGGGGACTCATGGCTACCCGGCTCTGACTCCTCTGGCATCCTCCATACAGCAGCACACCGCAGGACTCTGCTATCTGCAGCTGAGCACACAGGTAAGGTCAGCAGGGCCTTGGGCCACGCCCCACCCACAGCCAGCCCCGCCCACACTCCCAGGCCACGCCCACCGCTCCCCATGCTGCATTTGCAGCAGCAGCAGCAGGGAGGCAGGACAGCAGGGACCTGGAACCAGTACACACTCCTGTTTCATCGCTTCTTCCCGGTTCAAAAACCATCATTCTGTTTCAGAAAATTTAATTTCCTCAAAATCGATTTCCTTCCATTCTTTAACAGTTCCTCAGAAAACGGGGGTAATATGGCGGGGTGGGGTACAAGTCACCACGAATGCAGCTCGGGGCTGCCTAAGGCTGGTGTCGAGTGGGTCTTTGCTCACCGCCCCACGGGAGCACGTGACCCAGGCACCAAGTGCCCGGAAAGGGCTCCGTTTGTCAGGAGTGTTGCTGCTGAGACCCAGCCCGCCAGCGGGTGCGTGTGGAGACCAGGAGAGCAGACGGTGGGGCCCACGCAGTGCTGTTGGGTGGGCCCGGCGGTGACGCTGGCCACTGCCCCACCAGCCACGCGGGCACCACATTTACAACCACGCGTCCTGCTGGCAACTACTCAGGACCCCCACCCCAGGGACCTGGCGCTCCCGGTTTCGGAGGTGCTGCAGGAGCCTGTGCTGTGTTCGAGCACCTTGAGGAGCCGCTTTGTGGACAAGGAGACTGAAGTCAGATAAGAAAGGCTGGGCTCCCTTTTCTGGGGAGGGGGTGCGGGGAGGGGGGTGCCGGACTCTAGGTCTCTACCCTGCTAGAAAATTTTTCAACAAGACAAATAAGACAAAAGAAATCAGATTTAGTACTATACGATAACAAATGCAATCATAAATCCCTAAAGACAAACCCTTTCAAAGCCTGCTTTCCTCTCAGTTCCACATCACACAGACGCAAAACCAGACGCCTTCCCTGTTAAGGCCGCCTTCAGGGCACAGCGGCAGAGCACAAGCAGGTTGCAGCTTGAAACCCATGACCGAGGCCAAGGGCAGAAAGGAACCGGGGCAAGGAGGAACACCTGGTCAGCACTGCTTTCCTTGCATTACATTTGAAACGCCCCACTTCTGATTGGCTACAGTGGCCCTCCAATCAAAACACCAGCTGATCTGCCGAGAAGTAGGGCAGAGACCTGCCTGGCTTCGCAGGTATCACCATCACCACCCTCGTCATCACCACCCTCGTCATCACCACCCTCGTCATCACCACCTGCCAGCAGAGTCAGGAGAAGGATCAGGATCCAGCCAAGGCCTTCTGACCCCAGCAGGGCGCTCGCCCCACACGCCCCATCGGGTCTGGAACACACGGGGCTGGGGCTGAAAGAAAGAGAACCGCTTGTCTGCACACTCGCCGGTGGCCGTCCCACTGGAGCTATGGACGTGCACCACAGTCTCTGTCCACGCAAGACATTCCCACCATGCAGTCGTCTTGCCGAGCCTGTGCGACGGGCAGCCATTCTCCCGAAAGGGGGAGAGTCGGTGCCGCCGGTGGCAACGCTGAGTCAGAAAGGAGTAGTAAGCGCCCGAAACACCCGCCCAGGGGAGGCCTAGAAGGCCTTGATCTTCCCCGATGACAAAACAGGCTCTCATCTGAACAGTGATGGAGCCAGCAGCCTGAGAACCATGGTGTGGCTGCAGGAGAAATGAAGGGGACGCCCGCACGAAGTGACAAAGGTGTGAGACAGCACAAATGGCTCTAACTGGAAGAAATGACCAGGGGTGGATCCCCAGCTGCACGAATTCCTTCCTTGGAGAACTTCGCGCAGGTGTCAGAAAACGACTCCTTCCCCTGACTCCCTATTCACCAGGCAAACTGACAGCTGGGGGTGGGACAGTAAACGCTGACCCCTGAGGACAGAGGACAGGAACGCACCGCCACCTCTAGTTAACATTGTACCAGAGGCCCTGCTACCCCAGTGCGGCACGACAAAAACCAGAGGCGGAAGAACAGGAAAAGAAACAAAAACAGCGGTGCATGCTAACGGGTAGATGTGTGGAAAATCCCAGAGATTCTACACCGTACTATTAGAAATAAAACAGAAAACTTCACAAAATTGCTGAATGCAAAGCAGATATATAGAAATTAATTGGCCCTGGCTGGTGTAGCTCAGCTGGTTGGAGTGCAGTCCTGTGAACCAAAAGGTCGTAAGTTTGATTCCCAGGCAGGGAACACGCCTGGGCTGCAAGTATGACCCCAGTTCAGGGTGCACACAAGAGGCAACCAATCGATGTTTCTCTCTCACATTGGTGTTTCTCTCCCTCCCTTCCCCTCTCTCTAAAATCAGTAAGCATGACCTTGGGTAAGAATTTTTTTAAAAAAACCCCATTAAAAGTCAATTGTAGTCCTGGCCGGTGTAGCTCAGTGGATTGAGTGCTGGCCTATGAACAGAAGGGTTGCTGGTTCGATTTCCAGTCAGGGCACCTGCCTGGGCTGCAGGCCAGGTCCCCAGTGGGAGGTGCACGAGGGGCAACCACACAGTGATGTTTCTCTCCCTCTCTTTCTCCTTCCCTTCCTCTCTCTCTAAAAATAAATATTTTTAAAAAATGTTTTTAAAGTCAATTGTATATGTATAAGTTAGCAAAAAATTGAGAAAATTAAATTTGAAAAACTGTTAACAATCCCATTAAAAATCAAATATCCAACAATCCCTGGGACGAGCAGTGTGCCACTGTGCATGGCAAACGAAGAACGCCACTGAGGGAAAGTGAAGACCTGTCCGTGGAGGGCGCATCACGTTCGTGGACTGGACCAAGTTCACTGCTATCTGGAGTCTGCGAGCTGAAACCAGAGCTCCAGCAGGCTTTTTGTGGAGAAATCAGGAATCTGCCCCCGAACCCCTAAAACTTCTGTGGGAACGTGAACCGACCAGACAGCCCGGTCACGGAGAAGAACCAAAGTGCACGGCTTCCAGTCCGCAATGACACAGTCTACCGTCAAAGGGGGGAGTAACCCAGAGGAAGCGAGCAGAGTCCAGCCAGACCTGGGAGAGATGGCCACCCATTCACAGCAAAAATGCCACCACCCTGGGGTGGGCAAGGGAGGGTCCTTTCAGTAAGAGACGCTGCAAGAGCTGAACCTCCGTGCAGAAATGGACTCCTGTCCCGCCTCACCGCACACTCAAAGGCCACTCCCAGACAGACCGGGGATCCGAATGGAAAAAATGAAAGACGACAGGCCTCTTCTCGACTGCGCAGCAGACAACCTCACCACCTCGGGGTCAGCACAGACTCGTAAGCAGGAAGGAGAGACACGCCTCATGAAGGCAGAGACTGCTGACACTGGGGACGTCAAAACTAGAACTGCAATTCGCCACAAGACGCTGGACTTCATCAAAACGTAAAACTTCTGCCCTTGGAAAACACTTTAAAAATGAAGCAAAACCGGGAGAAAATGTTCACAATACGTGTGTGACAAAGGGCCTGCATCCAGAACACACACATTTAAAAAAACCCTTACAACTGCAGACGGTGTTTTCGAACGGGCAGAAGACGGGACCGGACCCCCGGAGAAGAGCACAGGCAACGGCCGATGCGCAGCTCCAGCAGTCACTGGGGCAAACAGGGCGGCGTGCACCTGCTGGGGTGGCTGGGGTGGAACGCCAGGGCCGGCACCGAGTCCTGGCAACGCTGCCGAGCACCCGGGCCCCCACCCCCGAGTCGCTGGGAAGAGTGAACAGGACACAGGGATCCGGCATCAGATGACCCCGCACTCTCAGCAGAGGCTGCCCGGAGCACGGCTTGTTGACCACCAGCCCTGCAACACCACACCCCGCCACACCCCCCGGCCTCAGCAGAGCTCCCAGAAGGAGGCCGCCGGCAGCCAGCCCTGGGGCGGGAGCCCGCTCCGGAGAGGGGAGGGGCTGTGCAGCACATAAGCCGCCTGCACTGTGCCTGGCACAAGCACACGTTTTACTTACATTTTCTCATTTGTTTAAAAAAAGTCTTTTACTTTCCATAAATAACCTCAGTCTCAAAACGGAAAGCACAGACACCTCGGAAAGGGGCACTCCCATCCTCACTTGCCATTCCCCACCTGCGTCTGCCCTTGACGCGCTCACGCAGCCCTTCCGGCGGGGGCGGACGCCTTTCTCCTGCTCTCAGCTCTGCTCTAGGCCAAGGTGCTTGCTTTGCCCAAGAGGTGTCAGCAGACGTGGGTCCGGCATAGACTCGACTCGCCGTTACACAGCCAGGTGGCACCGGCACATGTGTGCCGTTGCCATGGGAGCAGAGCCTCTGCTCCTGGGAGGACGGCCCAGACACGCCCAGGGCAGACGGGCCCTCGCCCAGCCAGCGCAGCGATCACAGGCTGCTTCTGTGCCCTGGGAGTCGGTGGGTGTCTGTGGGGCAGCTGTAAGCCGACTCTAAGTGATGTCACCACTAACGAGACTCACCATGTGTGCTGGCCTCCATGCGAGTCGGACACAGACACTCCCGCAAGGTGTAAAACATGACCAAACGGTCACGTAACACAGGATCCAGGTTGGCAAACGCCTCCACCCCATGCAGGCCGAGCGTACATGGGGAGAAGGATGCGGGAGGGTCAGGGAGGCCGGGCCCCTGGAAACAGACACAGAGGTGTTCCAGAGGGCTGGTTCTGGGCCCAGGGGCCTGGCGGGAGGGAGCGTGGCTGGCAGCCCAATTTGGGGTGTGACACAGGGAACCACAGCTTATGAGAAAGGCCACAAGTGCCCGGCAGGGAGGAAGAACTCCATCAACCCAAAAACGCCGGGTGAAAGGCTGAGTGTCCTGCTTCGGAAAGGACGACCTGGCGCCGGTGTGTGAGGTGAACTGGATCGGAGAAGAGGCTGCAGCAGGGACCCAAGTCGGGCGGTTACCACCAACAAGAAGTGACTGTGCCCATGCCCCGTGGGTAGACAGCTGGGGGAAACACCTCGTTTCCACATGTAAGCACCCTGGACGCACACGCCTGTCGTACAGTCCCTGTGACACACGTGTGGTCCCATGCTGGCTCTGAGGACACACGGCTCCCAGAACGTCCATGCCCACCACCAGGGAGCCCGGCACACAGGCACGGCCAGGTCGCACCAGGGGACACCGCAACCACAGGAGGAGGGATCCGGACAAAACAACAGCTGCGGCGAGGGGTCACCAGCTCCGCGAGCCAGGCGTGAGCACACGAGATGCAAGAGAAAACCATGCTGGATCCCTTCTAAAATGTGGTGAAGCAAAGCACCCTCGCGGAAGATGGGGAAGGAAAGGAAAGCACTGGGCAACCTCTAGCGTACACACAACTGAACTGGAGTTTCTGAAAACATTTTAACGTTTTCTCTCCAGAACTAACCCAAAAATTTGGTGGACAGAAGGTGAGTCCCCAGCCCCTTCCTGAACATGGAACCACAGCAGCCACCTGAGGAGGACCAGAGATGGACAGCCGGGGGCCCTGAAGGTGCCCACCGAGGCCGCCAACCCTGCACCTGGGCGAGACGGGCAAAACCTGCTGAAGGTCCAGCGTGCGGCCGGTCCAAGGAGTACGGTGGGCGCCACCAGACTCCCACACCTGGGCAGGCGGGGAGTGGGGCACACCGCAGTGAGCGGGCAGGCTGGCGGCACAGAGACAGCAAACGGGTGCGGGGCGGAGCTCAGCAGAGCCTTCGACACATGCCCAGCAGCAATGGAAGGGAGGAGCAACTCCAGACCTCCGGTCGCAGGCTGCAGGGGGTCTGCTTCTTTCACCTGCTTTCTCTCCTGCCGTCCTGCTGTCCTGACCAGGAGCCCCCGAGGGCAGGCCCCAGCCCCAGGCTGAACCCCGACTTCGTGCCCCTTCCCTCCACAACAGGAACCCAAGGCCCAGAAACAGAACTCCCCCCTTCTCCCAAGCACTCACTTCCTCCCTGAGCCCCAGCAGCCACGTGCCACATGCTCTTGTGGTTCCTTTGTCGCCTGTCTGGTCCCTGGTCCCTGGACAGCGAGCTCATGGGGAGGGCTTGGTTCTGGACACCTCCCACAGGAAGCGAGCACAGAGGAACCAGTGACTCGTCGTCCCTCCCTGTCCTCAGCCGCACCCTCCTCCATCCTTGAAGCCAGGGCCTGCGGGGCGCCCCCCTCCTGCCTCACCCGCGAGCCCACTCCTGCTCGCTTCTGTGACGCCAGCGGCCCAGCCCTGCTGTCAGACCCAGGCACGCCCAGCACAGCCCCACGCGGCCCCACATCCGCTGCTGCTTCAGGGATGCCACTCCCCCCGATCCTCCCTCGCACAGCGCACCCCACACATGCAAGTGCACACACACGCACACCCCACACACTGACACCCTCCCCCCCTCATCGGCAGGCGCTCAGAGCCTGCCCTCTGGGTACCGCTGCCTTCCACCCCTCGTGCCTTCCTCAGACGCTGCCCTCTGCCAGAAACCCACTGCGGCTCTCAGTCCGCGCCCTCCTCACCGCGGGCGGCTCTGCGGCCGCCCAGGGTCAACAGCGGTGCTGGCGGGACGCACATGCTCAACAACAGATGCCAAGAAACAATGGCGGCACGGCCCGGAGCACACAAAGGACGCTACACGACTCTTCCTTAAAGGTGGAAGAGTCCAAGTGACGGTCGCTTACGAGAGAGGCTCTGTCACCGCTGGCGTGACAGGGGCTGGGTGCAGAGGGCCGTCGGCTGTAGAGTCGAATGTGCCCAGGACCCTGAGCCACGGTCCAGAGAAATCCCTGTCCCCTAAGACACGGCCACAGCAGTCAACCGCGACTCACGCTTCTTTACAAGTTCTCCGGAAGGTTGTTTATTGCAACTCAGCCTTCACAACGTCTGGCCATTTACACTGAATCCAAGGGGCCCCACGGCTCCCCAAGGAGGAGGCGAAGAGGGGAAGGGAAAAGCAGGGCAGGGGGAAGGAGGAACAGGGAGAGGGACCTGTCCTCAAAATGCAGGGGCGGGCGTGCTTGGCACACGGAGCCGGCGTCCCCTCCAGAGGGCTGAGCGGACCCGGGGCGGTGGACGCGGACGCGGCCACAGGCCCACAGGCCCCCCTCACATCTCCCCGGCCCGGAGCCGTGGGCGCCCGGGGTCTGTGGCCCCCCAGGGCACCCCCTGACGGACAGAGGCCTTACGTCAACACTTCCAATTCCGGCCGCCTGCTCAGACTGCTTGGGGACCCTCTGGAACTCCTCACGCCCGGGCCCTTCTGCAAAACGTCCCGGTCCAAGTGACGTGCAGCAGGCCGAGGGCCCGCCGTCCTCTCACGTAACGGTTTGCGTGCCCGCGGGCACGCGCCCGCCATGCCGCTACGCTCCTCGTGCTTGCCGATGGTGACGACGCCAGCAGCCCCGGTCCCGCTGGCCGACCACGTGAACCTGCGCGGAGCGTCCCCTCAGTCCCCAGGACGATCTCTCCCAGCAGCTGCTAGTACCCCGCGGACAAACAGCCTGAGGCTCTTCCGCAGCGTCCTATGGCCTCGGAGGAGCCTGGACGCAAACCCCGGTGCGTCAGTTCTCACATCTGCGGGTCCCCGGACCCCCAGCCTCCTCCGATAAGCAGACACCAGGGTCCACACAGCCGCAGCTGCGCAACGGCAGCAGTGCGAAGGTAACGACAACTGTGGGCAAAAGAGTAACACACACCTGCCTCCCTGCAACAGGACGCAGACGAGACGTGTGCGGTGTGCGTCCTCTCCGCATGCGCGCTGAAACCTAGCCCCCAGTGCCGGCCTCGGGGGGCGGGGCCTCGGGGGCGGGGCCTCGGGGGGCGGGGCCTCTGTGGAAGGCAGCCCCTTGTGGTGGGCCTGCCAGCAGAGACCCCAGAGCCCGGGCCCTTCGTCGCAGGAGGTCCCGGGGGAAGACAGCCAACCATGAATCTGGAAGAGGGTCCCCACTGGCCAGGGAAGGGATCTCAGCTGGGACTCCCAGCCGCCAGAGCTGTGAGGAACCACAGTGTGGGCGTCCCCTAGTCGATGGCATTGCTTTTAGCTCACACCAAAGATAAAATGTGAGACAGAGAAAATGTTTTGCAAAAAACTAAAATTAAATATAAACTGAGTGGCTACATCTACAAAAAACTGCCATTAGTAGAAAAACAAAAACAAAAACAAAAGTAAAAAGCAAGCGTCGCTTTTTCACATTAACCGAGAGAAGCCGTTCTAAACCAGTAATGGAAAAGCTTTCAGCGCAAACACGGGCCTGCAGGCTGATGGCAGCCATCGTCCCCTCCCCCCTGCGAGTCCCTCGAGCCCCCACCTGTACCAGCGCCTCTCTGGTTTGCTTTCCTTCCCTCACAGAAACCACCTTGCAGACGCTCTCACATCGCAAGCTGACAGACTGATATCTCGGCTCGAACCCTCCAGGACGCCCTCGAGCCTCCCTGCTAGCCCGCACCCACAGCCACCGGGACGGGCATCCACTCCTGGTCAGCAGCGTCCACCCCGGGGAGACCCCGGCATGGCCTCAGAGGCACCTAGGCACCTGCTGGTGGTGGGAGTGTGGTCTGACGAGGGGCCTGCCTGGGTCAGGGTCTGCCTGGTCCACTGCTGGGGGGTGGGGGTCTGGGCTCCTCACCAGCGAGTGACTGGAGTCGACCTCCAGCCCAGCCGCGCACAGGGGAGCCCGCAGAGTCTCCCACACTCCAGTCCCGGGACGCAAGCTCTCCCTGCATGACCACCCAGCGCACACTCGGGACTCCGCGCAATGGTTCACTCTCCTTGTGCATGAAAGCAGCCGCGACGCTACGTGAGTGTGGCCGTGTGCCAATAAAGCTTTATCGGCACAACCAGGCAGTGGCCAATTCAGCTGATTGGCTGTGGTGTGCTGTTGCCCTAGACCACGAAAGGCTTTTGTTTCGTTTTCAAGTGGCCCCAGGGCACACGCCTCATTTGCTCATTCACTACAGCAATGTTTTTCAGTACCGACATGCGCCGGGCCCTTCCAACGGTGTGGGGCAGAGCAGTGGGCATCGCTGAACTGCCTGCCATTTCAAAGTTGACAGACTGATATCTCGGCTGGAGCCCTCCAGAAAACTTCCTGTTTGCAGTGCACGCCCCTCACCCCAACCCACGCTCTCAGCAGAGGGGCTTCCTGCTGCGGCTTCGCCTAGCCCACTCCTGGGCCAGATCTGCTGCTCTGGTCTGAGCCATTCTGTACACTGGGGTTCCTTGTAGTACGTGAAAAATGGGTTCCGTGGCTTTAAAAGGAAAAGGGTTGAAAATCACAGGCAGGGACTAGGTGTTAGGGTTTTGTGGACAGCTGGGTGTGTGGGACAGAACCCGAAGTCTGGCTAACTCCAGACTGCGTCTACTGGACCCCTCTGTCAGGCCCCTCCCTGTCTCACGGCAGAGAAAATTCACCTGAAGACACTTCTGGCTTCCAAAGTCATCCCGGCATTACTTAGGACCTTCCCACATGCTGGCCCGGGGACGGCCGCGGACCCTCGCGGACTCTGCGACCCAGGCTGCCGGGTCAGGAAGGTGCTTCTCCTTCCAGCAGGGCCGGGCTAATCATAGCAGCTGCAATGACCCAGGGCCCCTGTGGCCAGTGCCCTCACTCGCGCAAACCTAGCCAAACGGCGTTAGCTTAAAAACAGAGCAAGTATCTCTGGTTTTATCACACCATACTCTGTCTTTCCACTCAAAGATTGACCACACGTAAGCTCAGAGTGATGAAATCAGACACTCGGATAAAAACGAAGTCACCAGTGGCGAGGGACGAGTGACAGCCTCTGCAACTTCCGAGTACTCGGTTCACCATTTGAAGTGTCTTGGGCGTTGGGGGTGTCAGGTGCCCTCAGTAGAAACACGAGGGAATAAAACCACATTTAGGAACACACATCCGAACCTCTCACGCTGAATTGTGGGTGAAGAGCCAGGAGACGGGGCACAGGCCAAGGGGGACTTCACAGACCCCCGAGCTTAGAGGCCGGAGGGACCGCCAGGTGAGACCCAGTGGGACTGACAGGCCTCTCCCACAGGGCTCCGGAGTGTGCACAGGCTGCTGGGAAGCCTGCGGGGTGGAAGGGGACCGACACAGCCCTGCGTAGGGGCCCCACAGTAACGGGAGGGACCCAGCCGTTGGAACGCTCTTGGCACACGACAGAGAGGCTGATTTCCCTGAGGTCAGTTGGCTCTGAGTCCCAAGGGGCCCTCGGCCAGGCACTCTGGGCCTCCTGGAGAGCCCCCCGCCCCCGCTCGGGCGGCCTCCTGAGTCAGATGGAAATGGGCTTTAAAGGTAGAGAAAAAAATGAAAACTAACACTTGGGAATTTCTTCCTTGACTATTTCTAGAATCTCCTTTCAAGTCACTCATGAAAATGAGCTCTTCACACACGTGTGGTAAATGCTAAACTATAGTCCACCAAGAGAGTGAATGGCCCGCTCCTCATAGTCAGGGGCCCCAGGCTTGGTCGGGCCCCTCGCCCCTCCTCCCTGAACTCAGGTGTTCTGCCCTTGTCCCGACATTTCCCTCTGTAAATGTGTTCTCACTGCACTGACCGGCGTGAGGACGCTGACCCCAGGCGAGGCCTGCAAAGGGGCAAAGCACTCACCGCAGAGCAGGGGCAGCAGCCAGGTGCACTGGTAAAGGGCCAGCTTTGCCAAAGAGGCTGCTGTCAGGGGGGCTCGGAGCTGGTCCCAGGGCCCTGGTGGATGGACCTTCCGCCCCTCAGATCACCTGCCACGGTGCAGTGGCATCTGGGTGGGGCAGATTGAGTGTCCGTCTTCCCCATCCACTTGTGAGCTTCAGAAATGTCAGGTCGGCCTCCAGATGCCAGCCTGATGACTGGCGCACCGTGGGCTGGGGACCAGCACTGTGGGAGGGGGGCAGGGAAGAGCCGCTGCCAGGCCCTGAGTCAGCAGGAAGGGCGTGCCTGGGGCCATGGCAGGGAGGTGAGCTCACTGTGCCTTGGCTTCTTCCTCCACAGAGCTGGATTATACTGAGATGGACACCAGGGTTCATGGTGCACGGTGCAGCCCCAGCTCACAGACACGCGGTCAGCATGGCCTGCTGTCCCCTCACTACTACTGCACATCCAGACCCCGCCCCCGGGGCGTCTGCACCCACTAGAGCGCATGCATATTCACCGCGCCTCAGCTGCCACCCACAAAGCCGCCCGCTGAGTAAGGGACGGTTCCAGGACTCAGGCGGGGCAGTCGTGCCAGACACCCTGGCTCGGTGTCTGAAGCACTGTTGGGGACCACACGCGGGGCCAGCCCCTGGGCACCTGTGGTCCTCAGCTGAGGCCACCTCCCAGCAGCTACCGCTACACCTGGGCCACTGGGTGCCAGGAACTCACCCCCGCCTGGGGGTGACACGCTCTGCCTCCACGACCACTCTCCCCAATGCTGATGGCTGTGACGCACCCACTCCGCCAACAGTGGAGCCCCCACTGCCCCCTCACGGGGCCAGCTCAGACTGCAGAGCCTAGGTTACACGCTGGTCCCCAGGGAAATTGGAAACTTGATTTTTTTTTTTTTAATTTTATTGTTATTCAATTACAGTTGTCTGCATTTTCTCCCCATCCCTCCACCCCACCCCAGCCAAACCCACCTCCCTCCCCCACCTCCACCCTCCCCCTTGATTTTGTCCATGTGTCCTTTATAGTAGTTCCTGAAAACTCCTGTCCCCACTATCCCCTCCCCGCTCCCTAGGAAACTTGATTTCTGATTTCCCTAATGGAAGATGGGACTAACAACCTAGGGATTTCCCCCAAATATAGGAAGGCTATTGAAAAGACGACAAGCAGCCACAAAGGGTACATGGGATGCCCCTGACCTGACTTCCGAGTGTCCCCCAGGCACAGAGAGAAGGTGGGAGAGGAGTGGTGGGTGTGTGGCCTCAGAACCCCGGGCAAGCTGCGCCCTCTGCTGGCCAAGTGCCCCGTTTGGTCCCGTGATGGACCCCAGCTCCTGGGTTTCACAGCAGCCTGACCTTGGTGGGGACAGAAACGTGGTTCTCACAAATACCAGACAAGAATAACATCAACATAGTTACCACTGGTTTTTAAATGCAAGATTTTATAAAGCCGTATGTAATGACGCTGGGTTGAATAACGGGGATGAGTTATCACGCGAAGCGCTTTGCAGAAGCAGTCCCGTGGCCTACAATGCAGACTTGGCGGGCTGCCCTCCTCCCGGTGCTGGTCCCCTCCGGCTCTGACGAAAGTAAGCGTGTGCTGCCCCCAGGTGCACAGGTACGGACATCAACCCCACTCTCTGAGGGGCCCCGGGGCCCCAGGGCAGGTGGCACTGAAGGCACAGTGAGACTCCCGTCCCACACCGTCACAGCGCCCACAAGTGGCTCAGGCAGGAGAGCGCCCGCTGGGCAACCAGGCGAGGTCTGGGCAGACTGCACCGGGGTGAGCCACAGGACAGGGCCACAGCTGCCCAGCAGTTCTTGGGGTCGCCTGTCCCCGCCCCACCTGCAACCCAGCCCTGCACACAGTCACGGGGCCGTCCGGGCTCAGCTGCCCCCAGTTGCCCTCGGGGAGGGGAGGGGAGACCACAGACTGAGGGGTGCCCCACTGGTCTTCTCTCCCCACCCTCTGGGTAAACTCTCCCACCTTCACAGCCCCGTCTTCCCAGCAAGCAGACCGACAGCGCCCAGAACTCCAGCCGCAGTCCCTCCAGACTGGCTCCTTGGTGCCTGTCACATGCACTCCCAGGAATGTCCTTCCTGCGGGGGCGATGACAGGGGCGCTCCGGCCTCCCCCATCCCACCCCCGCTCTGTGTCCTCCTGAGGACGATTCTCCCGCACATGTCACCTCATCAGGCCGCCCGCACGACCGGGACCCCACACCGTCCGTCCCGACTGCATCCGGAGTCTCTGTGCAGCCGCCTGGGCACGGCAGGCCTTTTCCAGATGGTGTCACTCCGCACTCACTGCGGGACCGGGAGTGGGGCAGGGCGAGCAGTTCAAACTCACACGGATCCGGCTTCAGGGAGGGGGTCCTCAGCCCCCAGTCAGCAGGGCAGCCACAGCCCGAGGCCCTTGCTGCCCTCGGATGTCCGAGAGCACAGCCCCGTCCAGGTTCGTGTGGGCGCCGCATTCGGTCCTCCCCAGCCCCCAGCTAGGGCTTTACGCAGAGCACAGCACCTAGCCCTCAGCTTGCTCCACTGCTGCTACCGTCCAGGGACCTCTTGTATTCATTTTGGTGATAAAAGCTTGGTTTTCCTTTTGAGATTCCTTTAGTTGGGAAGTCAGAAGGACACATGGACAATAATGGGGGGGGGGCAGGGAAACGGGAGGGAGGTGGGGACGGCTGGGGTAGTGGGGAGGGGTGGGGGGAAAAGGCAGAGAACTGTACTTGAACAACAATAGAGAAAGTTAAATAAATGTTTATTTATGATTGAAAAAACAAAATAAAATAAAATTGCATTCCTATATTAACTTAAAAAAAAAGCCTCTCTGTTCCCCACACTGACATTCAGGACTTAGTGAGGGTACGGCAGCCCCTTCCTCATCTCTCGATCGCAGAAAAGGGAAACTCTGAACTGAAGGCCCGGCGGCTGCGGAAGCTCCGGGTGCCACTCCCAGTCCCCAGCAGCGCCCAGCAGTCACTGGCCCCGCCCCGCAGCAGAGGGCGGGCGGCCCACGGAGAGGCCCCCCCATGCCCCGTGGAGGCCAGGGCCCCGCCCAAATGCACAACCCTGGAACAGGCAGGGGCGGTCCCGGGCATCCCCACATCGCCCCGAGAGCCCCCGGGAGAGAACGCCCCACCACGGGCAGCCCCACAGCGACAGGATGAGCTCTGGAAGCACCGAGGTAGTGGGGCGGACCGCAACAGCCAGCAGCCCACGGGAGCACACCGGACCTACTCACTGCCCCCAAACAGGCAAGGGCCGGCCAAAACGACCCCGGGGTTCCCCAAGGGCCAGGAAAACCGCAGTTTGTGTGGGGAAAGACAACCCACGCTGACGCCAAGATGAACCGCGCTGGCGCACTCTGACCGTCCTGGGGCCGCCGGCCCAGAAACGCTTCAGCGAGCAACTTAAAATACATGTGCCACAAGAGAAGAAGAAGAAAACAGAAATATCTCACCAAAGAGACAGGAGACATAAAAAGAACCAAATGAAAATCATATAACTGGATAATACAATAACCCAAAGGAAAAACTCAATGAATAGGTTCCAACATCAGAACGAATGTGACAGAAGAGAGAATCAACGAATTTGAAGATGGAATAGGAAAACACCCAGTCTGAACACCAGAGAGAAAATCCGCTGAAAGATGAAAGGGACAGTCTTGGGGACCCTTGGGATGACGGCCCCTGACACCTCGGGACAGCAGGGTGCGGCCGGGTGGTGTCTGAGAAAACCCCGGCCGGAGGCCTCCCAGGGCCGGTGAGAGGCACGGCCCGCAGGTGGAGGAGCCGAGAACATCCCACAGGATGACCCCAAAGAAACCCACCCCGAGACCCACTGTGACCCCAGCAGTGAAGCCTGCAGACAAAGAGCCACTGCCGAAGGCAGGAAAGAGGAGGCGCCACTCACTGCGGCCCCCTGCCTGGAACCAGGGAGCCGCACACGCCTGTGCGGACAGCGAGACACAGGGGCTGCCGACTGGGAACGCTGTGTCTAGCACAACACCCTGCAGGGATGAGGGGAAAATAAAGACGTTCTCGAGAACAAAACGAAGAGAATCTGCCACTGGAAGGCCCACCCTTACAGAACAGCAGGGGCAGCTTCCCAGACACACGGAGAGCGACCACAGGAGGGGGGTCAGAGCCCAGGACAGGCAGCAATCAGAGCATGAGGGACCATCTGTCTCCTCGTGAGTCCGAGTCACATTTGATGGATGACGAAAAAAATGTAACCCACTCACAGAGGGAAGACAGCCGGCCGCGGGCCGGGAGAGGAGTCTCAGGAGAAACCAGCCTAGCCTCCAGAGCCGTGGGAAGACCGTTTCTGTTGTTTCAGGAAAAAATGCACACGCCTCCCTCTGATATCTGGTGGTCACGTACATAGAAAAACAGTTTAAGATATTTTTGTTTTAAAAGAAGGGAGGACAAAGGTCCCCAAACGGAAGAATGGTTCCTACACTCCTCTCAGAGTAGACTTCAGAACTCAGGTATGTATGTTGTGTGTGCTATGTATGTATGTATACATTCGTTCATCTAGAATGAACATTAATAAAAGTATACAAAGAATGTATTCGAAAACACTGTAAATAAACCAAAATGGAATTTTACAGACTGTTCAAGTAATCCGCAAGAAAGCCAGAAAGGAGAAACAGAGCAATGAGGAACAAAGAGAACGAACAGAAAACGAATAATAAAATGACATAGTTCAGCCCTACATATGAACGATTTAGGTGTAAATCATCTAAATACGTCAATTAAAAAGCAATGATTGGCAGAATGAATTTACAAACATACAACCCAACTATATACTGTCTACCAACGACCCCAACCTCCCAAAATCCAGAGCACCTGGC
Source organism: Desmodus rotundus (assembly GCF_022682495.2). Lineage (NCBI taxonomy): Eukaryota > Metazoa > Chordata > Mammalia > Chiroptera > Phyllostomidae > Desmodus > Desmodus rotundus. The sequence continues at coordinate 166,261,796 of NC_071391.1, read as the reverse complement.
TAAAGGGGCCAGGCGGGGCTTCTGTGGGGAGGGGCTTCGGTGGGGCGGGGCTTCTGCGGGGCAGGGTCTGCACAACAGACAGACCTCCCAAGGCCACGCCCCCAACAGCGAGGAGGAGGGGACATGTGGGCTCTCAGCTCCCTCCGCTCCTGTCCAGTCAACAGGAGGGGACGCTGCTGCGGACAGCGGGAGCGCGCCCGCAGAGGTCCGGAAGTGGGGTAAAATCTTCAGTCTGTCTGCGTCCCTGGGAAGGTCTGGCCCGGACCCCAAGGGTGTGGCTGCAGGTCCCTGTGACAGCGGCACCAGGAGGTCGGGAGGCTCCCTGTGATTCTTCCAACTGGGAAACCCTGTCCTTAGCCCAGCGTCCCTGTAGACAAGAGGACCCAGCAACCACCCTCCCCGAGTCATCGAGCTCACGGAGGGTAGCTGGCAGCCGGCAGGCACCACTGTGCCAGCGCGCACGACGAGTCACTGAGACGTCAGAGGCACGTCCCTAGCCCAGAGCCAAGGTCAGAGCGCCTTGAAGGGTCCCTGAAGATTGACGACAGCAAACAGGTGTCTGTTCTGTGTGCGTCCCTACAACCTGAAGGACGCATGTGGCTTCCAAAGAATAATTAGGACACTGTAAGAACCTTCCCTTGTTAAAGTTCTTGTTGGAAAGAAGAGAAACACCAGTGTATCCTCAAAGGCTTTTCACAGTTTTGATAATTCAAAAATAATAAGTTAATCGGAACTTCAGAGTAGGCTTGTATTATATCACATAGAACACATAAAAAATCCACAGGGCACACTTCTACTTGGGTTTGAAATGTCTCATAGGTATACAAATGCCTAAAAAAACATTTTTATCTCTTAAATCTTGGTACACTATTAAATTTTTTATGATTCTTTTCCCCCAAAGCATCTGATTTTTTCAAATACACAAATCAGCCTAGTTTTCCATACATTAGGGGGCATAATCGCCAGTAGGAGAACAGCAGATTTGTTTGGAAACTTGATTCGGGCACAAGACCTGCGAGACCCTGAGCAGACGCATCCCTCTGAGCCCGGGTCCCGTCGCCTGCACAGCGGGGTGCACAACGAGCCCACACCCAGAAGGTGCTCGGAAACACCACATGGAACACGCTCCAAGGCCTGGGAAGCAGCTCGCAGCTGCCACCAGGCCGCCATCTGTGCGGGTCAAAGGGCCTGTAGCAGCAGAGGTGTCTCCGCCTTACACGCTTGCCTGTCGGAGAGACCAGAGAAGAGCCCAGGATCTTATTCTCCTTGGCCTTGTACCGCACACTCCCAAGTTAACCTGATTTTCGAAAAATAAGAGAGGATTTCCCGAAACACCCTGACGACTAATTCTGCGTCTTTCAGGAGCGACCCCTCCCTGCACACAGCTGACTCATTCTTGGGGGGATGACCTGGGCCCTGCAGCACAGACCAGGCTAGGGCATCCGCAGGGTCTCATCCTGGAGCCCTTCCATCCGAGCGCAGGCCCTGACCCGTGTCTTCCGTGACAACATGCACGAAGCCTGGCCCGTGTCTGCCGTGACCGCTGGACGAAGCAAGGTTCTCTGTTGACTCTCTTTCCACATCAAATGGAAACTCACGCAGAAACCCCAGACCCCTACATGCTTCACCGTGTGGTCAGGTTCACAGGGAAGCAGCTTGGCGACTCTGACAGGCAGTGCCGAAGGCATGGGGTATTGAATGGGCCCACCCAACACACGCTCAACAGCCCTGGGGTGCTGGGAATTGCTTGCACACTTAAAAAAGGGTTTTCAGAAAGTGACTACAAGCGATGTGGTTTGGGGGAGCGGCGAACTACGATCAAACCCCATGGGGTTGGGGACCTGGTTTTGCTCACACGACACTGTCTTCCTCTCGTCTCGTTCAGCTTTGGAGGCGGTGGCGAGGCCTGGCCGGACAAGACCCCTCCCACCCGAGTGCACACCACCACATGCCAAATGCACAAGCAGGCACCATGTGGCATCTGCAGAAACCCAGGGCTGGGCGGGAACAGACAGGCACAGAGTCCAGTCGCCCTCGACTCCGGAAGCCCCTGCAGCACCGTGTCTGCGGGACACCCCTGGGCAGGGACTGAGACCGGCTTCTCAGGGGCGTCCATGTCACCTCTGTCTTGTGTGACAGACGACTGACTCTGGAGACAGTCTCATGGCCTCCCAAGTTCTCTCGGAGCCGGCCCCTCCCCCAGCTTGTCCAGCACCCTCCACAAAAGGGCCCGAGGCCACTCAGTCCCCTCCCGTCAGCTCTGTGGTAGTGGAGGGTCACATCCCAGCTGCGCTCTGACCAGCAGGCAGGGGGGCGGACCTCTTACCCACCATCCCAGCAACCACGTCCTGAGCAAAGGAGGCAAAGTTTACGCGTGTTCGGGTGGCTGGGGCACACAGCAGATTTCCCTGGGGGGAGAAAACCCTTCCTCAGGCCATGCTGCTAGGGAGCCGAGGTCCATTTCCAGACCCAGTCACGGGGCCTTCAGTAACCCCCTCCACAATGCCCTCTGTTGTTCCGCCCGGTTCCCAAGCCCCTCCCCACGCTAACTCCTACCACTCAGTGCATCTCTGTAATGCCCCCTAAACCCGAGGCTCCACCCCCAGCTTACAGGTGAGAGGACCAGAAGATCTCGGGGTGGGAGAGCCCGACGCTCACTCAAGCCGACACCACGGCAGGCAGCGGGACAAGACAAGCACAGCCTGCAGCCCACACGGCCTCATGTTGCGGGGCAGAGCGCGCCACTCGAGAACCAGTCCCCACAGCCTTGGGCCTGCACACCTGCAGAAGTGCCCCGGGCGCTGCTCAGGCCTCGAGGCGGGGCCCCCAGAACAAGACTCGGGCCCTGACAGAGGCCAGAGCACTCAGGACACCCTGGAAAGGGCCCCCCTCCTCGGACTCCCACTGGACTCAGCCCTCACTGTCCCCCTCACTCTGGTCACCGGTGGGTGCACCTCCTCTACTGACAGTCGCCCTTTGAAGGCCAAGCCCACACCTGACCCACCTTCACATCCCCGCCGGCCAGGACTGTGCGGGAAGCACGGGGCCCTAGGGGGCTGCTGGTAGACGGAACGGAGGGCTGGGGGGTCCAGCTGAGCCGCAGGGGCCGAGAGCATGAGATGGCCCTGGAGTGTGGAGGGTGCCCACCGCCTCCCACGTTCCCTTCCTGTCCCCCTTCTCCTGGCCGAAGGGACTCGCTACTGGGGATTAAGTGACAGCCGACCCACCAGGGGCCCACTGACGGCGGGCTCCAGGCGGGCAGGCTCCAGGCGGGTTGGACGAGGGACATGGGGTCGCTTCCTTCGGAGTATTCCAGGGTAACTCCTGGCGAGCACGCTCTACCGAAGCCCTGAGCAGCAGGGGACCCCCTGCTCACCTGGTCCCACCGGGACTGCGGCGTCACCAGAAAGGTGTGGGGTTCCGTGGGTCGGTTTGGCCTGTGTGTTCAGACCCAGCAATATGCACCCTCCTTAAGTCCCGGGTCGGAGGCGGTCGGAATCATTCCAGAGCCTCATCCCAGGTGAGTGAAGGCAGTTCCTTCACCTGGACCTTCATCCTTGGGTATACCAAAACAGGTGTATTTTAAAAAATATGCAGGTGCTTGGGCACAGCTCTGCGTCCGCTCGAAACACCGGCACGCACGCAGGCACTGCCCCCTGCAGAGTGACCCTCGCCCATAGCAGGTCCCGGGGGACAGTGCTGCGACGTGACCGCCTTCACAAAACATTGTCACGTCAGACAAAACTGAAGTGAGACCCAGACATGGGGGCCTCTCAGAGCCCTTCCAAGGGGAGTGCCAGCGTCGCCCTGCCAAAGGGAAGATATGTGTCGCTGGTGTGAACAGGACACGCCCCCTCCCCCCCCAGCCCCTCTCAGTCACTGGAGACACAGCAGAGGCTCGACACTGCCATCAGGCTACCCCAGGGCAGGGCAACTGGGCAAGCTGACCACCGAGTCCACGTCAGAGAGACAGGCAGTAAACGGCGCCAACTAAAGGTGCGGATGAGAGATGCAGCAGCCCAGCCTGGAGGGCCAGCCTGGAGGTGCTATCTGGGTGACTGGAGAGGAACCAGGACCCCGCTGCCCCTCAGCCCTGGGAACACAGCAGGGGCAAAGAGCTCCCTCGGTCATTCAGCTCCTCCTGGTGCCCAGGCCGGAGGAAGTGCCTGGTGCTGGTGGCGGCTCCCCCGCCTCTGTCAGTCAGCAGGAGTGGACCACACGGGCAGCTCACCCGACGGTGGGATGCGCTGAAGCCTTATGCTGGGGCGTGCCCTCCGACCGGGCTACCAGATCGAAAAGTAAAAATACTTTGCACAGGACACCCTCACACTAAAAGTTATTCCTCGTGTATCTGAAATCCAGGTTTAACAGGGTAGCCAGGACTTTCTCAAGTGACCCTCCTTCTGATGCACGTGCCCATCTGAGCTCCACCGTGAATCGGTGAGGAGGTCAGGACAGTATCGCCCATCCACCCAACAGGGACCCAGCAACAATGGGGACCAGCCCTCAGTAACAGAGACAAGTGGTCCACACCCCACACACGGAGCTCGCTGGAGGGGCGGGAAGAGGCAGATGCTAGAGGCAGAGGTTTGGAGGAATAAGACGGAGAGGTCGGCCTGCGAAGCAGCAGGGATGCATGGGTGTGCCTGGGGCCTGGTCGATGGCGTGGTGCGGCAGGGGCGAGGGTGAACGGAGGACGCGGTGCCGGCATTCCCATGTCAGGGCAGTGATGGTTGTCACAGTCCCCAAATGACCCCCCGACGCTCAGACACAGCTGAGGCCTAGTGACGGCCCAGGGCCACAGAGCTGGGGATGCCAGGGCCAGGACAGGGCCCAGTGCTCTGGGCTCCGCACAGCCACAGCGAAGCACAGCTGTTTCCGGGAGTCACTGTGGGAGCTGAATTGTAATTGTTGAGGTGGGAGGCCGAGCAGGGGCCTGGGCAGAGAAGGAAGGACAAAATGGGCTCCCTGTAGGGGGTGGGGTGGGGGGAGGGAGGCCTCTGACCCCCACCCTCACCCTGGGGACATCATCAGCAGGCCACAGAGCTGCCCCCACACAGCCGCAGCGGTCGGCAACCAGCCCACACTGCTCTCTCACTGGCGGCACAGCAGTGTGAGCTGGAGGAGTCGGAGCGCAGGGCGGAGTGTGGGCGGTATTTCACTCCGCAGCCCCTCATTGTTCTCACTTCCCAAGGACCCTGCGCAGCGGGATCTACAGTCTTCCTGACACCTCACCTTCCTCCGCCCCATTCGCCCTCCCTCCCTGGGGTCGCGGGGTCGCGGGGTCCTGGGATGAGCTAAGCAAGTTGCCAATTATACGGAAGACTTCTGCAATCCTAACCTAGGAACCACTTGCCATTTTTACCTTTATTCTCCACCTTGCCTTTGCATTCATTATTTTTTGTTTCTAAAGGCCCTCTTTGGGGCTTCCCGAAATTTTACGTCCGGCCTACCGAGAAGGCCCTCCTCGTTTCTGGAGTACTTGCAGCTTTTCAAAGGCGACTCTCACATGGCTCTGTGCCTGGTGAGTCACAGGGCCACAGCAGGCCATGAATGACAGGGACCAGCAGAGAAGCAGCAGCTGGGCGTCAGCCGGCAAGGAGGCAGCCGGCCCACCGCCCCACACCCCAAGTGTGCCTCCAGTCACTGAGCCTGTGGTCTCTCCTCTGCCCCTCCCTGTCCCTCAGCGACCTTTTGAAAACAGATCTGATCCAACACTCCCCTGGCTCTGGGGCTCAGGATGCCTCACTTCGACCTGCCCAGCCAGACCAGCAAGTTCCACTCCCTGCGAGTGAGGACCCGGCCCACTGTGGTCAGGGCCTGGCGGCTGTTCTGCTGCTGCTGGCCCAGGACCTGCCCCTGTGCCGCGCTGGCTCCATGCCCCATCATCCCCACCAGCACCGGGTGTTTTCTTCCTGGAGCCGCAGCACCTGGCCCAGCAAGGGTGGAAGCAACTGGTATTCCAGCACACAGGCTTTGTCCCGCCCTCGCACCCCTTCCCCCTGCATCTCATCGGCTCTGCAGGCAAGGCCCCCAGTCCACCTCCCCACCACAGGGGCTCCCCGGCCCCACGCCCCCACCGCACCTCCCACGCTGCACTCCACGAAAGGCTTCAGCAGTAAGCACCTCAAAATGCCCTTGCAGATGGACCGCAGGCAGCTGGGTCAGACTCCCCAGCCACACCCCCCACAGCCAGGCACGTGCTGGAGGAAAGGGGCGGGATGACCTGCCGTTTGGTCACAACCCAACCCAGATAGAGTCCCTCCCACCCTCTGGCTAAGGGAGCAAATCAAAAAAGCCTCAGTTCTTATGGGCTGAGTTGCGTCCCCAAAGTCCACAGGGTAGAGTCCCAGCCGCGGCAACCAAGGCACCCAAGGACGTGGCTGTGCTTGGAGACGGTGCCTTTGAGGAGATGACTAGATTAAGAGGAGGTCACTGGGGTGGGTGACTGAGGTCCTCTTAAGAGCAGGAGATGAGGGCCCAGATGCAGAAGGAGGGCCCCGTGAGGACACCAGAGAGGGTGGCATCCACAGGCCCTGGAGAGGGGCTCAGGGCCACCAGCCCTGCCCACCCCCACCACAGCCCGCTGTCTCCAGGACCAGGAGGCCGTTCATGTCCGTCTGTGCCGTCCGTCAAGGCCCCGCACAGACGGGCAGGGAGCACCTCGAGGTGGCCGGGCCTCACCACGCCTGGCAGCGACGCCCTTCTCCGTGTCTGCAGCACAGAACCCCTGGGCCCAGGGGCCGCGAGGGCCAAGGGCAGTGCCAACCACCAGGCCGCGGAAGAGCGCAGCAGACAGCACGTCTGGGGACGCAGGAAGATTTCGGCGCGTGCCTTTACCGGCTTACTGGAAGCATTAATCCAGGCTGGGCCCTGCCTGAGCACCCCCTCGTGGCCTGGAACCTGGAGGAAGGGCCATCAACAAAGTGCCTGGGTAAGTGACGGGACACAGAGCTGTGAGGAGGTGTCCAGTGTGGTGCTCTGGGGGCCAAGTCTTATTTAACATCTTCATTAGTGATCTGGAAGGGACAGTAAACAGCTCGTTAATTAAATTTCCAGATGATACTAAATTTGGAGGTGCCGCAAAAAGTCAATGAGGACAGAGGAATGATGGATCCGGAGAGGGTAGTTACAAGTGTATCAAAAAAAGCTAATTAAGAACTTTCCTACATTCCAGAGCCCTGTGCAACCTCTGCCGGAGGCTGGTCTAAGAACAGGCAGGCGTCCCTTGTTGCCAGAGCTCCCCTGTCCCCGCCCTCGTATCCACGGCAGGGCTCCAGGGACTGACTCCACAGCACTCGGAGTCCCCCACCTGCTGGTCAGAGCACAGCTCCGGTAACACGGCGCACCTCGGCCCCCTGCCTGGGGTGCAGACTCAGGGGAGGGCTTGTGCCCCACACCCCAGCTCAGAAACGCAGGAAGTCCTGGGGTAGCACGTCGACAAGGACGCGGTGGAACTCTGCGCTTACGGGAAAAATGCCAATGGGATCAGGACGCTCGGGACACACGCACGCCGCAGAACGTTCAGGTCCGCTATGAAATACAAGCGTGCTTCTGAAAAGATAAAGGAGGCCTGTGCGTAAGATCTGAGGCAACTCCTGCACGCCCACGTCCACTGCAGCGTCTCTTCCCACAGCCAGGACACGGGCACACAGACACACCCTGCGCGCCCACGTCCACTGCAGCGTCTCTTCCCACAGCCAGGACACACCCTGCGCGCCCACGTCCACTGCAGCGTCTCTTCCCACAGCCAGGACACGGGCACACGGACACACCCTGTGCGCCCACGTCCACTGCAGCGTCTCTTCCTTCCCACAGCCAGGACACGGGCACACGGACACACCCTGCGCGCCCACGTCCACTGCAGCATCTCTTCCTTCCCACAGCCAGGACACAGGCACACGGACACACCCTGCGCACCCACGTCCACTGCAGCATCTCTTCCTTCCCACAGCCAGGATACGGGCACACGGACACACCCTGCGCGCCCACGTCCACTGCAGCGTCTCTTCCCACAGCCAGGACACACCCTGCGCGCCCACGTCCACTGCAGCGTCTCTTCCCACAGCCAGGACACGGGCACACGGACACACCCTGTGCGCCCACGTCCACTGCAGCGTCTCTTCCCACAGCCAGGACACACCCTGCGCGCCCACGTCCACTGCAGCGTCTCTTCCCACAGCCAGGACACGGGCACACGGACACACCCTGTGCGCCCACGTCCACTGCAGCGTCTCTTCCTTCCCACAGCCAGGACACGGGCACACGGACACACCCTGCGCGCCCACGTCCACTGCAGCATCTCTTCCTTCCCACAGCCAGGACACGGGCACACGGACACACCCTGCGCGCCCACGTCCACTGCAGCATCTCTTCCTTCCCACAGCCAGGATACGGGCACACGGACACACCCTGCGCGCCCACGTCCACTGCAGCGTCTCTTCCCACAGCCAGGACACGGACACACCCTGCGCGCCCATCGACGGCTGGATGGTTGAAGACACACACACGCGACCCACACAGCGTGCGTGCGCACTCTGTGCACAGCACGCACACACACGCACAGCACCCCCACAGCACCCCACACAAGCACGCACTGCACACACAGCCCCCGCCCGGGCTTCCGTCTCCAGTGGAACTCCCCCCCTGGGCTGACACCCAGCGCAGCCCTTCCAGTGAGGAGTCCACCCCCTCTGCTGGCTGTTAGTCGCAGAGAAATGAGAGCCCGCAGATGCTTAGGTGCTAAAATGGAGTACACAACGTCCTCATTTCCAAGCCTGTTTGCCGGGTCTGGGAGGAAAATGGAAACGGGGGCAAGGGTCTGAGCGGCACTGCCTCGCACACACGCCTGCAGAGGGGCAGTGGAGGTTCCCTTGTCAGGATCGCCCACCTCCTTTCTTTCCAAGGTGCTACTTCTTGGCACCTGGATCCTGAGAAAATCCAACACCCTCCTCGTCTAGCACCCATGCCCTGGAAAAAAGAAAGCGCTGCACCTCCTCACGCGTGCTCGGGAAACACGGAGGGGGCCTGGACTGCACAGGCTGCCGCGCGCCTCAGAGCAGCGGGACTTGTGTGCAGCCAAGGGCTCCTGCCGTCACGAGCAGACCCTGGGCCAGGAGCCACGGACGCTAATTCTGCCCCTGCCGCCCCTGCCTCTGCTCGCCAAAGGAATCCCAGTCGTTTTATCTCAGGGCTGTGGTTTCATCCAGAGAGGCCCTAAAACAATTCTTTTCCCGGGAAACCCACTTCTTCCCTTGGCGCACTTACACAGAGTAGCCACTGGAGCTCACGCGTGCACTTTTCCTCTGCCTCGGCGTACAGACAAAGGGGAAACTGCGGCTCTGAGGAACAGCGGTCCCCTGACCCCGCTTCCAGAGCACCCGGCTGCGAGCTCCAGGGCGTCTCAGGAACCACGGGTCAGCACCGCACCCCATGGGGACCCGCAAAGTCTGAGAGCACGTAAAGGCGGCACTTCAAGCCAGGAGGGCTCAGAACGCCCCCGACAGGTTCCCGGGGATGGCAGCAGGCCCCAAGGGACAGAATGAGCCTGGCCACCCTCATTACGGACTTCTCAGGAGGGGGTCTCCCCCAGCCCCACACATTGCCCCGGGCCCTGTTTTGCAGACATCACACAAGCCCCAGGGGTACTGGCTCCTGTCACAACCGTGTCCTCACGGGCAGTGATGGGCCAGTCTGGACCCCGGGGAGCGGAGGCAACCCCCACCCTCACAGGGGCCGTGTCCACAGACCGGCCAGGCAGCCATGGTTCAGCCACCGCCTGGGGCCCCGGCACATGGAGGCCAGAAGCCCAGCAGACCCCCCGGGAGCCCAGGGCGTGGGGTGAAGGGACTGCACCCAGAGCACCGAGGCAGGCACACCCGTGCCCCGAGTCCCCTCAGCAAAAGGCCAGCAGTGAGCCTTGTTCTGCCACATGCTTTTCGGGCAAGGTCTTCGTGTGCTGACAGTATTTAGAGAAATGCCTGAAAAGTGCCAGAAAGCTCCCCTACAGCCTCAGGCCAGGGCACGGCCAGCAGAGGCCAGGAGGGGCGGGCGGTGGGGAGGACCAGGCGGTGGGGAGGACCAGAGTGCTGAGGGACGAAGAGGACCCTGGTGCCCCCTGCTGCCCAGAGGGGGCCGTGGAGACAGCCAGGCACGGCGTGTGCACCTGCCCCACAGATAGCACACAGCACACACAGCACACACCAGCACACACAGCACACACCAGCACACACAACACACACAGCACACACCAGCACACACACAACACACAAGCACAGCATGCATGGCACGTGAGAGATGAGACACAGGCACCACAGGCACACACGGGCAACACAATGGACACATGTGCACGCATGACACACGGCAGCCAGGCACAGCAGACACGTGTGTCACCAGATGGGAAGGCAGGCATGTGTGAGACACAACAGGCATGCATGACACACACGTGGTACAATGACGGGCACCCCAGGCGCACAGCTTGCACGCACAGGGCACGGCGGCGGGAACGGGCACGTCCCAGTTCAGAAAGGAAGGAAATGCAGGCAGCAGAGTTGGGGCTTAAACACAGTCCACTCGTACTCCTCTGCCTCAGGCTCCTAAGCCACGGGACCGCCGAGGGCCTGGGAGCAGAGTCAGGACAGGGCGGCCCCAGGCTTCCAGCAGCGTGGCCTGCAGTGGGATGGCGCGGGAGCGGCCCTGGGAGTCCAGCACTGCAGCGGCGGTCATCTCCGAGAAATGCAGCCCTGTGCAACTTCCCGAGTGACAGGCGGGCCTTCCAGGGTGCGGAGGCAACCACTGCAGGGCCCCTCTGCCTGCAGGGTGCTCAGCCCGTCTCAGAGGGGGCCCGCCACCTGTCACCGCCCCGGCGACACACCCACAGCTCCCGCTCCGTCACTGTGCGGAGGGGCCGTGGTGACAGCCTCACCCACCCACCGGCCCTCCTCCTGCTTCCATGGCGACACACTTTCCTTGTGAAACTGCCAGGAAGAAAAGCCAGAGGCTTGTTTTCTCCACCCTCGCCCACGCACGAAAGAGCTCACTGTGCACACACCCCCACCGCCCTGCCCCAAGGACCACCTTGCACAGTCACAGAGCTGACAGCTGAGCTCTGACCGAGGGCAGTGGCAGAGCCGCATCGGCGATCGGTGACAGCCTGCTCTCCACGGGGCAGGGGGCGAGTGCGGGGAGACGGGCGTGTGGTCTGACGGAGGGTCAGGAGCTCTCAGTGACCTTAGCCTCCCGCAAACCCGCAGACATCTGCTGGGTGGTGTGGAGCACGGAGCTCTGGGAGGGGCGGCTGCGCAGGAGCACAGGAACTTGGTGCCGCAGGCCTCCATCACGGTCCCGGCCCAGGCCCGGTGAGGCTTCCTCCTGTGCGGCTTTAATGGCAAGCTGTGAGTCAACCCGGTTTTCCACACGGACTCACCAGGCCACCATGACAGCCCAGGGTGTGTGCGTGTGTGTGTGAGAGTTCTACCGCAACGCACACTTCCACGAACGTGTACTGGCTTTTTAAGCCTCACGAAGCACATGTTTACTGCTTCTACGGAGAGAGGAAGGGGGACAGAGGAGAGTACGTGTCCGACTGGGGACCAAACCCACAACCCGGGGATGCACTGGGGATGGAAGCCACGGCCTTCGGAGAAGGGGACAACGTCCAACCGGGCCACACCGGCCAGGGCCACTCACACCCACCCTTCTGCATGTTGCGATAGCAGGTCTTTAAACACTGCTGTTTGTAGCAAAGAACAATTCCAAATTCCTTAAGAGCAGGGCACTCACGTGGACTTGGTTTCTGGACTCTGCGTGGAGCCCCGTTTCCCGTGGACCCTTTCTCTGTCCCCCACCACAAGATCCATAGTGTTTCCGGACCCTGTGAGGGGACACGGCCAGGGCTCTGAGAGAAGACACGCTCCGCTCGGAGCGGTCACTCTCAGAAGCTCACAGAGGGGTCCTGCACAGCTGACCTCCCTCCGCTCCTGCCCTCGGCAGCTCCGCACAGGCACGGCACGGGCTGTGAGGCTCACGGCTCGGCGGCCCTCGGTCTCTCGACAAGGAGGTGCTACCACTGTCCAAAGTACCACGCAGACCACCGGCACCCAGAAATGGGACCGCAGCAGAGCAGGGGCCCCGACAACGGCTGCGGACATGCCAGCGACACAAACACAGCACACCTCTGTGGCGGCCACGCGCTCACACTGGTGACGAGCACGGGACCCATGACGACACCTGCCCGGGGCCACGCACCGGCCCCCGTGGGGGGCACGAGACAAGGAGCACGTCACTGGAGACCAGGAGGGCCCGGTGCACGTCCGGTTTCACAAAGGCCTGCGAGAGCGCCAGAGTCGGGGCAGCGGTGACGGTGTCTGTGCGTGTGAGGGACAGGGCACACTGGGGCGCAGGCGCTGCTCAGACACGCGCCCCCAGTGGGCACACCGTTTTGGGGTGCCCCCTCGAGCACACCAGGAGCGGTGACCTGCCTCCAACTGACAGGGGTGGCGCAGGCGACGGTGCCACCCAGTGACCGCTGTGTCACACAGCAGAGGCGAGGGCGCTCTGGAGATGAGGAAGACCAGCCGACCCTGCGTTAGTCAAAAGGAAGGCTGGTCTGAAGAGCTGAAAGGGCCCACCTCTCTTTATTCACACACGTCAAAACTTCCGGTTATCTCTAGCCATGGACGGTGGCCACCCTCCCTTACAGGAGGTGGCGTGGACACCGGGAGAAAGCAAGTGGGGGCAGAGGCCCAGCAATGCCAGGCTGGGCGGGCAGAGGGCCACACCTGAGCAGGGACAGCAGACCCGACGCGGAGGTGGGGAGGCATCGCTGTGGGAGGACAGACCCGAAGCCGCCCACACTGAGTGCACTGGGTGGGGGGCACTTCCCTGAGAAACCCGCTCATGCTCACTCCCAGTTGTTGGCCACCTCGCCCTTTACACACAAGTGTAAATGTTCGTTTCCACCCCAAACACACTAAGGGAAGATTTAGGGGGGAAGCCCAGGCCACCATAGCCCTCGGTGTGGCAAGTGACTGTCCTCAGAGACCAGGGACAGAACGAGAAGCAGGCCCTCTGACACCGATGACGGAGGAAGGGAAGAGCCTCAGGGGACCCAGGACACGGCATCCAGTCAGCGGAGCGATGCAGTCGGAGGAGGTGCCCTGCGCAGAACGAGAGGCAAGCGTCCAGGGCAGAGAGACCTTTCAGGGCACCCTGGCTCTGTCCTGAAGAAGAAAAGGGTTTTTTAGAAAGGAGGGGTGACGATGACGCGGGGGGCACCGCGTGCAGAGTTCTGTGCAGGCAGACGGTGTAAGCCCAGGGTCCCGGAAACAGGCGTCCTGGTGCCCGAGCAGAAGGCTGTGCTGACACCTGAAGCGAGGAGGACACGAAAGGAAAGACGGGGCAGAACGTGTCACAAGTGCCTAAAGGCTGCAGAATGCTACAAAGTGTCCGGCACGCCAGACAAATGAAGGAAACGTGTTAGAATCAACGTAGCAAGGAACTGCACAGCTGCATTCTGGTCTACAGAACAGAAAAGGAGGTGGTGGGAGACGTCTTCCTGCCGCCGGAACTCCAACACCCATTACTGGCAACGACGGAAAGGAAAACTCCGGCGGGGGCGTGTCCCAGGCGTTTGAACTGTGCGCCCTGGCGATCAAGCTGGGAGACACCGGCAGGACACGAATGCACACCCACGTGTGTGTGCAGAGGGGTTTGCAGGGTGGGGACCAGTCGTGGCTGTCCTCACACACGCATGCGCACACACGCAGGCAACAGGAGACAGGCCAGCCCGGCTGCCTTCCTGAGTGGCCCAGCTAATTGGCGTGGGACGACGCCCACATCCATTATTCCAGAGCCTCGGGCACATCGCCCCTCCGCGCCGCCCCGAGGGGTCAGAGTTCCAGGAAGAGCTCAGACTGCATGCCCGGGTCGTGCACGCGGCTCCCATCTGCGGCTTCCATCTTCGGCTGCACGGCGCGCCCACAGTGGCGCAGCTTCCCCGCCAACGCCACGCCGCCAACGCCACGCCCGCACAGCCCGCAGATCCGACAGATCGCGCCAACCCGTCAGCGGAGCGGAGCGACAGCACCCTCCCGCGCCCCCTGGCGGCGCGGACGAAGGCGCAGCACTTACTCTTACTGTAGCAGGTGGCCAGCACCCCCTTGTCTGCGGGACTCGCGCTGATGTGCCAGATCTCGCCCACCTGGTGGAGGAGGACGTTTTTGTTTATGATGTTGTTTTCGTCGTCGAAATCTATGATGTGGATCTGCACAGACAACAGAGAGAGCACGTCAGGGCCTCCCTCAATCCCACGGCAGCACAGCGGAGGCCCGAAGGCCGCCCGTCACACCAGCAGCACGCAGCTCTGCGCACCCACCTCCCCGGAGACGAGCGGAAGCCCCGTGCGGGGGGCAGCACGTGACGCTCCCTGTCTCAGCTTGTCAGCGCTCTGCCATGTTAATTATAAGGGCATTGCATTCCAGCCACTAAGGGAAAAGTTAAACGTGCTGTCTCCATGCTTTGAGGGATAATTTTGGGGGGAATTAAAATAATTTTCACATCCACTCTCTTCTCAATACGCAAGTCAATGAGAAAGATAAAACAGTAATTTCAAAAATAAATTCTAAGAAAATAATCATGGATCTGCGCCAAGGTTCTGATCAGAGAACGTTCACGGGGGGCACTGATTATCGCCATCACAGGTCAAAGTCACCTCGAGGTCTGGCAGCAGGGACTGCTCACACGAAGTGCCGTGTATGACCGCCCTGTCACAGCGGGGTGCACTCAGGGGCCCATGCAGGGCCAGGGCCGGGCCGCCCTCTCTCCTGAAGGGAGACGGCCAGCCCTGAGCTCGCACCCCCGCATCTGCTGGGTGAACAGCAGGCTCGTCCAAATGCCCGAGGGCCTGGGAGGGGACTGGTCATCTTCATAGGGCGGGGCCCGAGCTCTCCCCTTCCCCAGGGGCCTTCCTTTCCTGACTCACACGCACTGCTTTGCCGTGCTACACGCCACGGAGCAAGTGCTACACGCCGTTTTAACGACGTTCCCGTGACCCCGACAGCTTCAGGGGACCTCCGTTCTCTCCCGACCATTTCCACCCACAGGGCCTGCACGTGACGGTAACCCAGGCCCCTTAGGGGTCACTTTGGACGCCAAGTCAAACCCTGCCTCTGCCACCGAACCCTGTGCAGCCCTGACCTTAGCCTCCCCGCGTGCGCACTGAGGACGGGCCGTCTGCTCTCGGGCACCACGTCTGCCTGCCCGCACTGGGACTAGAGAGAGCCGTCCTGCTGGGTAAACACACGCAGTCACAGGGGCAGTGATGCCACGGAGAAGGTGCTGGAATTAAGGTGAGCACGCAAGTCTGCGGGGGCACAAAAGGAGGACCCACCGACATGGGCTCAGAGGGCGGCGAGGGCCCGGGGCCGGCTGGGCAGCGCTCAGCTGTCACGTTGAAGTGTTCGTGACGCGTCCAGTTCTTAAAATGTTCTTAACGGCCTCGAATGAAGACCGAACCGTCCTTAACTGGAATGGTTTGGACGAGGGGTCACATGACCGTCATTCAAACTGCTAAAGTTGGGTTTACCAGTGCAGGGGTAAGGCGTAGGTGTGAGGGTCGGTTATGCAGTGTGTCGGGAAGCCCGGAAGATGTTAATCAACACCCCCTCCCTTGGGGAGTCGGGGCTCAGAGACAGGGGTCTCTGGGCGCGTCCCTGGCCCGGGCCCTGCAGCGGCCCAGACCAGACGTGCGCCCGTGAGGTCGGCCTCCGCAGTGTCTTTCCATTCCATCCCTCCTCTTGAGCAGAAGGTAAGCAAACTGTTGAAAAGAAATTTTAAGTGCGTAAAACTGAAAACGAGAAATGAGCACTTAAGGATCACCTCTGAGCACACAGCCCTCCCAGGGGCTGGCAGAACCGCCCTGGCTAGAAGAGTGGGCTCCCGTGCCCACAGCAGACACCCCACCCCTGGCCCCCCAGGGCCTCACCATCTATTCGTCCCTGGCCTGTCACATCCACAACAAAAAGTCCCCTCCCGCTGGCCTGGCCCTGCCCTGAGAACACCACACGACAGTGCAGACGGTGAGACCCCCACGCAGAGCTGTCCACCCTGACCTCCTCTGGGCACCAGCTCTCCTTCCTCCCACCCCACGGGAGCACCCGAAGGCCCAGCTTCTCCTTCAGCCCATCCGCCTCGGCACGGCAGGCGTCCAGAGACCTGGGCCACAGGGCTGCTGCCCCTTCCTGCCGTGGGGCAGACCTCGTGCTTCAGCGGGCGTATGTGCAAGGACCTGGACTCCTAAGGCCTCTGCGTTGTGGCTGAAACGTAGACTGCTCCTGCACTGGAGACTTGGACAATGGGCGGAAGCGCTGTGCGTGATCAAACACGCTGCCCGCGCCCACAGAACGGCCCTGCCTGCCGGTCCGGGTGCACGCTCTGCTGGAGCACAGAAGCCCCGTCCATCCCCACCCTCGCCTGCGGTCCCAGTGCGTGCCCTGCAGCTGGAGCAGGACCCCACACTCCACACCCACACTCTGCCAGCAAGGGCGCTCCCTGGAATATAAGGGGCTCCGTCCCTTGGAGCACATCCCAGAGAGCACCTCGGGCGGCACACCTTAGGCACTGGACTTGAGGGGTGGGGAGAGCATATCAGAGCCCCTGAATTCGGCAGGCCACCTAGAACAATGTAGAAATGGGAATGGTGGGGTCTCGGCCACACTGCTGAGCCGCTGGCCCTGCGTCATCCAGGACCGGACTGCTGGGGCGGTCGGTTCCTGTCTCACTGAGGGAATGGGGGAGGAGAGGGCAGGAGGGGGAGAGAGGGAGGGCCAGGCAGTCTGGCGTGGGGCCCAGGAATCCGATTTCTAACGAGGGGCCAAGGACAGGACTTGCCAGCAGAGGGGGCACTGTGTGACAATGCTATTCCGTACCAGCGTGCAGACACAGGACTCCTTGGGCGCAAATGAAAGGGAAAGAAGGCACAGGGACAGCTCTGCAGGGGGAAGCACCGGAGTGTTGTCACTGAGGGCTGGGGTGTGGCCCTGACCCCAATCGTGGGGCCATGCACAGAGAGGACAAGGCACAAGCCTCCTCTGGCCACCCAATACTCGTCCCCCATCTGCATAAGAAACAGGGGCTTAGCCCGCTGCAGTGAAACCCTGGGACCAGCCCAACGCGGAGGCCAACAAACCCCTCCCACCTGAAACCCACGGCTCCCTCTGAGCAGGGACTCCAGGCCCAGCTCCCTGCCCAGCGCTGAGCCCTGTGCACAGGAAGGGCCGGAAAAGGGCACGCTCCATCCGCAAAGGCAGGCAGGCGGGCAGCTGTGACAGCTCCGGCCTTCAGTAGAATCGTCACTTCCCTGGGAACTGAGGGCGGCCCCACAGGAGCTGAAGGCCTGAGGCACAGCCCAGGGCTGTGACCACCAGCAGGCAGCTCCACCCCCCAGGGAAGGCCTGAGAAGGCAGGGGCGGTGGGGCGCAGAGCCCCTGGAGGAGAAAGGGTTCTTTTGTCACAGCTCCTGCTGCAGCACAGCCAGCCTGGAGCTGCTGCTCCCTGGCAGGGGCCCTGGCCTTGGGGCGCGTACCTGAAGCACAGCGCTCCCTCTGTGGGCAGGTGTGCAGCAACATGCACAGCAAGTGTTCAGGACTCGCTGTCACAGGCTTTATAAAGTGCAGGCTGCAGCACAGCTGGGGGGCAGGTGCAGCAGGGTGTCTCAGTCACAATTCTGTCACATTCCAGCTGGGTCGCCTGGGACAAACCATGTGACTGCTTAGGGCCAACTTCCTCCTATGTTTAGAAGTGGGGTCCACACCCCTAGTTCTGTCCACTGAGGTAGCAGGCCTGGGAATGGCCCAGTCCAGCCCAGACCTTGACCCTGGGGTCGGGGGCCTCCTGCAGCCGCTCCCACCTCCCTCCTGGAAGCGCGTGTTGACCTTCCGGTCCTCAGTCCATCGGGGCCCCCAGGGGCCAGCTCCCGAGTTACTGACCTCTACCCCAGCGCCTGGCTGGCGCCTGCCCCACGTGCACTCCGCAGCGGGTCCCAGCTGCCGGCCATTGGACACCTGCACAAGTTCTCGGCCACACGTGACCATCACAGAGCCACCCACAGTCCTACACGCCCTGGCTGCAGAGAAGCAGCTCAGGGCGAGGCTGGAAGAGAAGCAGACTCAGCGAGTCTTCTCCCCACCACCACGCACTCGGGGGTCACACCACAATGGCCCTGCTGGGAAACCCAGGAACAGCCGTCCCCTCCCACAGACAGCGGTGTGGCCTGTGGGGACTGTGCTCACCCCTCCTGGGGCCTCCTCTCCACAGAAGGCAGTTACCACCCAGCACAGGACACAGGCCAGTGCCTGGGGCAGCCCCACAGTGGGATCCCTGCAAACACACACCATGTGTGGAAAGAACACACATGTCACATGCGACGTGGAATGTGCTGCATGTGAAAACTGTGTGTCCCGTCACATATGGGAACATGGGTAATGTGCAAGGGGAACAGGCATGTGGCATGTGGGAGGACATGTGTGAGTGCCATGTGGAAAGATGTTTGCATGTTGTGTGTGCGCAGGATGTCACACGAGGAAACACAGCTGCCTCACTGAGAGGGAGGCCCCTGTGGAGTGAGAGGGAAGGTGCATGTGGAGCATGAGAGCTGTTGCATCTGCCCTCCGTGCCCCCCACCCCCCGCCCCCAGGAAGGAGTCCCGGTGCTAACCAACAGGGCAGAGGGCCGGTGACACATACGTCCTCACGTCCTCCATGCCCTGAAGGCCTCGGTGGAAAGCCATCTTCCAGGTGGGGCTAGAGCGGGGCCCACAGACGGGAAGCTGGGCCACTTCTCCTGGGCACACGGCACAGCCGACACAGCCGTCGCTGCAGCCTCTGCTCGTCTGTTCCGCCCCCTCCAGGGAAGCGCAGCGCAAGGTGGAGAGAGCCGCCGTTTCCTGTGCGTGCGCACCCCGCACGGGAGGGCGGAGGAGTCCTGCCAGTGCACCAGACGAGGGGGACGGAGGAGGACCGTCCCAGCAAGGTCGCACGCCTCCCGGAACAACAGAAACCCTCTTCCTGACGGCCGGGGGAAGGTGGCGAGGAAGTCGTGAGACCCAGCGTCTCGTTCCCCCCAGGTTGGAAAATGGGCCGGGGACTGAGCCGACCGCCTGACCAGCGGCTCAGAGAGGAGGTTCACGGGGATGAGACCAAAGACGGGGGTGCCAGCAGCCACGCCCTCAGTGGCACCGCACCCTGGGGACGTGGGAGAGGTTTCCCAACAGTTCCGTGCTTCTCGCTGTAACGTGTAAGCTGAACACGGGAGTCCCCTGAGCGCACCGTCTGAGTGCCACCCCCCCCCCCCCCCGCGACAAGGGGCAGAGGCCCAGCGCCGTCCGGCACGGCCTGTGTGCGCTTCCCCAGGGTCAGGGACAGGGCCCTTCCACACACCACCACGCACCTCCATTTAAGGGACAGAATGAAGTCCAGCAAGGTGAGGCCATTTGCTCAAGGCCGCACGGTCAGGGTCAAGCCATGAACTGAACCCTGATGTCACGAACACCCAACGTCCCTTCTTCTCACATGGCCAGAACAGCAAAGTGTCTGCCTGGGCCGGCTGGTGGCGACAGCCCAGAGTGCTGCGTGCAGAAGGGGCTGCGGCCTCGCCCAGGCTCGGGGGAGCGTGCTCTGAGCAGCAAGAGGCCGTCCCGGCCGGGAGAGGAGCTGGTGCCGACAACGGACCCCAGGCTGCCTCTCAGTGACCAACATGGTAAATCCTTTCTGACCAAACAGCGCCGATGGCAACGCCACACAGGTAAGTGCCGATTCCTGAGTGCAGCCGGCTCCTCCGGCCGGACACCTGAATCCCAAAGAAAGCCCCACTCTGTCTGCGTGGCGTTCACTGGCTCAAAGGCTGCTTGAACAATCGGGAGCAAAGTGGCCACAAAGGTCAGAGCAGGTTTGGTCGTGAACACGAGCGCACTGGGCAGACACAGCAGTTACCTGATTATCATACTTCAGAGACTGCGTCCCGACCAAGAACCGGATGGCGTCTGTCTCCGCCGTCTGCGGGCTGAGGGCGCGAGCCTGCGGAGGAAGGACAGCACAGGCATTGGCGACGGCACGGCAGCCCCGCCCCCACCCACGGCGTGTGCAGGGGAACAGCGGAAAGGGGCACAAAGCCAAGCAGTTAGGAGGCAACTGTGTTGTTCACAAAACCGTACTTGCCGACAGTAACGGACGGGCTGGAGGAACACGTTACCCTTCAACAACCAAGCACGCAGCAGCCCCCGGTCATGGCGGAGCAGGGGGGCTTTTTTAAAAGATTTTACTTATTTATGTTTAGAGAAAAGGGAAGGGAGGAGAAAGAGGGAGAGAAACATCGATGTGTGACAGAATCATTGACCGAGAGCAACTGGGGACCTGGCCCGCAACCCAGGCCCGTGCCCTGACCGGGAATCAAACCAGCGACCTTCGGTCTGTGGGGCGATGCCCAACCCACTGAGCCACACCAGCCAGGGCCAGAGCAGGTGTTTTAAACCAAGTCTCTGGCAGAGGACGATGGGAAGACCGCCAACAACCACAGAGCCGTCGGGCAGCAAGGTGCTGCTCTCCAGGAGCAGGGTCGTGGTGCGGGCCGTGGACAGACACAGTCACAGCAAGGGCCCTGCCACATCCTCGCTCCCCGCCGCAGCTGGAAACAGGCCAGACACCCCGCTTCTCCCATCGTGTGGGCTTCCTGCCTGTTCTCAATGCCCGGGCTCATTCCCTTCGGCACAGCGAGAAGCGCAGTTCCACGGCTGTCCCGGACTCTAGTCTGGGGTGCACGGCCGTCTCTGGGCATCTCCTGTAAAACACGACCGTCTCATACGGGTCCCCACCCTTCCTCAAAAGCCAGTGGCACGGAAATGTTCGCTACTACGACACACTTCAGTGAAACCGAGAGGCAGAGGGCTGAGGCAGTGCCCGATCATCAGACATCCGGGGAAGAGAGCCTACTCCGTCCCATCCCTCCACCGCGAGCACTTCCCGCTCCTGCTGCCAGGATGCCCGCCCTTCTCGGCCACGCTGGGCTGGGCAGTTTTTGGAGTCTTAGGCCTCTTGGGAAAACTAATGAATTCTTTATGAATCTATAGATTTTCTGCCAGAAATGTGCATACATACACACAGAATTTTGTGTGCATCAGCAAATTCAGAGACTCTCTGAACCCTATCCAACTTAAACACCCCTGGCTCAGAGAAAAATGATAGTGAGGAAGGGAGGGTCCAGGCCGTTCCTGAAAGACATAGCCCGGCCGCTCAGCTTCGGACGGAAGGCAGGACGAAAGGCCACCACTGTCGGCAGAAGAAAACCTGCAAGGAGTGAACTGAGTGTGGCCATCAGACCGAACCGGAGGGGCAATTCAGGGAGGCGGGGGCTCCACGAGCGACGACAGTGAGCCCGCACTCAGTCTGCCTCACTCCAGAGCAGTTCACGGTGCCAAGAACCACGTGCCCGGAGAGGAACCACGGTAAACATGCAAAGCAAGGTCTAAGTCGACCACGTGCTTCCGAGTCGAGGAGCCACAGTGTGAGAACAGCACCACGGCGTGAGAAAATCTGGAACTTCCTTCTTCTTCCTCAGCCAGGTGGCACTGTTTTTAATCGAAGAGGAAAAGCATTCTTCTTATTTTTTTTTAATTTACCTCTTTGTAGCGAGAGGAAGGCAGGGAGAAAGAGAGGGAGAGAAACATCAATGTGTGGTTGCCTCTCTCATGCCCCCTACTGGGGACCTGGCCCGAAACCCAGGCATGTGCCCTGACTGGGAATCGATCCAGCGACCCTTTGGTTCTCAGGCCGGCACTCAGTCCACGGAGCCGCACCAGCCAGGGCGAAAACCATTCTTATTTTTTTTTAAATCTACACTGCATCTTTAAACATTACAGTGAAATCTCATAAAAGTTTAAGATCTTCCTAGTGCCTGACTGGGTGAACTGACGAAAGCATTGTAGCCCTGGCGTTCTGGTCACAAAGCTCTACCCGGGCCTGTAATTCTGCGCCTTTGGTCGACCGGATGATGAGTGACCTCTCTAAGCCGAGTCACAAAGATGGTTTTCAGGGGTTGAAATGACGCTATTACAATAAGATTGAAATGTTGAGAGTGCAATAGGTCACGAAAAAAGTCCACGTGTTTTGTCTTGGTTCACCTCCTCGTTCGAGGAGGCAGACGGGAGGGCTAAATTTAGCTCAGTTCCCACACGGAGACAAAGACACTGAGCACCAGAGAGGGCAGCTGACGGAGGCCCAGCCACACAGCTTCTGGAGCAGAGAAAACCCGGGCTCCCAGCCGGGGCCCAGCTCTCTGTCTGTCCCCACAGGGAAGCGGGGAACTGGAAACGAAGGAGGACAGGTACATACCTGGTTGACAGGAGATCGCAGGTGGCTTCCCTAGAACCCCACAAGTCCCACCCACTGTTCCAAGGGGCAGTGTGGCCTCTTCCTCAGAGCTCTCCTCCGCCAGCCGCCCCCATTTAGAGAACCACGCCAGTAAGAGGCAGCTGGAGAGGCTGAGAGCCCAGACAAGGGCAGGGAAGAGCTCCCCACGGGAGCCAGCCAGGTCCACCCGTCACAGGGGCACGAAGACCAGCCCCTCGCAGAAGGAACTCAGCGCACACAACTCCCTGGGGAGCTCAAAACTGCACTCCTGTGCTTAGTAGGCTGAGCAAGCAAATGACTGCCCTGGATGACAGGAAGGGACCGTACCTCGGTTCTCGTGTTTTATTAAGGGAACTGGCCTTCAAGAGCCACACTCCAGACCCGGGGAAGGCCCGAGGCCCCGCGGGACCAGTGGGCACAGAGGGACTTCCGCTCCGCACAGCCGAGACATGGAGCAGGGACAGGTCTGCCCACCACCCCAGTGGGCAACCTCCCTCCAGAAAGGCCTCTTCTCCCACAGCCACCCCAAGTCCCGCGGCCGGCCCACCAGACAGCGAGGACCACCTGGGCACTTCCTAGACGGCGCAGACGACCTCCTCAGGGAAGACTCCCTGAAAACGAGGAAAGAAAGAGCAGGAGGACAGTCCCCCGTTCCTCATTCTGTGCTAGGTAAATGCCCATTTCTCACGGCCCACACCGGAAACACACAGGCTGCCTGAGATAAGGGAGGCTTTTCAAGTGATGTGCACTCAAGTCTCAGAGCAGAACAAAGGCTCTGGTCACGATGGCGGTGAGGTCAGACAGGCTCGCCTCCTCGCACAACCACCTCAAAATCACACCTAAAATATAGAACAACCATCACTCAGAACCGTCAGAAATCAAGTGGAATGGAAGCCCGACAACCACGAAATTAAAGAAACCACGTCCATCCAGACAGGTAGGAGGGTCTCAGGTGCAGAACGGGCTGCTCCCGCAACCACCAGGAGTGGCGGATAAACATTTGGGAGGGACACTTTGGGAGCAAGGAGTCCCAGACCCACACCAGGACCCCACAGCCCAGAGTTCCAGTGCCAGGAAGGTAAGTCCCCACAACTTCCGGATGCAAAAACCAGCAGGGATTGAGTCAGTGGAAGAAACCGCTGGAGCCCCAACCAGATCCACATAAAGAGCCCACGCACAGACTCACCTACTCAGACTCAGTCCCTCTGAGCTCCAGCGCCAGGATGGCAGCTTGAAGGGCCCCAGTGACATACAGGGAGGAACTGAAGGGTCTGGCATCGGGGGGAATGGAGGCCATTGCCCATTTTCTAAACCCTCCCTGACGGAGCCAGCAAGCTGGTCCCATATCTGAGACTTCACCAACCTGGCTAACACTGTTGGACCCGCCTTAGAGATGCTCAGAGGCTCCGCCCCACCCAGCTCAGCGGCCCACCCAACCTGTTTTTCCCTATGTAAGGCTGGTCTTAACTCATGCTGCACAACTTCCTAAATCCTCTCAAACAAGCAACAGCCGGCCTCAGTGAGCCTCCAGCCCCTGTACTTCTTGCTAAACAGGCTCAGGCCCAGCACGAGCAGCAGCCAGCCTAGATTCACAGCTTGGCTTCACCTGGGACTCTCCAAGCCTTCTCAGATTGCTTTATAACCCAGGCAGGGTGGCCCTGGGCAAAACACAGGTGTGGTCTGCACTTGGCTGGCACCACCCAGGGCCAGCACACCCAGTGGACAGCTACAGACCACGTCACAGCACCACCGCCCTGTCCCCCTGCACAGCTGATCCTCCACAGAGGGCGAAGGTTGGTGGTCAGTGGTCACAGCCAGTCCTTGCAGCTGACTGGCCTGAGTATATCCCTTCCACTGACCTGCCAACAGCAACCAAGTCTCAACTACAACAGGAGGGTGTACTCAGCCCACACAAAGGGTGCACCTCGAGTACCCGGCTTGGGTGTTACGGGAGGCTGTGCCATTGGACCCCACAGGACACCTACTACAATAGGCCACACTACAAAGACATGCAGTGAAAGAAGCTCTACCTAATACGTAGAAACAAACACGGGGAGGCTGCCAAAACAAGGAGACAAAGTAACGTGGCCCAGATGAAAGGACAGATCAAAACTCCAGAAAAAGAGCTAAACGAAATGGAGATGAGCAAAATGTCAGAGGCAGAGTTCAAAACACTGGTGATCAGGATGCTCAGAGAACTTAGTGAGGGCCTCAGCAGCATAAAAAAGACCCAGTCAGAAATGAAGGATAGACTATTTGAAATAAAGAACAATTTACAGGGAAACAACAGTAGAGTGGATGCAGCTGAGAATCAAATCAATGACTTGGAACACAAGGAAGCAAAAAACAACCAATCAGAACAGGAAAAGAGAATCCAAAAAAATGAGGGTAGTGTAAGCGGTCTCTGGGACAACTTCAAGAGGTCCAACATTTGCCTCGTAGGAGTGCCAGAAAGAGAAGAGGAAGAGCAAGAAAACTGGAAATTTGAAAAAATAATGAAAGAAAACTTCCCTAATTTGGTGAAGGAAATAGACATGCAAGTCCAGGAAGCACAGAGAGTCCCCAACAAGGTGGCTGCAAAGAGGTCCCCTCCAAGTCACATGATAATGAAAATGCCAAAGGTTACAGACAGAGAGACATTAACTCGCTCTGCACTTTGATTGTAATGAGCCCCCGGTGTCACTGTTCTGCCTTTTCTTTGCAGTAGAAGCACCTCGCTCGGCCCGCTGAGCCCCGTCACGGCAGCCAGTGGGGAAAACCGGACCCCCGTCTTTTCATGGGAACTGCCCTCCACACGACCTGCACATCACTGACGGCCAAACCTCCGCAGTAACTTCCGGTTCTTTTTCTGTTTCTGCAGTAACGGCTCTTCACGTCAGGAAAGTCACAGCCCACGGGGCCGTCCAAAGTAAACAAGTGCAAAAGTCAGCCACTTTTTTTACGACTAAAAAAAAAATTCAACCCTGGCTGGTGCCGCTCACTGGATTGAGCGCCAGCTATCGAGCCGAAGGGTCACCGGTTCAATTCCCAGTCAGGGCACATGCCTGGGTTGTGGGCCAGGTCCCCATTTGGGGGTGTGTGAGAGGCAGCCACTCATTGCTGTTTCTCTCCCTCTGTTTCTCCCTCCCTTCCCCTCTCTCTAAAATAAATAAAATCTGTTTTAAAAATTGAGATAAAATATTTAACCCCCAAGGCAGTAACATTTTAGTGACCTCAAAGACCCAACATTGAAGATCAAAACCTCTGGGTTACCGAGGAGGGCTCTTAAGACCGGGAAGCCCTAAGCAGCTCTGGCAGCAGGGACGGTGGAGGCGGGGCCCTCCCTGCCTGTGCCCGTGGTAGGCGCCCCCTCGTGTGCCTCGCCCAGGAGAAAGCAGGATGCCTTTGTGGTTGAGACGCTCTGACGCTGGGTTGGGGTGGGTTTAAAGCCTACCTACGTCACAATCCTAACTGTATCATTTTCTTGCTAAGTGCCCTGGGACCACAGAAAATGGCATCTACCACTATGACCGCGCAGAGAATCGAGTGAAGGTCTGTACGGTGCCAAGCAGAGTGCCCCCCACAGCCAGCCAGTTCTCCATAACTTGTGAGGCAGGCCAGCCGCCAAGCCCCTAACAGAGTCACCACTGCTCACGGGGCGCTCAGACGCTGCCTGGCATGGGGCTCACCTGTGAAAACTCTGTCTCCTTACAGTAATTAGAACGACATTCCCGAATTCTCATTGTGTGCCAGGCACAGTTCTAGTGCCTGAATTAAATGCATTGACTCATTTAATTTCCACAACAGCCATGGGGAGACGCTCACGGTCCCGCTGCAGCGGCGCGGAAACGGAGGCCCAGAGTCACACAGCTACTGGGTGCCGGGGCCGGGTGGCGCCGGCTTTTCCGGGGCGGCCACAACTCAGGTGCGCTCCAGAAGCACTAGTTGTCTCCAACTCCACCTGGAACAACTTCGTTAGGTTTATTGCCACAGCTGTCCTATCAGCGTGCATTTCAAAGAAACTTATCAAAAGTGGTGAATTTTTATGCAGTCATTTTAATATTGAAGATACGCAACATTTTCAGCATATTGTGCTTTATTATCTCAAGGAAGGTAAAAACACAACTGAAATGCAAAAAAAGATTTGTGCAGTGTACGGAGAAGGGGTGTGATGGATGGAACCTGTCAAAAGTGGTTTGCGAAGTTTCTTGGTACTATGGACGTTTTGGCCAAATAATTCTTTGCCGTGGGGCTGTCTTCTGCATGGGAAAGGGTTTGGCAGCGCATCGGCTTCTCCCCACTCGAAGCCAATAGCGGGAGACAGCTGCCACACTCAAAATATCCAAATCAATAAAGTTATTGGTGAAAATGAAAAAGGTGTCTTTTATTTTATGGAAAAAACTTAACGACTTTTTGGCCGACACACTAGTTACCAGCGCTGCCTCTCCCGCTGTAAGCTTCCCGAAAACAGATCCACTGCATTTTTAACACACTGGCTGCACTGTTAAGCACTGGGGTGCTTTATAAAGCAATAAACCGTGTTTTACTTCTTTGTATCTGTCCCCCGTTTTCTGAAGCGAAGGGAGAACCAGCACAGGGCTCTCACAGGCCGGCCGCAGCACTCCCGCCCGCGCTGTGCGCCCTCTCCGTCCACGGGCCTTCCTGCTGGCACCCCCACTTCACCGCTTACTCTAGGGGTCTAGGGGTCCACTCATTTCACCGTCGTCTGCTGAGCACCTACTGTGCTGGTCTCGGGAAAACGGACTGGAGAATGCAGGTTGAAGGAAACGGGACGTGAGCGGGACAACAGGTGACACCGCTAATCGGGCTGTCCCCGCGCGCCCGTCAAAGCTCTAACCGTGCGTCTGGGTCGGGGAAGGTGTCAACAGTAGGGAGCTGGGTGCGGGGGCCGCCAGAACTTCCGTCGTCTGTCCCCGCAACGGCGTCAAAATGAACCGGAAAAATCAGCGTTCCTGCCTCCAGGAGCGCCGGGGCGGGGCGAAAACGTACGGGATCCTTGGGGAGAAACAGGCCACGCGACTCCCGGGACGGCGGAGCCAGGCGGCGGGGGTGGCCACGCGAGCCCCGGTCGCGCCGCCACCGCCTAGGGCCTTCGCTGCACGGGGAAGCGGGGACCCACCTGGAACTCCAGCCCATAGATCACGGGCGCGTCGTCCTCCATGCCGCGGCCGCCCTTCCACCTCAGGCCCGTCGCGAGAACCGGCGCGCCCTCAGCTCAGCGCCCATTCATTCCCCGCCACCCTGCCGGCGCCTAAACGATACTGTTTCTGGCCCAACGCAGCCGCCGTAGGGTCCACTTCCTGTTTTCCTGATGCGTCATCCAGACGCTCCACGCCTGCGGCGCTCGTATCGTGCGCATGCGCAGTGGGCTCTCATCCGGGCTCCGGTCTTTGCAGACCCCGGGGGGGGCGCGATGAAGCTGCGCTGCAGGAGGGGACACAGCACGGGGGGCGGGGCTAGGCGGGGACTCCCGGACTTATTGTTGGGGGCTACCGGGAATCTCCAGCCGGGACCGTACTTTGCCGCCTCATCCCAAAAGTGCTCACCCGGGGTGGTGACAGCGTCCTTTGTTACCCGAGTACCTTCCCCAGCACGAGGACAAACGCTTTCTATCCACTGTCGTTACGTTCCTGGGCACCCCAACCTCAGGACTAAAGAATCATACTTCCATTTGCAGCTGAGGCACTGTGTGCAGGCGCTAGGGTGCTGACTGCTCTGTCTGACTCCATCCGGCTGGGCCCAGGATTAAACCAGGGCCCAGCGGCCTAGGTAGCCTGGGGAAAGGATCGCATTCCCAATGCCGGCTGCCTGGGACGCTGGCCTGGCAGGGCTAGCGGAACCTGAGCAGCATTTGACGGTGAATGGGAATCAGCTGGGAAAGACCCTGGGTTCTCCCATCCCCAGATGTCCAAGAACCGTCATGGTCCTCTTAAGCAGTACTCCCAAAGTGCTTCCCTGGACGCCAGGCCATGCCCTTGTTACCCAACCAAAGGGGTTTGTAGCTTGGGGTGTCCTGTTCAAAACTGGGGTATGGTTGTCCTTAGGTATTTTACTTACTTGTAGCAAGTCAAAGAGAAGGGATTCTCCTCCCAAGCCTTTTCTCCCGGAAGGGAGGCTTAGCCTGGGCTTCCATACACTCTTCTGTTAATTACATGCTGAGGTCTTCTTGGCAGTTAGCTACCTCTGTTCTGTTGGGTTCCTGTCAGTCTCATCTGGTTACAGCTGCCTCTGCAAAATACTGTTCTACATTTTAACATGTAGCAAGCATAGCATTTAGCAACAAGTGCCCCAGACCTCCAGCCCCTTGTCCTGTCTAACACTCTTGGCAGACAAATTACATTGAATGTAGTCCCAAAATGCCATAGTTGCCCCCCCTTCATTAACTTGGGTTCCAGTATTTTCCAGGACTATGCATTTCTCCTCCATTTGTGTGGTTAACTTTTCTCTCTACCATTAATCTTCCATTAATTTTCATAAGAAATAGCTGAGTCTGAAACGGGTCTAGGAAAGATGCTCAACATTACTAATCAGCAGAGAATGCAAATCAAAACCCCAATGAGGTATCACCTCACACCTGTTAGGACTGCTATTCTCAAGAAGTCAAAAGGTAACAAGTGTTGGCAGGATTGGAGAAAAGTGAACCCTTGGGCATTGTTGGGAACATAAACTAGTACAGCCACGATGGAAAACAGTATGAAGATTCCTCAAAACATTAAAAATAAAACTACCATATGATCCAGCGATCCCAGTTCTGTGATCCAAAGGGGGAAAAAAAGACCCTATCTCAGAGATATCTGCATCCCATGCTCATTCCAGCCTCATTGACAGTGGCCAAAAGATGAAAACAACCTAAGTGTCCATTAACAGCTGAATAAAGTCATGGCTGGTGTGGCTCAGTGGATTGAGCGCCAGTCTGCAAATCAAAGGGTCACTGGTTCCATTCCCAGTCAGGGCACATGCTTGGGTTGTGGGCCACATACCCAGTAGGGAGCACACGAGAGGCAACCACACATTAATGTTCTGATGTTTCTCTCCCTCTCTCTCTTCTTCCCCTTTCTCAAGAAATAAATAAATAAAATCTAAAACCTTTTTAAAAAGAGCTGAATAAAGAAGATGTGAGCTTATATATCTCAGCTGATCCTTGACCAATGCAGGGTTTGGGGATGCCAGCCTCCCCTTGCAGTCGAAATTCAACATGTTACCTTTGACCCCCCCAGACGAAAGTAGTCCCTCTGTATCTGCGGTGGTGGTTCCAAGACCCCCTGTAGATACCAAAATCCACAGGTGCTCAGGTCCCCTATATAAAACAGCATAGGTCAATGCATACAGTCGGCCCTCCAGCTCTGAGGATTCTCAACCACACATTAAAAATGATACAGATAAATATCTGGAAAATGCTTCTTTAAGTGGACCCATACAGTTCAGACTCGTGTTGTTCAAGAGTCACCTGTGTACGTGCATGTATATAGAGTGGAATCTTATTCAGCCTTCAAAACAAGGGAAACCCGCCCTGGCGG
This sequence comes from Desmodus rotundus, assembly GCF_022682495.2. Classification (NCBI taxonomy): domain Eukaryota; kingdom Metazoa; phylum Chordata; class Mammalia; order Chiroptera; family Phyllostomidae; genus Desmodus; species Desmodus rotundus. The sequence continues at coordinate 166,231,882 of NC_071391.1, read as the reverse complement.
GTAGCTCGGTTGCTCGGCTGGGTGGAGCACCACCCCAGAAGCACCAGGTTGCAGGTGCAGTTCCCTGCCGGGTGCGTGCAGGAGTCAGTCGATGGGTGTGTGGGTGGGTGGAACAGCAAATCGATGTTTGTCTCTCTAAGAAATCAGCATATAAATGCAGGTTTTTAAAAAGGAAATCCTGCCATTTGTGACAACATGTATGAACCTGGACGAAATGAAGTGAAATAAGAAAGACACAGAAAGACGAATACTGCATGATTCCATGTACATACAGAATGTAAAAAAGAAATTTGAAGTCACGGGAAGACCGTGGAATACTGGTTACCAGAGACTGCGGGCGGGCAACTGAGCAAAGAGCACAAACTTTCAATTATGAGATAATAAGTTCTGGAGACCTAATGTACAAAATGGTAACTACAGTTGCTACTAATATATCCCACTTTTGAAATTTGCTGAGTAGATATCCGATGTCATCAAACACACAAACGGTAACTGAGGGGATGGGTGGGTTCACTCAATTGTGGTCATCATTTCACAATGTATACATTGTATACCATAAATATACACAATTTTTACTTGTCAAAAACAAATTAAAACTTTGAAGGCTTCCAGCCAAGATGGCAGCGTAGGCAGACATGGCTCACCTGCTCTCACAACCACATCAAAATCACAACTAAAATATAGAACAACCATCACTCAGAAGTGTCCGAAATTGAGTTCAATGAAGTCTGACAACTATGGAATTAAAGAAACCATGTCCATCCAGACTGTAGGAGGGGTGCAGACGTGGAATGGGCTGGACTGTACCCTTCTGTGGTGTATAAAAATTTGGGAGGGATATCTTGGGAGCAAGGAGTCCCAGCCCCACACCAGGTCCCCAGCCCAGGGGTACAGTGCCAGGAAGGTAAGTCCCCACAACTTCTGGCTTCAAAAACCAACAGGGATTGAGTCAGTGGGAAAAAACCACTGGAGCCCCAGCCAGTTCCTCTTAAAGAGCCCACACACGGACTCCCCTACTCAGACTCACTCCCTCTGAGCTCCAGCGCCAGGATGGCAGCTTGAAGGGCCCCAGTGGTATACAGGGAGAGACTGAAGTGTCTGGCATTGGGGCAAGCAGAAGTCATTGTCCCTTTTCTGAGCCCTCCATCCACAGAGCCATGGAGTTGGCCAGCTGGAGCCATATCTGAGACACCATTAACCTGGCTAATGCTGGTGGACCCACTTTGGAAATCTCCAAAGACTCCATCCCACCCAATTTATGGGCCCACCCAAGCTGCTTTTCCAAATGTAAGGTTGGTCTTGGCTCATGCTGCACAACTTCCTAAATCCTCTCAAACAAGTAACAGCCGGCCTCAGTGAGCCGCAGACCTGGCACTAGCAGCAGCAAGATTAGTTTCATAGCTTGGCTTCCCTGGGACTCTCCAAGCCCAGCATAGGTAGCAGCCATCTCAGATTGCTTTATAGCTCAGGCAAGGTGGCCCCAGACAAAACACAGGTCGGGGCTGACCTTGGGCAGCACCACCCAGGAAGCCCCGGGGTCAGCGCACCCAATGGGCAGCTACAGACCACGTCACAGCACCACCACCCTGCCCCCCTGCATAGCTGATCCTCCATAGAGGGTGGAGGTTGGCAGTCAGTGGTCACAGCCAGTCCTTGCAGCTGACTGGCCTGGGTAAATCCCTCCCACTGACCTGCCAACAGCAACCAAGTCTCAACTACAACAGGAGGGTGTACTCAACCCACCCAAAGGGTGCACCTCGAGTACCTAGCTTGGGTGATAGGGAAGGCTATGCCACTGGATCCCACAGGACACCTACTACATTAGGCCACACTACGAAGACATAAAGTCCAAGCAGCTCTGCCTAATACACAGAAACAAATGCAGGGAAGCTGCCAAAACAAGGAGACAGACCTCAACAGCATAAAAAAGACCCAGTCAGAAATGAAGGATACAATAACTGAAATAAAGAACAATGTACAGGGAAACAACAGTAGAGTGGATGAAGCTAAGAGTCGAATCAACAATTTGGAAAATAAGGAAGCAAAAAACAACCAATCAGAACAACAAGGAGAAACAAGAATCCAAAAAAAATGGGCGTAGTGAAAGCAGCCTCTGGGACAATTTCAAGCGACCCAACCAACGTTGGCATCATGGGGTGCCAGAATGAGGAGAGAAAGAGCAAGAAATTGGAAATCTATGTGAAAAAATGATGAAAGAAAACTTCCATAATCTGGTGAAGGAAACAGACATGCACGTCCAGGAAGCACAGAGAGTCCCAATCAAGGTGGACCCAAAGAGGAAAACACCAAGATACATCACAATTAAAATGCCAAAGGTCAAAGATGTACAGAGAATCTTACAAGCGGCAAGAGAAATACAGAGTGTTACTTACAAAGGAGTTCCCATAAGACTGTCAGTTGCTCTCTCAAAAGAAACTTTGCAGGCACAAGGGGGCTGGAAAGAAGTATTCAAAGTGTTGAAATGCAAGAACGTACAACCAAGATGACTGTATCCAGCAAAGCTATCATTTAGAATGGAAGGGCAGATGAAGTGCTTCCCAGGTGAGATAAAGCTAAAGAGTTCATCACCACCAAGCCATTATTACATGAAATGTTGAAGGGGCTTATTTAAGAAATAGAAGATCAAAACTATAAACATTAAAATAACAACAAACTCACAACTATCAACAGCTGAATCAGAAAACAAAAACAAACTAAGCAAACAACCAGAACAGGAACAGAATCATAGCAATGGGGATCACATGGAGGGTTATCAGCAGGGAGGCGGATGGGGGAGAATGGGGTAAAAGGTACAGGGATCAAGAAGCACAACTGGTAGGAACAAAATAGACAAGGGGAGGTTAAAAATAGTGTAGGAAAGGGACAAGCCAAAGAACTGACACCCTCTAACCATGGACATGAACTAAGGGAGGGGAATGCTGGCGGGAAGGGGGTACCAGATGGAAGGGGGAAAAAGGAAAAAAATTGGTGCAACTGTAATAGCATAATCAACAAAATGTACTTTAAAATAAATTAAATTTTTTAAATCATTAATAAGGAAGAAAAAGAAGAAACGGCCGGGAATGGCCTGGCTTTGTTGTATTCCAGCACCTGAGGCCTTGTGCAGGGCAGAGTGCAGGCTAGATGGGTATTTGCTGGACGAATGAGGGGATCTGGGTACTATTGGTATTATTACTACCATGTTTACCATTAATGTGGTTATTCAAATAATACAAATGCATGGCAGGAAAAGTTGAAAATACAGGTAGGCACAATTCCCTGAAAATAGTCTTTCCAGGGTGCTTTGGCTCAGAGTGCAGAGGGCCGAACCACCTCCCTTCCAGCTACCCTTTGGACACAGGTTCGCTTGTAGCCTCCGACGCCAGAGAAACTTGCTGTTCCACTCCCAGGTATAGGGTCAACGCGCCCCTCCCATTCCCCCTCCCGCGTTCACACCTTGTGGCCTCGGCCCCGCCCTCCGTCGCGCACACCGTTTGCGTGCTGCGCTTCGGGCGGCGACAGGGCGCAGGGGGTGGGGCGCCAGCTACTGCACTGGGCATGCGCGAGCCCGGGCCGCCGAGGGCCTGCGCGCGCAGGCGCCGCCGGAGGTGCTGCGCTCACTCCCCCTTCCGGGCTTCCTTCAGTTTCTCCGGGACTCTGGTTACTGCCGCAGGTGACCCCTTCCCCTACCCCGTGGGCGGGTGGCAGGTGAGGACCGGGCTGCAGGGCGGGCGTCGGGCCGTCCCTCACCGCCGCTGCGCCGGCCCAGGGCCGCAGCCGGGTGTGGGGTGCGTCGCTCGCGGGGCAGCCATCGGAGGCGGAGGACGGGTCCCGGACCCAAGTCTGGCTCCGACACTCGGTGGCCCGTGGGGACCTGCCCGCCACGTCCCCGGCGTAGGGAGGGCAGAGGCGATGGTGTGTGACAGCATCTCCGTCCCCAGTCACGGCCCGTCCTGTCCCTGCCAGAGCCGCGAGCAGGCGCCCGACGCCGGGAACACGCCTGTTGAAAAGGAGCCCCCGGCCAAAGGCGGCTCTAACACACGTCTCTTTTTCTCACTCTCCGCCACAAGACTCGCACCCCAAATCCCACGTCCTTGGACCCCAGTTCATGCCTTTTTATGGCTGCTAGAGGACACTCTCTTTGGGGTTCAAATAACGTACTGTAGTTGGTTTTCCCCCACACGTTCGGAGGACAGTGTGGACAGCGGACACGGAGTCAGGCCCGGTGATGGGGTGGGAGCGGTGGGGGGATGCAAACAGCACGCAGCTGTTTCCTTGCGTCTGTTCCCCAATTCTGCAGGGTCCGTCCGGACACTGCTCTCTGCTCCGTCGCCACCGTTGCAACTACAATGCTTATGTACGTGCAGCTCTCACAGTTGTTATTTTTAGAGCGAGAGGACCCAGAGAGAAGCCTTCCTGCGGGGGCGCACCCACTTTTTGACGGCCCGGAGGTCACCTGTAGTCCGAGCTCGCTGTCAAACATTACAAGAAAAAAGGCTTTTGTTTCTTTTCTCTTTTTTTTTTTGTCATTTATAGCTAATAGTTATTAGATGAATATGTGTAATAAATGGGGACTTAGTAACTGACTACGCTGGACAAGAAACTCCCCCACGGTGCTGAACGCTGGTTTTCTGCTGCACAGAAAAGTAGTCCTGTTCTTGGATGCGGGAGTGGTCCAGGCTGTAGAAGGCGGGGCAGCTGGTCTGGAGGACTGTGCGGGAAGTGTTGGCGGAGGGAAAACGGAGTCTGATGGGCTAAGTAGCTTCTATAGGTCAAGCGGTACTTTTTTCTGGAAAAGCTGTCATCTTTTACGATAGGCTCGGTTTTCTTAACTCGAATTTGTTCGCTGTGAGAGTAGAACAGTAACTTTTGCTCAAAAGAAGTTCTTCACGAAATGGAGCCCTGCTGCGTGTGGGGTGCAGACTCCTCGCTTCGTTCCGCGGCCCCCGCCAGCCAGCCTCACCCCAGCGCTGCACTTGGACGGGACTCGGCTTCCCTCTCACTAGCCGTGTCCTTGGGGCAGGTCCGTGGCCTCGCTAGGCCTCGGTGTCCTCATCTCCAAAGGGAAGGAAGCGATAGCAGCCGTTTCGTAGGGTGGTTCTGAGGGCCACGGAAGAAGTTACGTAGAGCGCAGTCAGAGTGGTGCCGGCCCCGGGAAAGCGCCGGCAGGTGTCATCTCGGTGGGCTGGCGGCGGAAGCTGTCCGTGTGCCCCAGCGAGCAGGCCTCTGTCTTCTGCCCTCTCGAGCAGCCCCACACTCTCGCATCTCACACTCCCAGAATTCAGCACACAAGCGGTGGAGCTCAGGGGAGGGTGGGGAGATTGTCACCAGTTGAGGAGTCTTGGGAACGCTTCCTGGAGGAGGGGACCACACCCCCCTGCAATGGCTGCATGGAAGAAAACAAAATCAATAGGACAGCAATGTGGAGGAATGCAAGCCCTGTGCGTGGTTGGGGGGGTATAAAATGGCGTAGCCACTATGAAAATAGTTTGGTGGTCCCTCAGAAAACTGAAGGTGGAATTGCCACATGATCCGGCAAGTCCACTTCTGGATATGTACCCCGAAGATTTGCCAGCAAGGGCTGGAAGAGACCTTTGGTCACCCGTGTTCGTAGCAGCGGTGTTTGCAATACCCAAGAGATGAGAGTGGCCTAAGTGTCCGTCAGCAGGAAAATGGGTGACCTGATGTGGTCCATCCGTACGGGGGCTGTTCTTCAGCCTTGACAGTGAAGGGAGTTCTGACACCTCCCACAAGTGGATGCACCTGTGGCTGGCAGGCTACGTAAAACACGCCAGTCC